>NC_071476.1:4525453-4836816 GCF_028500815.1 Rissa tridactyla | reverse complement strand
AACCCCGCCAACCAATAACAGCGCTCCACGAAGGGCAGAGCCGTTGGGGCGTGTTTTGAGGCGGGCGGGTCGTTGAGCGGCGGCTGTTTTAGCCAATAAAAGTGTGGAGTTGGCGGCGGGGCGGGCGGGCGGGCGCGCTCTCGGCCAATGGGAGAGGAGGAGCGAGGTGGGCCGGGGGCGGAGCTGGCGAGCTGTAGATAGGCGGGCGGCGGCGGCGGCGCTGGGCGCGCGGACACGTGACGGAGGTGAGGGCCGCGGAGGGGAGGGGAGGGGAGGCTGGGGGCGGCGGACGGGGGCTGCGGCGGGTGAGTACAACTCTCCCCCGCCTCTACAGCCACCGGGGCGGCTCCGCTACTGCCGTGGTGGGGGAGCGGCAGCGGGCCCGCCCGCAGGGCACGCCGGGGGATTAGCGGGGTGAGGCGGCCGGGGAGCCGGGCCCGCCCGGGGGGGAGGGTGCGGTGGGCAGGGCCCGGTGGAGTCTTGGGTGTGGGGGGAAGCGGGGACCCCCGGGAGCTGGGGCGAGAGGGGTAGCCGTGCCTGGGGAGGCCCGGCGGCTGCGAGCGGTCACGGGGCGGCTGCGGGCGGCGCCGGAGCCCGCTCGTCCCCCGTAGGCCTCTGAGAGGCCTGGCGGGGAGCGGCGGGTCTTCTGGTAAGTTCTGGGACCTTTCGGCTGGCGAGCGGCTTGTGGCAGGGCCGGTGGGACACTTGGTTGCCCCCGCCCGACGGGGAACGGCCTCAGAGAGGGAGGGAGGCCGGGGTCGGAGGTGGATGTGGGCTGGCCTGTGGGTTTGGGTTTTATCTGGCTTCTTGCTCTCGTGTCGGCCGCTAACGTGTGGGAATCGTCTTGAGCTGCCTCAAGACGCTCGCCATGAGCAGGAAGGCCCGCGTAGAGGGGAGGTGGGTGCGGAGCTTGGCGTGTGGCCTGGTCTGGGCTGTGCGAGGGGAAGTAGAAGCCTCTGGAAGGGGGGAGATCAAGGCGCAGAACTGGAGGCCCAACAGGTGGGGAAGATGTGGTAATCAGAGAGCGAGGGAGGCCAAAGGTGAAGTACAGACGAGGAGACTGCAGCAGCAAGGTCTGAGAATTTTGGGGACCCGAAATGTACGTCTCGATTTTTGCTGCCTGAATATAATTTGTGTTGAGTGTCTTCAAAATAGTATATATGACATCTTGGTTTTAATTTTTGGCTGAGGATTGTATTGTGTGCTTTTAAAACAAACAAAAAAACCCCAACAAACCACACCTTTGAATTAAAGCATACATAGCCTCCTGCTTTCTTGTCTGCACTGATTCTGAAGAGTGAACTTTCACATGCAGCTTTGTGGTTAAGAACTTTCTAGGCTGGTCTGTAGAAGGAGAAATGCTGCAGGTGATTTGGTTGTGAAGGGAAGCAGACATGTATTAATAGTAGTAGTAGTGGTAAAGGTCCAGACTTTATTAGTGTTAACGTAATTAACGTTGCAGCATTTCTGCAGAGCATTGTGGAAAGCTCTTTCTGTAACTTATTTAGAGTATGTTAGATGTCTGAAAACTAGTCTCTAGGAATATAATGTAATTCTAAATTCAATATGTTTACTTAACGTTGTCAAATATGTATAGCTAACACACAGGTTTTATGGGACACTTCAGCCACTGTGGTTTGGGTTGTTGCTAAAATACTGCAAGGAGATAGCGGAACTGTGATAATATATGAGATAATACAGATAAAATACTGGTTAAATACAGGTTGAAATATGTTACTCTAGGTTCACTCTGATGCACTTGAACTGACTTCAAAAACTTCCTTATTGTTTATTTGGTCATATTACATGGGCTTATCCAAAACACTTAGCAAAACTGGGAAAAGCTTCAAGTTAAACTTTGTGTTTATATGAAGTCTCAGAATTTCAGTTAAAAAAAAAAAATTGTGAAGGGGATACTTGTATGGTTCACAGACAACATCACAAGCTGAGCATAAGATGTAAACTGCTTCCTGTTATCAGCTGCCCTCCTAGGAAGGGAAGCGTAATGCAAAACCGTAAGAAAGCTTGCAACTTCCGTTAGATTACCCTCTCACTTGATGTGCTGCAGCACTTCCCTTTAAGTAAATGAATAAATCCTTTACTGAGAATACACTGTAACTTGTGCTTAGCCCTGCCTTTTGCTTCCTTTTCTGGCCTTTCATTTTTCTGCCTCTAGTAGTGATTGTGATGGCAGTCTGTTCTTGCTGGAATCAATTCTGTAGCAGGGCAAACTTGAATGTGGTCTGAAAGATCTTGGGGCACCTCCAGATCTCCCCCTGCCTAATGTAATTTCCCTAGCAGCCCATCTGTTTTATGGTCAAAAAGCCTTGCAGTTCTGTCTTTGCCCTCCAAGGACTTCCAGTTCTGCGGGAGTAATCTCTTTGCTGACAAACAGTACATGGTGTTTTCTCCCTTACTGTATCTGCACTGTTGTACATTATTTTTAGAAACTGGCATATTTGAAATGCTTAATAAAAGCAAGTTTTGTTGCTGTCACCTTTCACACTTAATCTCTTGCCTGGTTTGTGCTCCTTACAACCCAAACAGAAGGCAACTTTTTTTCTGTGGGACTATCAAGCTCTCCAGGAGAGGTTTGGGTAATCCTTTCCAGGAGACTTTTTTCTCAAACCTCATGTAGCAGTATATCCTAGCTACCCCCTCCTTAAAAATAAATTATATTTAAAAAAAAAAAAGCGGGGGGGAAGGGGGCATCAGCAAACCACTCTTCCCTCCAGAGCTCCTGCCTCTGGCCTGTTGTGAGCAAGGCTGTTTTAGTTGAGCCTTGTCTGCTGTTTGAGCTATGATGTTAAAGGCAGAATCTTCACAGTGCTGGGAGCTGTCTAGCTACAAAACTAAGTGTTTAAGGGGAAAAATAACGTTGTCTGCATCATACAAATTACTGCATATACGAATATAATTTCATTATGTTCCTCACAGAGGGGTGATGAGGTAATGTACTGGTTGCTGAAATTACAGTGCTTGGCCACATGGTTGTTCAGCTTTGTCATAGAGCGTAGATCTCCCAAATCTGCCTAGAGAGGGGTCTTAGACAACCGCAGATGACAGAACTGCACATGAAACTATGGCATTAAGCTGACTCTGCTGCCAACAGCTTAATTTCCTTTATCCTTGGCTACTTACTTTATCTCACAGTACTTTCACTTGTCCTGCTACAGCTCTTTTTGCTTTTGCCTACTGGATTGGAGTATTGACTCAGGGTTAAAATAACACGGCAGAAGGACTTCCAGCCATCTTAAACCAGCTGCTGGTTCATCATGAGGCTGTGTAAACAGTTACCCTGGCACCGCAGAGGCGCCAGGATGAGGAAGGTGGAGTGATTGTGAGATGTAGAAAAGGTTTCCTCTGCTGTTCAGTAGCTCTGACTTTAAGAAGCTAGTGGACTACAAAGTAGGGTAGCCAAGCCTTTGCTCAGAAACCATAAAAATCTCATTTGAGAGGGAAAATGAGTATCTGTGTCTCAGCCTTTCTGTTCTTGTCTCATTGCAATTTTTTTTTGTTGTGATGAATTTCTTTACTTTTGTGCCTTTAAATTTTTCTTCTATAATTCTTGTCTTGCCTGAGGATGTATTGTGCCTATTTTTACTGGTGAGCTTCCACTGTAAATAACATACTGAAATTCAGTATTTGGAACACAGGACACAGCTAGCAAATTTTGTTCTTCCTATATTTAAGTCATTCAGCTGTCACTTCAGATGCAGCTGAAATAGAAATCAGATGTCTTCCAGTTAAATTGCCGAGGTGTAGTTCATAGTGACTTATTTTTAATAAGCCCCATTTCATCTGACTGTTAATTCTTCTAAAAAAAAAAAAAAAGTAACTAGGACCACCCAGCCATTCACTTGCTTTCCCTCCCCCCCCAAGTAGAATATGGCAAAAAAAGGAAAAAAAACCTCATAGGTTGAGATAAAGACAGTTTAATAGAAGAGTAACTTAAGAGAAACTAATAATAATTATAATGGTAAAAGAACATATAAAATGAGTGAGCGATACAGTTGCTCACCACCTGATGATCGATTGCCCAGCCTGTCCTGAGCAGCAATTGTGAATTCCTGTCCCCTGGCCAACCCCCGTCTTGACTTAATATAGGCATTACTTAGCAACAGCTAAACCAATATGTGTTATCAACATTATTCTCATACTAAATCCAAAACACAGAAGCTACTAGGAAGAACATTATCTCAGCTGAAAGCAGAACAGTAGTAAACTAGATAGCCAGTAGCAATTCCAATGTAGTTATACATTCTGAAATATGCAGTGTTAAGAACTGGCTTGATGAACCACTCAAATAGATTAGTAACCAAGGAGATGATTAAACTGGTTTTGCAGGCTCTGTTTGACCTGACAGGGAAGTTACTTTCTAAATAGTATGTTCTGGAAGTATGATAGCATCCTTTGTGTGGGTGCTTTTGCTGTCTGTCCTTCCCCAGGACATGTGTATTAGAGAGGTGACAACTGACTGCTGTATGGGTCAATTGTTTCCAGCATCATGCCAATAATTAAAAACAACTTTCCCTGTTATGCACAGTGAGGGGGGAATTCTAAATAAAAATAAATCTCAGAAGCTGCATGACTTCCTTGATAGCCTTGAAATCCAAAGGTTAGCCCATTGCTTAGCCCTGCATTTTAAGAGTGCTACTTGTACGGCAAGAAGTTGATCTTGTCTCTGAATTTCATTCCAATTTGGTTTAGTTTTTACTTTCTAAAAAGTGAAGTCTGTGTCATGCAGCTGTTCCAGGTGTCTGTTTTCAGCACTCTGCTATAGCTCTTGTAAATTCCAGGGGCAAGTGCTTCGGCCTTTTGACAGTCCGGAGTTGGTGAACAGTACTTACGTCACCTGTGCTTTTTCTAGTGTAGGAGCTGGCTGTGGGTGGACACACATAGAACAAGTGATCTGTTAGGCCTGGCAGTCTTGAACTCTCTTCCTAGTTAGTACTTTAGTATTATACTACAGTACCTTTGATCCAAGTGGTGTGCCAATGTCTGTAAGTGTCTGAAGACCTTGTTAAAAAAAGTAGATGAAGTTTTGGTTGTCTCTGACATGCAGCAGTGTTATGGTGAAAATGAGGTTGTGCTCAAGTGGAATTGAGACATCAGAAGCTCTTGCCTATTATGAAAGGGTTCCTTTGTTAAAGTCTTTTGGCAGTTAATGTGGTCAGAAATACACTAACCTTCAAAAATATCACACAGTTAAACCTAAAGAAGGGAAGTGCAGGCAGAGTAAAAAAATGGCTAATGATGATAATTGCTTGGAAATAGGACACTTCTTCAAGGGAGAAATCTGATCATAATAGAGTAGGTGGCTGTGCGTCTGAAGGTTAGACTACATTTTAGGTGACTAATGGAACACCTGTAGTTGCTGGCAAGTTAAAGTTCCACTGAAAAATTGGTTTATGCCTGTTTTATACAAAACCTGAGTTTCTTCTCTCTTCCCCTCCCATTCTATCTTCTATTTACGAATAACCTAATTTACTACAGCATAATCATGTTTATGTTGTGTCCCTAAGGATTGTGTGAAGTTGAAATTTTTTCCTGTAGCAGTACATCCGTTATGGATAAAAGTAGCTTTTTAAATATCGAAAGTGTGTGCCTCATTTGAATTGCTCTTCTGAGAACACGGTGTCTTTTATTTCTTATAATTTAGTTTGTATATTGATACAGATTAACAGAATAAGGAGCTTGGCATGAAAACTGGCAGTTGCAGGAGATGCTACCAGTCTGTACTCAAGGTGTATGAATTATAGCTTATGTTGAATTTGGGACTGATTTAATATGTAGGAGGTGTCCTAAACAGCTTTCTGTAGGGATATAAACTTGTGAATACTGCTTGCCAATGATGACAAAGAGGCAAGAACATGAAAATGGATTAGCTTCTCTTCATGCTTCTAGCTTTCTTTTCTGGGGAGGAAAAAAGGAAGCTTGCTTGGGAATGTCAACAGGTAGTACTTCTGCCCTGAAATGAGGTTCGATGAGGCCTCAAATTCAGACGGAGCATTAACTGATAAATGTAGACCTGCAGGGTAGGTGCCTATGGTTATATCAGGAGCACAGATGTGCACAGTGCCATAGCTTCTGCCCCAGCCGTATGGGTCACTGGCAGAATTGCCTGGTTTCACTAGGCTGCTTTGACAGAAGAATTTCTGCACCAGCCTTGCCTGCGCTCTGAGGCGAAGTCCCTTTTCTGCTGACAAATACTTCCCAAGGATTGTAGTTGGGGTGGGATTGTGAAGTAGGTAATTATCACGTATGGACTCAGTACTGGCATGGAAGTTAGAAGGGGGTGATTTAGTTCTTTCATCAAAACTTTATTGCTGGTTGGCTAGTGTGAGATTACTTAAGGGATTATGTGTATGCTAAATCATTAATATCCCTTGCACAGGCTTGGGAGGAGGTATGCAGAAACTCCTTCCGCTTCAAAGGAGAGGAGAGTATTGACTTATCTTTAACCTTGCTATATTTTTAAAATAAACTTCCTTGTATCACTTTCCAAATCATGAAGTGGTCATTCTATCTGCATAATACAATTTGAAAGCCATTATAAAACTTGGCGTAAAATCTTCCTGAATTTAGCCATGCTAAAAATGTGTTTGGTGAGGCCCTGTTGGTAAGAGAAAAGTCAACCCTTCCCTTGGAAAGGTGTCCTTGTGCCACCTCATTTGTAGCTGCGTCAGTTACACAGGACACATCCAGGGCTCTAAAAATCACTTTTTCAAATGAAGTTTCAGGCTCTTGTTTTCTGTACTTTTTTTTTTTTTGTGCTGGTGGGCATGAGTTTATGTAGAGAACATGCCGTCTATGTAAGAGGTACTTGAACTTCCAAACCAGTGTTTGCTTGACAGTTTTCATTCCTTGGTTTTGCATTGTGGTTCCCACATTAGTAATAAGAGCTATGAGCTGCTACAATGTCTGTAACTGTTTTCAGACTTGGTTGTACACTGTGCATTAAGCAAACATGCTTTGCTCATATGTAACAACACTTGAAAGTATTCTTTTTTGTCAGCTGTTCATGCTGTGAATGGTCTCCTTTTGGCTCAGAGGTGTTTCGGTGCAGTTGCCTGAACCGTGAGGGGGGGGTTGCGAGCACGCATTTAGACCATAATCCTCAAGGCCATCACTATTGTTAGAAAACTGGCTGCAGTTGCATGTTGCTGTAGTGACAAACTGGGCATGACCTCAGCACAAGTCTTTAAAATATGGTTTTGTTGTAGTTATAAAACATCCTCTCCATCATTAGAAGTAAGTTAAAAAGTAAGCTAAGAATGGTATATCTGGTATGCAATGTAGTTTTGGAGTATTGGATAGTGCTGTTAAGCCTTTAAGACTCTAAATTCTTCTAGTTGCCTAAACATGCTTTGGAAAGTTGAAAGTTTGTTCTCTAGCATGAACTTGTGCCCCTATAGACACTACTAACTCTGCTTGAGTTATGTTTGGAAGTCTACAGGGCTACAGCCTGAGGCAGCAGTGTAAGGGAAGGAGGGGATGTTTGGTTTTGTACTTGTTTTCAAAAAAAAAAAAGTGTTAGACTCAGTTACAACTCTGGTTTGGGAAGAAAAATTTGGAATGTGATTCAAAGGAGCAAAGGTGATCAAGGCATAGGTTGGTTTTGTGTTTTGCTTCTTTTTGGGGCAGATAAACTGAGCAGAATACTAGGGGTGTTGCCTTCTGTATCAACCTAAAGGTGCAGTGATCTAGTTTTTCTAGAAAGAAAGTCAAATTGAAACCCATTTCCTCAAAGGTCTTTTGAGCTACATCTTGCCAAGATCTACCATGTATTAGGTGTGGCAATGCATTGGGCACCTTACAAATTAGTTGAAGTGTGATATTTTAATTCTGTTAAGCTTCTGTTACAGATTTTCTTCTTATGCTGTTAAATTAGAGCTTGAAAGAGGGGAATCAAACCAACTGTTAAATAGTAAGAAATTTTCTTCCTGAGTCTGCCTCAGTATTTAACTGCTTGTAGGCATCTGCCAGTAGTATCAATGACTGTTGGCAGTAATTCAGGAATAAAACCCGGGGAAGGGGACTGGTGAATGAAAACGCTAGTGTCCCACAGTTGAAAGGACAAAAAAATAATGAACAGGGGAGAGAGGATTCGTTACTTCATAGATTTCTCCATGCTTGAAAGAGCTAGCTAATTGTATTTCAATTCCTGAATGGAAATTTCAGTTTCTGCATGATGCATTTTAGGTGTTTTGTTTAGGCTTTTGCAGGTACATAGGTTGTAGTGCTGTGTACAACAGTTTGCTGTTCTGCTTATGGACTGTGACAGTGCAAGAGCAACACTATGACCCTTCTGCAGCATGATCTGCAGAACTCGCACACATGGTCCTCCACTCAGTTAACACTTGTTTTGTATTAAATATTTAGCTTTATGTTGTATCGCCCTCCAGCTTTTGGAGTGGTCTCAACCAGCCAGATGCAGTGAAAAACTGGGGCTGAAAGATAAGTTTGCACTTCTTCAGTGGTATGACTAGACAATTCACCTGTTGTCTTGGGTGCTTGGTTTTGTACTGAGAAGCAATGCTTCGTTCTGTGTCCAGTGCTGGCTTGACCTCTTTGCCTTGTCTTATTTATTCAGATCATGGAGCTGAAATGGCTACTCTATGTGACCCTACTAGCTCTCGGGACTCTTGCTGTCCAGGCAAATGATATGGATGATGACAATGATGGTGATGATGTAGTTGATATTGAGGATGACTTGGACGATGGCATTGAGGAGGTAGAAGAGTTAAAGCCTGAAACGAGCACTCCTCCTCCAACTCCAAAGGTTTGGCATGGAACTTCTTTCAAAAATTGAATTACTGTTTGTGTTGTGGTTAATGTAAGTCTGATCAGAGTTGTCTTTACCTAGCTAACATTTAATACATTGTGATGTTATTAAAGATGTTATCTGGGATTAGGGCTTGGAGTTAAGCCCAGCTGCTTCGTTCCTATTCTCATGTCCCCCCATGTTCTTCCTGAAAACTTAGATCCACCCTTGAAATCTGTGATGTGATTATCAGGAGTTTAATGCTGATGTTTCTAGCTAGATATATACTTTTAGTTTTAGTTGCGGACGAGCACAATCGCTTGGCACAAGCAGCAATATTTACGTAACTTCAGTATTTATGCTGCAAGGGTGTTCAAGGTAAGCTGTATTTGAGTGTAGGGAGGGAATGTGAGCTGTACGTGCCTGTGTTTCTTTAGAGCAGAGAATATACCTTGAAAGGTGCATAAATGCCTCTCTTCTCCAATAGGTTACCTACAAGGCCCCAGTCCCAACTGGTGAGGTGTATTTTGCAGAGTCCTTTGATAAAGGAACTCTGGATGGGTGAGTATAATCTGAAGGATGATTCAATATAGCAAATAATTAAAAATTATGGTGAAAGGCAATGAAACTCTTTCTAGAGCCTGTATTGTTCAAAATTGAATGAAAGGGCAGTGATTGGGGAGGACTACAGCAGTGACTATATGAGACTATATGTTAAGGTACTGAGCTAAACTAGTATTTCCTTAAGTTCTAGTAACAAAGGGAAGGTGAGCTGTACATGTGTAATGTTTTAATCCCCATCTGACTTTTTGCTTTCTTCAAGTAATGTGAGGATGGTGAGGTACTGCTTTTATTATTTTTTTTTTTTACAAGAGCAAGACACTGAGGCCATGATCATAGTTTAGGGGTGGGTAGTGGCAAATGCAGAAAACTTTGCAGACATGGGAATAGAACTCCTCAGGGGATCAAGGCACTAGAGTGTAGTCACAGGACAGCAAGCATTATCTTAAGGGCAGTATTTTTAGTGGGGAAAAAAGTATGGTTTTCTAATCATTGGATATCTGTCTTCTAGATGGATTCTTTCCAGAGCCAAAAAAGATGATGCAGATGATGAGATTGCCAAATATGATGGTGAGTCCAACACAGGCTTTGGATGATAAATGTTTCTGATGTCTTTTCCCACATCTGATAAATAGGTGCAAGTCTTTTTCTCTTTCCCAGTTAAAATTGTGTTTACTGAAGAAAGTGTGAGGAGCATTTATATACCTGGCTAACAATATGAAGTGTAGTTCCGATTTAGACAAAATATCCAACTGGATATTTGAAAATAATTATTAGTGAAGATGTTATGCTAATAACTTGATAAGGTACCCTATAGTCAGCATTCTGTTCTGCAATAACACACTATCTTGTTCAAAATTGGGCTAAACAAAGACTGTCTTGAACAAGTTTTGATAACACTTGGTTAATTTCTCTCCAGGTAAATGGGAAGTCCAAGACATGAAGGACACTAAGCTTCCAGGAGACAAAGGGCTTGTATTGGTAACTCGAGCCAAGCATCATGCGATTTCATCCAAACTTTCAAAGCCTTTTGTATTTGATACCAAACCCCTTATTATACAGTAAGTAAAGGATAACTTAATGTTCTGTTATTTCAAGGGTGACATGATAGCAGGCTGATGTTTATTCCATAACTGAGCTGTTTGATGACACAAGATGCTGTAACCTATTATTATACTGTTTAAGTAAGAGTAAAATAGCAACCCAGATTCCCAAAGTGGGAAGTTAGGAACAGCATGGGTCTCTCTGAAGCCTGAAAGGAAAGAAGTCTATAAAAACTTGACTTGGTAACCTGTCTTGGGACTTCAATTTGATTGTAGTAACAAGGTCGGGCAACTGACTTTTGTACTGCTAATTGTGAAAATCCTTGTCCTTTTGGACAAAAGCTGGTCTGTATGTAGGTCAGTGTACTTCCTTATGCAGTGAACTGCACGCTGTTTCCAAGGTGGAGTGGATGGAGTGGTAAAGATGCACTCGTTTCCTCCTTCCTTTGTCTTAGTTCCTGTGTCATGGAAGATGAACAGCTTGCCTAGCTCTGGCCATGACTGATGTAGAAGAATCTGCTTGCATGTATGTTAGAATAGCAAGTCAGGAGAAGAAAATAATTCAGTGTGAACAGCTGAATTGTGGATTACTACCTACTTTATCAGTTTTAAACAGAGTAAGCTAATTTGTATTTGCATAAGATAATGAGTTGGTCACTTTGCTTTGCCTGACTGTTTAGTTTTGGCTCAAAATATAAAGCTAAAAATAAATCCCAGTGGTCGTCCACTCCAGCTGCTGGCATTGAGAGAGGATCAAGCATACTTAGCCTATTCCAGACAGAGATGTTTTGCCTTTTTCAGACTCCTTGGCATTCCTAAATATACTGTTGTATGCTTATAACCCTAAAGGGGCTTCTCCTGGGATCCAATTGTTGTTGCTTTGGTAGTCTTGCAAATTGAGTTGTCTGTCTGCCATAGTAGTTGTGGGGAAAATAATTGGCTTGCCTTAATCTCTATTGCAGCGTCTTACACATTGCAAAGCTTTTCCTTCCTTCTCTCTACTTCTAGATCATAATCTTCTAGACCAGCACTCAATTCCTTTAATCTTTTCTCTCAGATTAAGTCTTCTAAATCCTCAATTTTTCTTGTTTCTCAGGCCCTTGTGAGTATTTGCTTAGTACTTAGAGTTCAGTGTGTATTTTGGTATTCACTGGGCACATGATTTAAAGCAAACAACAACAAAACAGTCTTACTCTTCATTTGTTTGAAAATTTGTAATTGTGTATTACAGAAATAATTTTTCGTCGTGTATAATATGTTTCTCCCCTTCTCTGTCCAAAACTAAAATTAGGTATGAAGTAAACTTCCAAAATGGAATAGAATGTGGTGGGGCCTATGTGAAATTGCTTTCAAAAACCCCCGAATTGAACCTGGTGAGTAATGCTGCTACTTTGAGTATTAGCTGTGAAAGGAGGCTTTTTCACTTTGCTTCTACCTGAAGAAACCTCTTCAGTAAAGGCAGTGTGGGCATATTTAGGGTCTGATCACCAAAGTGCTTTGCACTCAGCAGTTTCCCACTATTTTCAATTGGAGAAGGTAAATACTGAAATCTTTTGGACTCCTCAGTGAAAACTCTGGACTTCCCTAGTAGCTGAACAGTTCTAGAGCTTTGCTAAAGTCTGCAATACTTCAGATTTCCCTAGGTTCGAGGACCAAAGAGGAGGTATCTTATGAAAGCAACCAGTCTATGAGGAGAAGCCTCAGGAAGCTGTTGTGCAAAAGGAAGATTCCGTGTTTCATCTTCTAAAACAGACTAATGCAAATAACTAAAAATATACCTTGCATTTATTGCCTTGCCTTTGTCAGGTGAACCCACTTGTTACTGAGTTTATTTTAAAAAAGTCTTGAGGTTGGACTGGATACATCCTTATATGTTCACACTAGCTATATAGAACTATTTGCTTCATAAATGAACCTTGAATGCATTGTCTTAAAAGCGTGGTCATCGGAAAAGACCATGCTACAACTCCCAAGGATTAAGAATCATTTTCTCTCCTGTCAGTCACATACCTACCTAAAGTGGTTTAGCCTATTCAGACAAAGCTTAACTGCTGGGTCACCTTGCACAGGCTTTTGTACCCTACAGGTTTTCTTTTGCCATCTTCCTAGACTTTATATGAAGTACGTTTTATGACTTGTTACCCTTCCTTCTCCTGTCGTTCTGCAGTCTCACTGGAGTTGTAGTATTAACACAGACTCCAAAGTATTAAAAAGACACCCAAAAGACTATTTGGCTGCCTAACCAGTTCCATATGTGCATTGAATTTTAAGATAATGTTAGCAAGAACAAAAAGACTTGTTTTGCAGTCTTCAATGGTGAGATTATTATATCCAATTAGGTCTCAGATTGAGACCCTATACCAGTTCATAAGTGCGTAAACTAAATACAACTTGGCCTCACTGTTAATGCTGCTTCTCACTTTGTGTGAAAGAAACTCACTGGACTAGCTAATCATTCATTATTACCAGCAACTGATACTTCTATATGGGTAGCTTTTAAAATCTGTTAAAGGAGAAGCCTTTGCCTGAGCATTCCCACACTATTCAAGGAGTTCCACGCACCCCACCTGAGTTGTGACTGCTTGGACCAGAGTCACTTTGCGGCAGGTGACTCCAGTGAGACGATGGGTGCTCCTTTTGACTCCTCTCATACACTTACTCTTGGGCAAGCTTCCTCCCTGAGGCTTGACCCTAGGTTTCCCACAGCTGAGTCTCAGGCATCAGATTTTATAAAAATAAATAACTTAATTGAAAGGTGCAGCAGCAGGGTCAACTAGCTGGGTGCCTCCAGAGAGGGACCATGAACAAAGAAATCCCTGGGCAGTTATGCCCTTGTGATCCATACACCTGCCCCTCGTGCTCTTTGCATGCTGTTCATGTGTCTTTTAGTACAATGGTGATTTTTGGTTTGGGGTCTTATGGGATTCTTCTTCTGCGTCAAGGCAGGCCGTTGACTGTTCTTACCTCATTGATTTGCAGTCTCTGCTGGTGGTTGTGGCCTCCTTATTTCTGGTTTATGCTTCTTGTGCACCTGTGCTCACTGGCAGAACTCAGGGAACTGAAAAGTCCCAGACTTAGGGGAAAATACTACCAAAACATCAGTGTGTTATCAACATTTTTCTTATACTATAAGACTAAACACAGCACCGTACCAGCTGCTAGGAAAATTACTGAGAAAATTAACTCTATTGCTGCCTAAAGGCTTCAGCAAATCTAGCCCCTCCTGCTAAGTAAAGCTAGGCAAGCAGTATAAATCGCACCACATTATAACCTAAGTAATTTATTCTAATTAAAACTTACTTATTTAAGCTAAATGACTAATAATTCTCAACAAAATCCTTTGTTGTGATGTAGAAACATACCTAAACATTGTGGTTGTCACTTACATTTATCTCTTTGATAATACTTGAATAGCTGCTGTTTTCCATCTGGGAAGTGGAGACCAAGGGTGCAAAATCAAGTAGCTGGGATAATTTTGGTGTTTTTTCTGGAGGCTTGTATTCATCATACAAGCTTCAGTGTGGGTACTTCACTGGGTTGATATCCAAGTTGCAGAGTAATTTCTAATGAATTGGGAGTTCTTATGACAGGCAGTGACTTAAGTATATTTCAAAATAATGGAATGAAGTTTTGTATTGTTTTTAAAGGATCAGTTCCATGACAAAACTCCGTATACAATCATGTTTGGCCCTGACAAATGTGGAGAGGACTATAAATTGCACTTCATCTTCCGGCACAAAAACCCAAAGACTGGCAAATATGAGGAAAAGCACGCAAAGCGTCCAGATGCCGACCTGAAGACTTACTTTACTGATAAGAAGACCCATCTTTATACTCTGGGTATGGTGACTGTTAACTGTGCGTGTTAACAACTGCTACTATGTTTCCTGATTCAAAAGCTCAAAAATACAACTAAAAACCACTTGAAAGCTCTGAATGCAAAATCTGGCTGTATTATACAAAGGCTTATTTCTTCCTTGCAAGAAGTCTTGATTCATGTAAGAAAGGTCATGAGAGACCTTGAACTTAATAGTTAAAGGAGAACTGAATTTCAGAGCAGTCACGAGTAACTTGATATGCTATGTATATCCAAAATAATTATCAACATTTATAAACTGCTTGAATGCTGCCCTCTAGTAAATTGGGATATACTAGGCTTTACATTTGGAGGGATAGTCTTTTTTTCCTGCTGCTTTCAGAGTACCAGACAAATTCGGTGGTTCTTGAAGTATGAGGTCTTGTCTGGTATATTAGCTGTGACTAAAATCTTTCAGAGGGCACTCGGGAGGATCTTTCTAGCTTTTCCTACTACAGAGGCAGCAATGGATAAAGGAGTGAGATTAAAATCCTGTGAGTCAGTAGTAGGTAGTCTTATTCTTGAGTAGAATATGAATACATACATTATTACTATAAAGCAATAACTTCCTGTGCCGAAGTCAACTTGCTGTGGTAACTGGTAAATCACTTTACAAGCTTCTTTGTGTTTTTAGCATATTTAAAGTAGGACTCTTGCAATGAGCCTCCTTTCTCACAAGGTGAGATGTGGTACATTGTCACTGGTTACTCGTTGGCCTAAGGAGGAAGGTTTTTAACAATTCTTTAAAACAGTTGCTGGGTAGGTGGTAGCTTGGACTGCTGAAGTTTTAGTTGTGCAGTGGGGGGTGAGCGATGCTTTATGATGCACGCTTTGTATCATATATGTAATGGCTACATCAACTTCTTTCCTTACAGTCTTGAATCCTGATAATAGTTTTGAAATACTGGTTGATCAAACGGTTGTCAACAGTGGGAATTTGCTAAATGATATGTCTCCTCCTGTGAATCCACCCCGAGAGATTGAGGACCCGAATGACCAGAAGCCTGAGGACTGGGATGAGAGACCAAAAATCCCAGACCCAGATGCTGTTAAACCGGATGACTGGTAAGCTGTTGGAGGGGTGGAATTGAGGGAGGCCTTAGCCTGATAATTTGGTCCTGATCAAAAAGTCTTGCTCATATGACTTATAGAAGGTTTTGAGTCTCACCCTTGCAATCAAAACACAATCGGTTTAGGTATCTGAGCAGCAGTTTGGTAGACAAAGGCAGACAGGGTCCATGTCCTCTGGGAATTACTGTTTAGTGCTCCAGTTACTGTGCTGGCCACAGATGAAGCCTTTACTGAAACAGCTATGCCAGCTGATGCTTTCATCCCTCATGAGATCAAAAGATGAGCTGCAGAAGATATAACTGTAAGATGTTTGTAGTTGTTTGTGTAATGCCTAGTTACATGTGACTGAAATATCTGACATCCTAAATCAGAAACGGATACTGAGTTTTTGCTGTTGAACCGATGCTTTGTGAACCATACTCAGTTTCAAGCTCAAACGTGTGTTTGCAGCGACCGCTAAGATACAGGATTTGTTGTAATGTGCCCTTCCTAGATTGGTTTTAAAAAATTAGTATTACCTTACAGTTGGTGCCATGACTGTTCCATGAGGCACAGGTATGGGTAACAGATGGCAAGGCAATTCTGTTCTGAAATCACATTGTCACACTTACCCTGTGAGAAGTGAAGCTGGCTGCTTGTCTACATCAGTGGGCTTGTTCAGAGTCTGTAGAATTGTGCTTTTGGGTTAAGAACTTTTATATGTTGTCTGTGTTAATACATGATAATGTGTTCTCAAGGGATGAGGATGCTCCTGCAAAGATTGCAGATGAAAATGCTGTGAAACCAGAGGGCTGGCTGGATGATGAGCCAGAATATGTAGCGGACCCTGATGCTGAGAAGCCTGAAGATTGGTATGTTTACTGCCTGTTGCAAATAACAGCAAATATTTCATGGCTTTGGTACTGGCTTTTACAAGTATAAGAACAGCTAGTTCGTTGTTGCTCACTAACAAAGTTGTTGATTCAGGCTATCTTGCTTCAAAAGTAGAAGGCAGAGTTGGTCAGAGGAATCTTGGCTTCTTGTGTTCACCTATGCACTCTTCAACTCTGCTGTGATTGTAAGCTGAACAGGGCGAAGATGGTCATCTTGCGGTTGTACCACACTTGAAAGAGGCAGTGGGGGAGGCTGTGCACAGAGACAGGCTTTTGTTGAGCTTTTGTGCTTCCAAGCTGCTATTTGAAATCATCATTCCTTCTGCAGTGCCTTTATCTACCAACCTATGCTTTATAAAGTTTCAGTATTCCCATTTTGTGGCAGGAATTTTAATTTTCCTATAAATCAGACATTGCCTAAGTCATATTCTGTTTTAAGGCAAGGGGTGGACTTCAAAACAGAATTTCCTTTTTCAGGGATGAGGATATGGATGGTGAATGGGAGGCACCTCAGATTGCAAATCCTAAATGTGAGACAGCTCCTGGCTGTGGTACCTGGCAGCGACCAATGATTGACAATCCAAACTACAAAGGCAAATGGAAGCCTCCTATGATTGATAACGTGAACTATCAGGTTGGTATTTTTATTGCGTAGACTGCTGGACAGTGCAGCATTGCTCTTACAAAAATCATTCTGATCTAGATTCAGCAGGTGTAATTAAGAACAGAAACACTGTCATGATTGTACTGTGTTTGAAGTGGACAGATTCTAAGCGTTTTTTTTACTTGGCTTCACTTTGTGGCACAAATGAAAATTGATTCCCAAACCCTGATGACTTGCACCCATAGACATTCTAATTAAGTGCAATGAATTGGTCTTTCTCTCAGTTCAAAATGGGCTGAAAAATAAAAAGTGTATTCTAGGAGATGAGGCTGAACGTCTTGTCTTTTCTAGGGTATATGGAAACCTAGGAAGATCCCAAACCCAGATTTCTTTGAAGACTTGGAACCTTTCAAGATGACTCCTTTCAGTGCTGTGGGGCTTGAGCTATGGTCAATGACTTCTGACATCTTTTTTGACAACTTCATCATCTGTACTGAAAGAGCTGTGGCTGATGATTGGGCCAGTGATGGCTGGGGTCTGAAAAAGGCAGCTGATGGTGCTGCAGAGGTGAGAAATAAGTTTCATTGTGTGCTTCTGACTGGAAAAGCAGGAGCATTGCTGCTGTTCTCTCCCACAGTCTTTATTGACATATATGTACCAAAGCTAGGGGTTGTGATAAACCAGATTAGAATCTCAATTCCTAATTATAATATGGTAATGGTTGCTATAAATAGCAATGAGTACTCGCTGCTCTTTTATGAGGTTTTTGCTCTGGCTGTTAACTTCAGCCTAATTCTTAATTTGCAAACTATGGAAAAAGTACTTGTGCAGGTTACCTTTAATTTTTTTGACGTATGAAATACAATGTTCAAAGTTGCAAAAAGCCTCTTTGAAAATTCTGTGTCTTTAAACTTAACTACTACAGCTTGCTGTATGGGATGAAATTTGACAATTTTTTTTATCTTGCAGTCTGGTGTTGTAGGCCAGATGATGGCAGCCGCTGAAGAGCGTCCCTGGCTTTGGGTAGTCTATATCCTCACTGTGGCTCTGCCAGTGTTCCTTGTTATACTTTTCTACTGTTCTGGGAAGGTATGCATTTCCTCCAATAATTAGTATAATGTTTAGAAGAGATCCAGCAAAATGTGCCTCAGCATCACAAATAATTGCTGGGTTTTGACACTTCTGTTTAGAAACAGCCAAGTGCTGCAGAATACAAAAAGACTGATGCTCCTCAGCCGGATGTGATGGATGAGGAGAAAGAGGAAGAAAAAGACAAAGGGGACAAGGAAGAGGAGGAGGAAGAGGAAGCAAATGAGGAAAAGCTAGGTAGGTAAACTAGATAATCTTGAAACAGTTTTGAGGTTTTTTTTCTCTCATACAATAAAATGGGAGGATTGGCAGACGTGGAGTAAAGCCAATGGTGAACTAAAGGTAAGTCAGGAATGAGAATGGTATTTTTTTTTTTTTACTTCCCTTAGAAGAGAAGCAGAAAAGTGATGCTGACATAGGAAGTGTTAGTCAAGAGGAGGAGGAAGAGGAGGAGGAAGAGGACAGGAAACCTGCATCAGAGGTAAGAGTGCTTAATCTTTGAGGGAAGTCTTGTGCGTATTTGTTTTTTCTTCAGTAAGGCTTGTTCTACATGACTTAAGTGTTAAAAGTTAACCTGGCCCATGTGAAACTCCCTCCCAATGTCAGAACTTTGGAAAACTTAATCACCCTGCAAGAATAGGAATTGCTGCGGCCAACTTCAGCAGAGCTGGGCACCTTGCTACAGGCACTGCCGTAGACCCTGCATTGTGAGAGGAGTGGGACTGCGTGGAATGCATCTTCTTGAGGCAAAAGGCTTATTCAGCTTTGTATGCAGTTAGGATGTGACCTCAAGTGCTCCACGCTGACATAATGGCTGACTTAAAAATGGGTGGAGCATTGCTTGAAGTTAAAGGGATTCTTATGGCAGCAGAAGCTGTTGAGTACTCTCAGCAAATAGTGTATGGCCACTGTGAAAACAAAAGGATTTGTGTGTTTGCCATGTAAAGAAAGGGAGGGGTAGTAGCAGCAGTAGGTCCTTTCAAAAATTAAATCCTGACGTAGAACTGAAAGTAGATTATTCTTTGTAGGTTTTCTCAAAATGTATTTTAAGGGTATTCTTAGGTTTTTATTTCCTTGATGTTTACGCAAATTACTTTCTTGCAGGAGGAGGAAACTGTGAATAGATCACCCAGAAACAGAAAGCCAAGGAAAGATTGAAAAAAGTCATAAGAACTTGATCTGTGATTACTTTTTTTTTTCAAAACATGGTTCTGGGAGAGGACCTTGGACACCTTACATTGAAACTTGGACAAACCTCAAGATTTCACCATCCACAGGTTCCAGTCACACTATCCAATGTAATGGAGTGTCTAGCAGTAAAATATTTGCAATCATCTGTTTTAAAGAACATCATTCCTGTAGAAAGAATGCATTTAATATAATGGGCTGTGGATTTTGGAATGTAACATAACTAACCTTTTCATTTTTGGTTTTAAATATTCCGTTCTGTTTAAGTAGATTGGTAGAACTTTTTCAGTCTCAAACCTTGGCTTAATTTAATATATTAATTAGTGAAAAATAACAATGAATCTTGAAAGTGCTAGGTGATAAAAATGCAGTTTTATAACTAGTTTTTTTTACAGAGATGTAAATTCCTAAATGCACCAGTGTCTTTATATCCCTTAAAATTTGATAATTGTTTAAAGAAAAGTTGTCGATATATTTGACAACCCCTCTGCCCTCAAAAGAAAACTGGGGAGGAGGTATGGGGAAACCAGTAGTGAAACTCTCTAATCAACTTAATTCTTTTGTGGGGAGGGGAAAGAGGAAGAAGGGTGGAAGGAAGGGGTTAGTCAGTCTATAGAACATGCATACTGTGCATGGCTAAAGCCCTGTTAAGTGTTGACAAATGATCTAGGGTTTGGAGTGGGTCATCTTAATGTGGCATTTAATCCTGCAGACCTTGCAGATAATGGATTTTGTTAGTTCTTGAACTCTTTGTAAAGATTATGGGTTGTTGTTGGGGGGGGAGGGTTAGACTACTTCCCCCTTTCCCCTCTGCTCAGCCACTGATGCTTTCCTTTCTCTGTGGCTATACAGCTTTTCTGAGCGCGGCTTTGCCTCAGTTGCTGAAGCGCTTCATTTCTCAGCTCATCGTCAAACTCTTACTTTTATAGCTAGGCCTACTCCTTTCCAGGGTCCAAACACTGGATAGGACAGTGTCCCATATCCTCTCACTGTTATCACTGTGTGTCTACTCCTGTAGAAATGGGGGAGGTAGTCAGGTAGACAAGTTGACTGAGTATTTGTTAAGGAAAAAAATAAATAAAAAACAAAAACAAAAAAAACCAACCAAGATGTCAGTATTGTAGGTGGGGAAGGAGCATGTGGAAAATCTTGAACTGGTATGTGAAACTGTTTTAAGTCTTTTATCTGCTCTTCATGTAACAAATGCATCCTAAATTATATTGTGAATGTTAGGGAGTTCCAATTCCAGATGAATAAATTTTTTTAAAGCGTTGGAGTCTACCATATTATACTGTTTCAGACACTTTCTTGTGTGGAATGCAGGTGATCACTACAAGAGCATACCTCTGAGGGTGAAATCTATGTAACTTCATTACACTGTACCAAATATGTTGGTGTTTGGATGTCTATATAGATAAACTTTTGCCTTTGTTTAGAGTGAAATTAAATGTCCTGAAATTACTCTTCTTGCACTGAATTTAAACACTCCAGTGTTGTTTGGTCATAGCATAGGTATAGTGTGGGGAATAATTCCCAGGGGTTGGGGAGGGATGAGTGTTCCAGTTACCTTGCAAACAATCTAACCAATCAACTAAAAACCTCTTGGTTTGGGGGTTTGTGGTTTTTGTGGTGTGGGGTTTTTTTTCTTTTTTTTTTTTTTGTAAAACACCTTTTGCTGCCTGTCCTCATGTTGTATCCCTTGGTTGTTGTGTTTGAAAGACTAGTGATCACAAATGCATAGCAGGATTTCTTGATCTTTCTGCGGTGTGCAAATAAACTATTGTAAGCAAGATACTGGAAGTAATTTCAGACTTCTGTTGGGAGCTATTGCATGTTTAGAATGCCTTTGCCTGTTGAACACCTGGTAAATACTGCTCCTTATTGCAAAAATAGCTTATACTCTGACATGGAAGATGTCATAGCTTAAGCATTGCTACTAGCTTGCTCTCAGGACTGTATTTTTATCAAGGAGCAGCTGCTATTTATGACTCTCAGTCCTTTGAGATGAAATATATGTAAATGGTTTCAATTCAGCTAACATTTTGAGCACAACGTGAAAATCTATTAATGTTTTTTTTATCTTAAATGCAAATTGCCTTAAATTCCCAAACAATTCATGTGCATACATGTTCTTTCAAAGCATCAAAAGTGAACTTAAGATCTGCTATCAGCTTTTAAATAGTATTATATTAAAGCTAATTGTAAATCTACATTTGCTTCTGCTAAATCTCCTGAAAAGGTCTCCTGTCTGCATGTTACGGCTTTTTTTTTTTTTTGATACCATAGTGTATGCTTCTTAAATAATCACTACAATAAATGAAGACTTTCCAAAATGGATAGACAACTCCAAAAGTTACTTTTTATCCTGCTTTCTGACTTGGGTGGCTCAGTTTAACCTCGGAATCGCTCTTGTTTCTAAGGCCTTGGAGGAAAAAAGTTATCTGTTTATCTTGAACTCTTACAGCACAGTTGTGTTGTTGAAGTACTGAACCTCTGCTCGGTTGTGACCTGTGAACTAGGTTTGGAACTTACAAATACTTGAAGGTGGTTTTGGGCCTTTTGTGTCTGTGTACCGGAGAGTGGCTTCTGAAAAGGATGCTCTGCTCCACTGAATGTGCTGGGGGGTTGGATTGAGATGGTGAATCAGACCAAAACCCTGGGGGGAGTAGGTGCAGGCAGGGTCTGAAACACAGGGCAGCAGAAATGCTGAAAACAAGTTCTTTTTCCTGGAGTGGATAAAGATGCGGCTTTAACCAACTGCCCTGTTCCAGAAGTGTTGTTGGATGTGACCGAGGCTTTCTGGGTCTGGCAAATAGTGAATTATCACAGCTTGAGGCTGTGACTTGTGAAGGCATTGTGAGTGTCGGTGTTCAGGCTGACTCCTGGGCCTGGCGAGGGATTCTTACGAGTGCTAATTGCGGTAGGCCAACATTGTGGTGGTTGTCTGTCTGTCTCTCTTCTTCCTCCTTCCTCAAAAGCAATGCTCCACTTTGGCTGTGGCTACCTCTGTGGTGCTGTGACTGCTGCTTCCACCCCTAACTGGTCTCCACTTAATGCCGCTGTTGCCTCATGGTTCCAAAAAAGGGGGTTTTGGTGGGTTTTTTGGGTGGTGTTGAACAAGGACTGTGATTTCATTTGCAGAAAAGACCTGTCCATTTCATAAAGGTACCTGTAGATGCAACTTGAAAATAAATCAATATGTAAAAACTAATCAATAAAGAAACTTAAGCTTGTTTGGTTTTCTTTGTCTAATTAGCAAAACCACCTCAGCCTTCATCGAAGTGGAGGGAGCAGCTTTGGGCTGGGAGCCGGTGCCTCAAGTACTGAAGAGGAGGTGACGGTATCCCATCGGTACCTCCGTTGTGGCGGGACTGGTTTCTCCCCGCACCGCAGCCAGGTGCTGACTAAACTCGACGTTTTTGACCCAAAACCAGGGCTTCTGCGCGGCGGCGGCAGGTGAGCCGGGCCGCGCTGTGCCCCGCAGGGCGGGGCCACCCATCCTGTCAATCACCTTCGGCTCCGCCTCCCGACGCGCCTGAATGGCTGCGCCGCTGATGCCCCGCCCCCTCCCTGCCTCTGCCTTTTAAACGCGCGGAAGGCCGCCTCCGGAGCCCCGCCCTTCCCGCCCACGCCCTTGCGCCTTCATGCGCGCTGCCGCGCCTTCCTATTGGCTGGGAGGGATGTCCCTCACGGCTCGTGACGCGCTACGCGGCGTGACGTACCCCACCACCCAGGAAGCTCCGCCTATTTATTCTCAACTCGGCTCTTGAGGGGAAAAACAATTTCAAGATGGCGGCGGCGCGGATAACAATGGGGAGTCGGGGGTTCGGGCCGGCCCGTGCCTGAGAGCGGCGGCCGCTGGGCCGCGCCGCGCCGGGAGGGAGCGGAGCGGGCTCCGGCTGGGCCCTGAGGGGAGCGGGCAGCGGCCGCCGGGCAGGGCTGAGGGAGAGTAGCGGGGGGAGCGAAGCGGCACCGGCCTCGGGGGAGAAGGAGGAAGTGGGGCGGGGGGAGCGGAGCGGGCGCCGGGCCGGGCCGGGGGGAGGAACCGGGGCGGGGGCGAGCCCGCCGGGGAGCCTAGGTAAGGCCCACGGGAGGGGGGCGGGTGTGGGCGAGCGGCGGAGGCCGGGAAAGGCCCGAGGGGGGGAGTCCCCCGCCATGGCGGGGGCCGGTGTGAGGAGCCGGTGAACGGCGGCGGCCGCCCCCCTCGCTCTCCGGTCCATGGTGCTGCCCCCCTGCCCCATGGCGGAGTTCGTGGTGCCGCGGCACAGCGCGGTGATGGAGCGGCTCCGCCGGCGCATCGAGCTCTGCCGGCGGCACCACAGCGCCTGCGAGTCCCGCTACCAGGCCGTCTCCCCGGAGCGCCTGGAGCTGGAGCGCCAGCAAACCTTCGCCCTGCACCAGCGCTGCCTGCAGGCCAAGGCCAAGCGGGCCGGCAAGCACCGGCAGCCCCCTCCGGCCCCGCCGCCGCCCGCGCCCCCTCCGCCGGCCGCCGCCGTCGCGGGAAGCGCCGACAGGACCGGAGCCAACGGGCTGGAGGCCGAGACGGCGAGCGGCGATCAGCACGGCCGCAGCAGCACCTTGATTGCGGTAAGCGAGGGACCGGGGGAGTTGGGGCCGCGGAGGGGGCCGGCGGCCGGTGCGGTGGAGGCGGGCTGGCGCCCTGAGCCCCCCGGCCGGTGCGGTGGAGGCGGGCTGGCGCCCTGAGCCCCCCGGCCGGTGCGGTGGCCCGCGGTAGGAGGGCGGAGGTTCGCGTCGGTTTGCGGAGCGTCCCCGCTGTTCCAGCTTTGCAGCCGATCGGGACCGGTTTATTTTCACTCTTGTCACCTTTGAGTGCTGGAGGAGTGCATAAAAACTGCTGCCTGTTCGGGTAGGAATAGGGGGTAGGTAGCCTTCCGTGATGGCTGCAGGCATTCGGAGTAGCGTTCTGAACGTTTCTGGCTACTTCACCTAAAATGTCCCTGTAGAAACTGTCAGAGGAGCATTACTACTACGGTGGCTTTGGATTTTTTATTTGCTTGCTTATGTCTTTAATTCAGGCTGTCAGTATTTAGTGGAGTCACTTGATAAGGTTATGCTTATTACTGAGGGGGTATTTTTAACACAAATAATGTGTCTGTTAATTCTGGTACATATTGGAAAAAATTTTAGTGGAAAGGCAGCTGCTTATTTGCCACTCACTCTAGTGGGTGTGAACACTATGGGAATCCCACTCCACCCATTAAAAACTGGCTTAGCTCAAAATCTTAATGTTTCTCTGGCTTCTCTAGCATTTCTGGTTGTCAGGATATATTCATGCAGCCCTGTTTGTATATCAAGATAGCTATTGCTTAACTTATTCTGAGCCCTTTAAATATACTGCTATGTAGTAACGTGTCAGTAATGTAGGTTAGTAGGATAACCTCTTAAATAAGGGCTGCCTGTCTTAATGCCTGTCTGTCTTAAAACCAGGTATTTCTAAATGGTGGCCTACATGAAAATGATACAGTACTGTCGTGAGTGTCTTTAAAATGGGATACTGGATTAACCTGAGACATTTCTAGATTAATATATAGATGAAATCGTATTTTTAAGGTGGTCTGTGGTTTTGATCAGATTAGAAGGGAAGGAGGATGTGATTGTCTCCTGTCTTGGTGGACCTTATTTAGTTACAATTTTTAAAATGGAATCGTGATAGAGCTTACTCTGTAGTTGGATATGACTGGTCATGATGTGAAATATTGAAACATGGGGCTCATCGTTGTCATCTTTAACGTAACTAGTACTAGGCAGCGTGTGTGCAGTTTGCAATATTTACAAGATGAACTGAAAATGTTATTCAGCGGAATTGTTTCTGTTCATACTAATATACATACGAGAATCTGGGACTTGCTGACTTTTCTGCAGACTAAGATACTTGTGACACAGTTAGAGCACTTCGGATGGTGTTAAAGCAGGGTACTTGAGGAGGAGAGAAACCTTGTGCATTCCTGACAGTGATTCTGTAAAACTTTCCGGGTAGCCGTTGTTTGGTAGACTGATCTTGAATGTAAACTTGTGTCAGAACAAAAGTGACTCAAAGTCATGTTTTATTATCTAAAGTCTTGGTGGCATTTCTGTTTATTTCCTGTCGGGCTCGAAGGCTATTTGCATATGGGGCTCTATCCATTAATAATGCGTATACACACTGAGCTCTTTAGCATGTCAAATCCGGTTGCTTAAACTGCCACCACACATCTTCATATTGATCTTTTAAAAGAAAGATGTCTCTAATTCATTGGTGATGTTTCTTTTAAATTGCTTTGGATGTGGATTTGATCTAATTAGCATCCACTATAATGAGGACTCTCAACAGCAACGAGGTTCTGAAATGCACTACACATCTGGGGAAGCCCTTCTTGTACAGGAAGCTGCTGCCAGCGGCCAATTTACACAACAGAAGAGGGTTTTAGTGTATGAATGACTCTTCCTCGTGCTGGCCTGCTGTTTCCTTCCTAGGATACATGACTCTAAGCTTAATTGCAACTGCTGATTCATCACCTCATTACTAGGGTATAAAGTTGGTTTGCTTAGTAATTCAAGTTTTGAAAAAAAACAGCTACAAAAACCCTCTGCCGCTCATTTAATTCCTTTGGCATAAAAGGTACCTCTCTAGGTTGGTATTTTACCTGTAGCAATCATGTAGCTGTTATCAAGACCAAGCATGTGCTTTGTACAGGAAGGACATGGGTTTGGTTTACAATATTCAATAAAGTTTGGATGAACACCAAAATTATCTTGTTTTAAAATATCCTGCACACATTCCTTTCAAAAGAATGCTGCTAGATCAGTGAAACACGCATCATATCAGCTATTGCTGCTGTTACGATCCAGAGTTTTCCATGAAGCTGCATATGAATCTTCTCTTGGAAACTGGTACTTGGTGTTGAAAGTTAATGCGGCATTTATTTTGATCCTTGAAAGAGAAAGCAACTCATGTAAAGGTAGAAGTTTGTGATCTAGCGTTAGAGGGTTTGTAGTAGAGGGATGTGAAGCTGCATTGCCACAAGTGTGGACAGTGGACAATGTGTGTGCTCCCAGATGCTGTACTTCAGAGCGTCTTCTGCAAATTCAGTATAGTCGTGGGGAAAAGGATGGCACCGCCACTTCCTTCTTAATGTCTTGTATGATTTTTCATGTGGCCAAAATCAGGTATTTTCTTTTCCATTAGTCTTTTCTCTGTTTTAGATTCTAAAGTTGGATGGATCTTGCTTACAATCAGAAGCAAGGGATAGATTCTTCTTTTGTTTTCTTACTAAGCAACTCTAAAATTTGAGTCGCAGAAACCAAGAGAATACAGTATTGATACAGAAGTACCTTGGATGATTTGTGCACCATGAAGGCCTGTCCCTTCACTTGAGGGAAGAGATGCAAAATTTGTTAGCTTCCTAATATTTTTATGAATTTTTTAGACTATTATTTAATGGGGAATTCAAATGTTGAAATTTACTTGACATTTCGATTGTTTAAGATGACATTATTAAGACTATGTTCAAAGTAGAAGATACTTAGTATTTGGATAATATATTGTCTGTTGTGTTAATCTTCTATTTTTGAGAAACAGGGAAGAGACAGGACTTGTCCCCTAGAATGTTTTTTCCTCTGCCAAGTTCTGATTTGATAAAGTTCATTCTAATAATGCTGTTGAAATTCTCTGTAGTAGAAAGGTTGGCTTCCTTGTATTTCTGTGATAGAGTATAACGGAGCGTATCACTGAGCTGAACAGGAAGTCTTTCATTGACATGTGAATAAGGAGAATGGCAAGATCTGGATTTTCATCTCCCCTCCTTGTTTTATGATGTGGTCTCCTGGAAGGAGACTTGCTCCCTCTTTCTTACTGTTTCCCCCCCCGCGACCTGAGAGCGGCTGTTGTTTAGATGGCTTGCTTTGTCTAGAGCTGCCTCAAAACCACAAACAGTATTTCTGGCATGGGCAGAGACGGTCTAGTTGGTGGCCTGTCTTGGGAATGCTTTGTGTTAAAGCTGAAGAGCAGACCAGCTTTTATTTGGGAGCCATAGAAGCTTTTACATTAATAGTAGGCGAGTTCTAATTTAAGCAAAGGCACCAAGTAAAAAGTTTAAAAAGAAATTCAAGCATAAGGAGAGCAAAGCAATGTTTCTTGGTTGAAAAGACCTAAAGTAATAAATTAAAGGGAATGGATGCCTGGATTGTACTGACAAGCATTAATAGCATTCCACTAACGAAGCTCAGGCTAGTACAATAACAATTCAGAAGACCTCATTTTTGTGTAAGCTGTGGTATAGGGGTGTTAAGCTGTGAAATTATGTTTTACCACAAAAATAGCAAATTATTTCCACGTTATTTATACATAACTACAGTGCAGTGTAGGCTTGCCACCATTGTTTGTTTTTGCTGACAAGTCTGATAGTTTGTTGCCCAACAACTCAGACAGGTTTTTCTTTGTCTCCTTTTAATTCTGTGTGAGGTATTGTTGTATGTTTGAAACGTTTCCCTTACTAGATTAGTTAGATATGCAGTGATGCTTCCTAAATTGTAAGGATCTGGGAGTGACTGATCTGCTGCTGCTGTTTAAGTTCAAGTGAGGTGGAGGATCCGGCATTGCAGCTGAAGGCACAGCAGTTTTTTTGATTCAGCAGAACAATTCCTGTAGCAGAAGCTGCCCCTTGTGACTAATGCAGGCATGGGATATTTATAGACATGCATATCCACAGCCCTTCTTCGCTCCAGCAGGCAGTCACCCAAATACAAAAGTCTTCTGGAATTAAAGTAAAAGTCAAAATTAAAATTAGTCCAGCAGTTTGGTTCTGACAACACAGTGGAATGCAGGAACACATTGGGTAATAAAATGCCTTCCTTGCAGGGGGAGTGCAACTTCGGAAGCTGTGGGTGGATGCACAGTTAGTGGAGAGTTCTTACTGTGTCGTGTAGTCAAAATGTTATGTTTTCTATCCAAAACTCGTGCCCTACAATTTCTGATATTTGCATTGTTGTTCCAGCTTAAGAGGTTGTCATCTTTGTTGCTCTTGTCCTTGGCCAGGCAGGAGAGGAGAATCAGTGTCTATAGAGGACCTACTGTAAACTCTGGTTCATGGGAGCTTACCTGGGCTGCAGTACTACCACTTCCGTGGCAGAAAACCAGATATGTTCTATTTTGGTTTCCCCATCTAGGTGAGAATGCTGATATCTAGCTAGGACATGTATTGGAACTAGATTTTTACTATGTTTCTAGAGTAATGTAGCATGTCTTCTTTGAAGATGACCAGCATTGTATTTCTCTTGCTGGTATTTCATGACAAATCTTTGTAGACATAACTTAACCCTGGAACTGAAATGGTAAACTTCTTCCAAATAAAATATAAAAAATTAAAATTCTATTGAATCCTGTAAGAATATTTTAATCTCTGTAGCAGATGCTTTAAAAAACTAAACAAGAACATTATATGGAGCCTAAAAGGCACAGTATTGGAACCAAATTTTTTTAAAGTTTTGTTTCTCCTATATTCAAGAGATATTTTTTCAGAAAAAATGAAACTTGCATGCAGTTTCTATTTTATATGTATATATTTATTTACTGTCTTCAGTTACATGACTCAAAGTATAACAAATTACTGGATTTTTACAGAAGTAGTTTAGTTGACTATCCTCAGTTTAAAAATTCTGCATTGTGATGGACTTCTTGCTTTCAAGCAAACAACGTGAACTAAACTTTCATGCTTGATAATGCATTGAAAGGTTGTTGGCTTCAGATTAATATCTAAAACCAGCTTCAGGTATTGAGCGTTTCACACTGATGTTTTGATTTCTGGAATAATCTTTATATCTAAAAAAAAAACCCCAAAATATAAAAAAAAAAGCTGAACACCCTCCCCCCAACAAACAAAAACCCCACCAGAACAACTTTGTGCCACTGTTTTGATCAGTGATTCATGCCCCTTTCCCACCAAGGCAGTAAGAGAGCACTGCACTGGACTCTGAAGTTTTCAACTCTGCCAGCAGAAAAGGTGGAGATGAAGTTTTAAAGCTTTTCCAGTTTTCTCTTGTTGGGCTTCTGGGGTAGTTTGTGGACAGTTTTTATGAAGTCTGCCAACTTGCCCCTGCAGCAAGACCACAGTATGGCTGAGCATCATTGTGGTAAAACTGGTGGGTTTGAGACTTGAGATTGAATATATTTTATGAAAATTATTTGTGTGCTGTCCGTTTTCTGATGGAAGCCTTGTCATGTGACTGGGCATTCATCCATCTCTGGCGTTGTGGTCCTGTGTCCTAGTGAAGTACTGCGAACTACGTGATCAGGGGCTGCTTGTGTTGGGCGCCCCTTTTGTTGTGATGGATGACACCTGGGTTTTATCAGTTTGTGTTCCTCGCATGAGGAATCAACAGTTACAGCCTGACTTGCATGTGTGCTCCTGCCAAGTGTATTACCATGTTGAGGAGTCTCTGTTTTGCTCATGTGAATAAAATGCAGCTCTGATGATGTGATGTGGAGGAGGTGCAGCCTATGGTTCTTCAGTGGCTCTTTGAAAAACTGTAAGTCCATCCTGTCTTGGGCTGAAGGGCTGAGGCCCACTTACATCCCTTTCTTTGCACTGTTCCTATATTGGTTTGAATACTTTGGATAAATGCTTTTGGGGTGATACTTTTAGGCAAAGCTAAATAGCAGGGATTTTGGAGGTTCGTCTTTTGTTGGGAAGTTAAGTAGGCTGAGAAAATGGGAATACATTTCTGCATCTGATCTTGTGACAATAGAAAGGATTGGCTCATGCATTATAAATAAAATTGATTGATTCTGCTAAGGAAACCCTGGACAGCATATCAGAGGGCCACTGTGCCTTACAGAGTGATAGTGGATAACAAAGCTAAAGGGATTTTCTTAGTGAGTAGGAAGCTTGCTTTACTTTGTCAGTTTTTCTTTTTTTTTTTTTTCTTTCTGAGTTTTGGCAGAAGAGAACAGGTTTTTCTTGCCTTGAGTACTCTGTTGGAGCAGCTTGATATGTAGATAGCTTGCAGTCTGACTTGCATCTCACATGCTCTTGTTATTCTTTTTCCCCAAAACCAGATTATTTGTATAGGCATAGCCAAATTGGGGAAGAACTGAATTTAATATTTCTTTTTCTGTTGTGAAATCAAGAGCTGAGGTGGTATGTAAGAAATGCGTCTAAGAAAGGAATTTCACAAGAGAAAGTTGCATTATTTGCAGGGTAGTTATATGAATGTATTTGGTGTGAGAACTTCAGATTGTGTTACTCAAAATTAGACATGAGTAAATAGAAGGTATCAGGATATATTTCTAATAGCAGAGGAGAAGGAACCTGTAACTTTTGGCTCCCACAAATTTTTATAGCACTGTCTTTTCTTGAGAGAGGAAAGGAGGTAGAAGATGGAGCACTGTTACTAGGTTAGTTTTAAGCTGTTTAGCTGGTGGTATTGTAGATAGCGTAACTACAGTAGCATAAATCTGAGTGTAGACTTATTGCCACTATATGCAAGTAGGCTTTTGACTCACTTTAATGTGAAAAGTGAATTAGGATGCAAGTGCAGTTGGTGAATAGCCTCTAAAACTCAAAAGTTAAGTGTCCTGGTTACGAACCGGGCTAGAAGATAAGCAGATTTTCGTCTTTCCTGTGTGTCTGTTGGCTGTTGCGTACAGGTAGGATATCTTTCAAATAGTCTTAGATTTAGCTCAGGTGAAGCAAGGCTTGAAGCAATCGCCCCCAAATTCTGTGTCATTAGTGAATTTATTAAAGTGTTGTTTTTTGGTTTTGTTTTTTTTTTTTTTACAAAGTAATATAGTTTAGGTGAAAGAAGGTCTTTTTCTAGAGTGACTGAAGTCAAGATATCAGCAAAAATCAGATATCTGAGTGTTATAACCAATAAAACCCGTACAGATATGAAAGCTCCTAAGTTTGGGGGTTTTTTTATTGAGGGAAAAGAGCCTGTGATGGAGATTAGGGGTTTATATCTTTTTTTAGACTACAGTAAGTAGTCTAAAAAAATCATCCAAGCTTATAAGCATGGATGATTTAATCTTAGACTTGTTAGTTGCATATATTGCAAATGGTGTAGTACAGTAGCGAATACCTTAGGACAGATTAACTTCTGGAATATTTGTCTAGCAACCCAGGTGGGCTTTGCAGCCTGTGAAGAGCTGTGTGCAGTTATAGCTATAATGCCACCAAAATCCTAGTTGCCTTGAGTTGTCTGTATGAGTTATAATTACAGCAATGACCCCAACGGGCATATATTCTGGTTTTATATAGAAATTTGCTCCAACTATGAGTATGTTCAGTGTGCACCACTTGGTTATTACTTGTATGTCGGTTTTCAGGGAGTGTGTTTTTTCCTAGTGATTTAGAATTAAGGAGGATCCATTCCTAAAGTCTGAGTGATTGACTCATCATATGACCTTGGGCAAGTTACTCATCCACCTTGAGCTTGGGTTTTCCCAGTTGGAGTATTAAGTAAACAATGGCAAACTTGCTGAAAGCCAAATGTCGTGATTGCGTTGAGGCTTCTTTGCTTTCTGTTGTTTTGCCTTTTGCAAAAAAAAAAAAAAAAAGTAAATATTATTCTTTCAAGTTGGTATTTGAAAAATTCACTTTAGATCTGGTACTCCAAGCTGTAGACTTAATGTTCAAATTAAGAGAATTCAAGTTCCAGCCTCCTCTCCAAAAGCACACCTCACCTCATCCTGCTAGGTCTTCTGCTGATCTCACTACTCTGCTGCTGTTTCCATGAACCATCTAGAAGATTATAGTCTCTTGGGAAGCTGCAGTCTATCCCTCAGATAAAAATATGATTTTGCTGCTACCTATGCAAGCATTAATCAAATAGTGTTTTTTCCAAAGATCAGCTAACTGTAGGCTGTTTAAAAAAAAAATAAAATTACAACAATTAACTGTGAACCAGTCCTTCTGTCCTTAAATCAAAGAATGCTGTTGCCCAGGCAAGTGCTGTAAAATTCTCCTGATAATTTATGCTGGCTCTACATACACCCTCTTGCTTGAGCACTGAGATCTTGAGGTTTCCCCTGTTTGTTCTTGGATGAGACAGTTTTCCCCAAGGCTTAGTGGACTGCATTGTGGAGACTGCGAGTAATATTAAAATAAGCATACTTGTCTTGAGGTTTGTTTAATGAACTGCTTTTCTGCCATCTGAGAAAGCTGCTGTTCAATGAACCATGCTTCAGGAGAGTGGCTTTTTTGTGGGGATTCTCCTCATGTGCCCTGCTGAGATGTAAAAAGGTCCTATTTTTTTATGTAATAAGGACGCTCGTACAGGTCAGAGGAGCTGACGGGAGCTTTCCCTCTTTGAGTGCACTGCTCTGTTCCAGCAGCGTCTCTGCCCTACAGGTTTGTCTGTCTTGGTGTAGCGTTCCAGCACAAGCAAAGCACAAATTTTTTTATGGAATGCACCTGAGGGAAAGAAAAGTTTATAGTCATCTTTGATGTGTGCATGAATTCTGTTTTCAGATGTTTTTGAGGTCAACGGAAAAAGCTTTATATTTGAAAGAGCGCTGCCAGGAAGGAGAAGTTGAACAAAGGCTCTCAAACTCTGTGAAACTGTTGCTGTACCCTCTGGTTGCTTCTAGGTGGCACTACAAGAAAAATAATATGTACATTCACTAGTTGTGAGAAGCCAACTGTTGAGCTGGTTGGGGCTCTGGTGGTTATAGTGCAGAGAGGAGCAGCTGGCAAATAACTCTAGGAGAAAGGAGGAAAGGAGTAAACTTACTCTGCCGTGATAGAATTGACTGAACTCTGAATTGCATTTTACTTGTGTGAAACAGTCACTTAGTTTGTCACTTAGTGACAAACTGGTTTTGCTTTAGTGCCAAAAATGTGATTGTGTACAAAATTTATATATGTAGTTCTTCTCCAAAAATTATAATCACAAGAGAAATGGTTTTCTTTTTCTCTAAATATTTAAATGTGAGACTGCTTTATAAAGCAGTCTTGGAGAACAATTACACTGTGTGTACATGGGCCAAATAAAATACAGGTTTTTATTCTCATCTAAAATTTGAATCTTAACATTCTTTAATATTTTTTTCACTTTGAATAGGAAAAATAATAATATATTCCAGTTCACAGCCATTTCTCAACTTCTTGTTTTTTGTCAAAGTATATGGTGGCTTTTGGTTTTGCTTGAAGGAGGGGAGAGGACTGTTTGAAGCAGGGGGCTCTGTTTGATATAGTACATATTTTTGAAAGAGATTATAGTAAGGAAGTAATCTCATGTGTGACTTATAAAACAAATCTTATCAAAGGAAAGATGTAACCTTTTTTTTAACCTTTGTTTTAGTCAGAGCTAGACAATGTTCTAGTAAGAAACAAAAATCCTAATCTATGAAACATAAAACTAAACAACTAAAACCTTTTTTTTTTCAGCAGCTCCATGAGACTGTGAAAAGAAAGCTTGATAGTGCTGCTTCCCCTCAGAATGGAGACCAGCAGAATGGCTATGGTGATGTATTTTCTGTGTCCAAGAAACTGCGTCGTGATGATGGTCTTGGTGGAGTGAGTGGTTCTTCCAATGGAATACCCCCTGTGTCTCCACTCCATCATCTTGACAAGAAATCTGGCAGTGGAGATACCTTACAACTTAATGGAAAACATCCGATGGGTCTAGATGGCATCAGCAAGAAGTGTCTTCCAGATTCCAGCCTGCAAATGAATGGAGGTGGTGATGCTGATGACTCGTTTCCTCTGAGTTTGAACAAAGAGCTGAAGCAGGAGCCCGTAGATGATCTTCCATGTATGATTGCTGGAGCAGGGGGTTCTATATCTCAGAATAACTTGATGCCTGATCTTAATCTTAATGAGCAAGAATGGAAGGAACTTATTGAGGAGCTTAATAGATCAGTGCCTGATGAAGACATGAAGGATCTCTTTAATGAAGACTTTGAAGAGAAAAAAGATGCAGATTCTTCAAATTCAGCTGCACAGACTCCATTGCCACAAGATATTAACATAAAGACTGAGTTTTCCCCAGCACCCTTTGAACAGGAACAGATGGGATCTCCACAGGTGAGATCCACTTCATCAGGTCAAGCATTTATTGGTGCTGCTTCTGCACCTGTAAGTGCCGCTTCTCCAGCGGTTGGTAGTTCTCAGACTATGTTTCAGCCTTCCAGTCAGTCAATGACTGAAAATCCTAATCAGTCCATGATGCAGGCATCAAACCACTCTCAAAACGTCCAGAGGCCTCTTCCCAATGTGTTGTTACCTGGGAAGGGTGCAGGAAGTGCCAAAGAAATGTCTTCTGCTCATCAACTTCAGCAGATTGCTGCCAAGCAGAAGAGAGACCAGATGTTGCAGAACCAGCAGCAAGCTTCACAAGTCCACCAAACAAATCAAATGTCTACGTGGCAACAGTCTGGGCCTTCTCATAGTCCACTGGCTGTCCCATATACCATGGAGAATCCCACCAGCCCATCGGTTTACCAGCCAGACTTCAACAATCAGAAACTCATGATGCCTACTATGGGAAATAAAAGCTCACCGAGAGCTGGAGGCAATTACCATGTGAACATTTTGGGTCATCAGCAAAACAGCTTGAACCAGAACCCTGTGAACAGTCAAGGCTCTATGCTAGACTATGGGAACACCAAACCTCTCTCACATTACAAAGCAGAATGTGAACAGGGGGTTACAGTACCTGGGCAGAACAAGACTCCCATGTTGGCATACATACAGCAGCGCCAGCAGGCACCGCTGGCTCACGTGAGCGATGACCAAAATGGGATGATCCTGTTGAAACCCAAGTCTGGAAACATTGCCTACCGACTACCGCACAGTCAGGTGAATGTTCTGGGGTTTGTTACCTTCGTTTAGTAGCAGATTTAAGGTTTTGCAAGAGGGTGTTGGACAGGTAAGGCTAGAGAACAGACTGCTTGGTATTGTTTCAAAACAGTCGCCACGTGATTTTAAATAAAACGCTAATATGCAGTAAGCTGAGACAAGAGTCAAGAACTCTTATTTTCTGCTGAGGACAGTTTTTAATGCCGGTTCTAGGTCATGTAGTAATGTGTGATTTCTAGCTTAATATACTTTGTGGGCAACAAATTATGTCACACTTCATAGAAGCTTCTACTTAGGAAGATGAATAGATGCTTTGTAAACTTTTGCCTAAAATAACTCATATAAAACTGTAGTGTTAAACAGTGTTCTCAAAGAAGCTTTGATTTCTTTACCTTCTTTTTAGTCCCTGACTTGTGTCAGAGTTGGCTTACTATAAAAAGACGTGCTTTTGGTTCCTTCTTTTTTGATGAAAGGTGGAAGTGGGGGCTGCATTCCTGATTTCTTGGGTATTCCTTGAGATTTTTCAAATCTAAGAATTTGTTATTGGTTAAGTCTCTGGGGATTGGGGAAGCATGGGCTAGGAGAGAATGATACCTTCAAGAATGAATAATAGAAATATTTGTCTGCTTGAGGCAATATGCTTCAGGCTTTCCTGTAAAGGAAAATTCCAGATGGTGCTTCTTTGCCTTTTATATAACTGATATTACAGATATGCTGCAGGTGAAAATTTATGTAGTGGATGGAGGTATAGATTCTTTGGCATTCTGTAACATGTGCCTGCAATGCACATCCTAGAGGGCTTGTTGAGAAGAAAGGTCTTTGCTGTATGGGTTAAAGCTCCTCTAGCGAAAGCCATTGGAGATCCAGCTCTAGTAATATGTTCCCTCAACAAAACAAAAAACCTGGGAAAAAGATCTGATTAGTCTGCAATAAAGACCACACTGATGTACAAATAAAAATCTGAGATTGATGTGTGCTTCCTAAGGCACAAAAAAATTAATCTCTTCAAAAGCTAACAGAAGTAACAATCTTAACAACATCTTGATGGAAGAAGAAGGGAAGGGTAGAGGTGATTTTGTCACATCTCCCCCTCAGTGACCTTCTATCTACACTGCCACGCTTGCATTGAATTATCAGAAATACCGATGAACGCCTCTGGAGAATTTCTGAAAAGCTTGCACAGCATTACCTATATTTGGCTCGTGGTGTCTTATGAAAGTGCAGAGAGTGAGAACCAACAGCTGAAACCATTAGAGTCGTAGAATAGTTTGGGAAGGAAGGGACCTTTAAAGGCCATCTAGTCCAACCCCCCTGCAAAGAGCAGGGACATCTTCAACTCAATCAGGTCACTCAGAGCCCCGTCCAACCTGGCCTGGAATGGTTCCAGGGATGGGGCATCGACCGCCTCTCTGGGCAACCTGGGCCAGTGCTTCACCACCCTCATGATAAAAATGTCTTCATTATATCCAGTCTAAATCTACCCTCTTGTAGTTTAAAGCCATTACCCCTTGTCCTATCACAACAGGCCCCCCTAAAAAGTCTGTCCCCATCTTTCTTGTAAGCCCCTGTTAAGTACTGAAAGGATGCTCCAAGGTCTCCCCAAAGCCTTCTCTTCTACAGGCTGAATAATCTCAACTCCCTCAGCCTGTCCTCACAGCAGAGGTGTTCTATCTGTCTGATCGTTTTTGTGGCCCAAATTAGCTGAATTCTAAACTCGAAAGTAGTATTTGTTTGTGTAATTAGTGATGAGGCTGAACTGTGCTTAAAAATTGTCAAATTTCGAGTGGATTTGCCGGTAGAAAGAGGACAGTATCAGATCTTGAATTATAATTGTTCCGTGTTATTTTTGCTTATCCCAAGTTCCAATCTCCAAAAAAAGCAGCCTTATGAAAAATTAATAACAGGCTTATCTATAGTAGTATTTTTCTCTGTGGAATATAAGGCTCATTTTAATCAGGGATAGCCTTCTTCCCCTTCACTTGCAAATAGTAAATGCTCTGATACTAAAAAAAGCAACTCTAGGAGGGAAGGCGTAAACACTCGCGGAATTAAACATTGACAGAAGAGGCAGGATTTAAATAAATGATTTGTATAATGAAAATTTAAAACGTAGTATTTGAAAAGCTGCTACCAAAGTAAACTGAAGCTGGTGTGTAACTAGTGCCGTTCCCCTGGCTGAGCAGAAGCACGCAGGGCTGTACTTGCCTGTTTGAGCTGGACTTTGGGAAGTACTTTGGGACTGAAGTTAAAGCCTCTATTCCTAAATGTTGTGGAGCTTCTGACCTTAACTCCAAACTGTCACTCTGTGTCTGGCACTTTATAGATGGGTTTTTGGTTGTCTTTAGCTGAACTGGAAACTGTATCACACTTTGCCTTTTCCATTAAGCTTCACAAGTGAAGAAGCTATTGCATAAGGATGGCAAAATGTAAGGAACTGATCTAATTTTATTAAATAGTGTAAATGTACAAATAACCAATAACTGACAATTTCTGTTTTTCTGAGATGTGTTATGATTACCTCCCCTGTGTAGGCTTTGTTTATAAAGTCTCTCTTCCTTATCTTGTGAAATGATAAAAATAATGCATACAAACAGTGGTCATCGCCATGAAAATGCCTTTGCTCATCTGGTAACTACATACAGTTTCTAAATTCTGGAGGGCTAACCTTTTTCTGTAACTCATGTCACTTTTTCTGTGTTCTGCAGGATCAAACCCCCTCTCCTAACGTTCCTCGTGTTCCGGTTTCTGTCCCGGGCCCTGGCGTGGGTGCCCAGGCTCCCAATGTCTCCATGGCAGGTAACCACAGCAACCCACCTTATCTCAGCAATCAGCAGCAAGCAGCAGTGATGAAGCAACACCAAATGCTGATGGACCAGCAGAAGCAGAGAGAGCAGCAACAAAAGCACTTGCTCATGGAGCAACAGAAGCAGCAATTCCTAATGGAGCAGAGACAGCAGCATCTTCTGGCTGAGCAGGTGAGAGGGGCCAGCAGTCTTTTTTTTTTCTTGGTGGTGATTTGCTTTGGTGGATGAAACAGCATTTGAGATTTTTCAGTTATCACATTACAAAATAGGGGATGTAAACTACAAGGTGCTTTGGTATGGTAAGTATAATTGCTGTTTTATGTGTCTAGAAAAGTAACCCAAATAAGTGGCACTTGATTGCTGAGACTTACTTTTTCTATTATTACAAGGCACTGTGCTGAATGAAAAGAATAAAATAGGTAGAATTGAGTAGTGTGAAAATACAAGACAACACCTACATGGAGAGAATGTATCATGCCAGCGGTGGTGTAATTCTTTGTGAAAGAAGAAAGGCAAACGGAATCAGAGCAAAAATAAAAGATAAGGTTGGGATACCGTTGATGTGTTCTGTAGAGCTTTAAAAATGGAAGCAATGAGGAAGGGACTCTGTAAGTTCATTGTGCTTTCTGCCTTTCTTCCCTGCGAGATCCACAACAGTTCATGTTTCAAATTTTAAAACATCATTCACTTGTTTATTTGGGGAAAATAATTAGACATCTGCATCCATCTTACATCTTACCCTGCCAAAAGAATTTAACTCTGCTGTCCATCAAACTGCAGAAAGCTGCTTTAGGCCTCTCTCAGGGAAATGGGCTCCTTATGTGAACCTTTCTAAGCTTTAAACTTTCTGCACGTCTTTCAACTGGGAATCAACCCAAAGGGCCTTATTCCTGTCATCAGTGCTTTTCTGCATTTTTAAAAGTCCATGCAGCCACTTTCCAGACACTGGCAATGTACATACAGAGAAATTTTTAATATCTGTTATGAAGGAAGGGGAAGATGAATTTTCAAAAAAGGTTTGAGACGCAGAGAGAACCTGGCATTCAGATCTTCCGGAAAAAGTGTAATGATCTGGACTGCTGAAAAGTTTTGCTTTTGAAGGTAATGGGGGGAGGGAAGAGACATGGAAGATGTTGTCTTGGGGATAATGGAAAAACAAAAGAGCCAGTGGTTTAACGGAAAAAAATGTGAACTTCATCTATTCCCAAGAATTAAAAAAATGTTAAAAAAAAATTTAAATGCTCTGGGGTCCTTCAATTTAAATGCTCTGGACTCCTCCTGGAGTTGAGAATGTGTAATTTCCTTAATTTTCAACACTGTTAGAAGCTGATAAATCTCAGTGTTCTCAGCTTTAAAGTTGGGAGTTGTTATGCTGGTGGGCAGGATTTTTGCTGTAATAATAGTTTGGAAAATAGAGGTGGTGAGAGAAGGTCAGGTCATGGTTGTGTGTGGGGACACACATCTTAACTTTTATTGCAGCAGCTGTCTATCAGAAGGTTTATTTAAGAAAGAAGGAAATGATACAGACTCTGAACTGCAAATGTGTGAAAGCCCATTTTGAGGGGAAGGGCATAGTAGAATCTGTAGTATTGTGGAGCTGTGGCAGTGCCAAGTCCTTGCTAATGGCTGTTCTGGTCACCTGGAGAGTTCCTTTCAAACTGAGGACTGGGTTGAGGTGACAAAAAAGCCGCTTCAGTTCTTCACCCAGTGTAGATAAAACATAAGAATGTGATTGGCAATGTTTTAAACAAAATTGTATGAATGTTGGTAAAGATACATATTTTTTTTTATATTTGGGTAAAATACAATTTGGGCTAAGGGAATATTGTGGTGGAATACACTGTCAAAGACTGAAGGACAAAGAATGCCCAAATCATCAATAAAATTGTATTTTCTGTATGAGTTCTGTCATCTATAAAGGTGTATAAATAAATATAATACTTATTAGTAAATCATTAAGTTTTTGATGACTTGTATGTTAGTTTCAAATGTCAGAAATTGCTAACGTTACTCTCCCAAAATGTTAACAAATAGGTACTCTTTGAGAGAAGGTGGGGAGAAAGGAAATATGGGGTCTTGGCATCCTGCTTGTACTTCTGCACCACTGGTGAAGGGCAGTTATTACAGCTCTACTAGAGCTCGTACAGCTGTGGCCCAGTAGGATTCCTTAGCTAAGTAATGGACCTTCCAGGTGTCAGACCTCTCTAAGCGTCGGGTGGGATATTAACAGGGTGATAAGTAGCATACCTCAAACAGTGTTGAAATATTTTTCTTTTCCTACCTATTTGCTTCTGCTTAGCCTGCACATGTTGCTGTAGTAAATATCAGTATTATGAAAATATTTTATTCCTGTCTTAGTTACGGTAACTACAACTAACTTCTACAGCTTGCATCTTTGTATAGTGATACTGGGACTCTCATCCCAAATAAGGAGCAGCTTTGCTTTGGAGCTGAACAAACTTAGATATTGCATTTGCCATCTTTCTTGGCGTTGCGCTGCCCAGTCAAGCTGGATCTTGTTAGCATTCTAATTTGATTTTTTTTTTTTTTGGATATACATGATACTGGATGAGTCTTACAAAAAAAAAAATCTGAATGAGTTGATCTCTATTTTGCAGGAGAATTGCAGTTTCAGGTAGCTTCAGGGCCATTTCCTGCCACTCTAAAGCTGTCTTTACGTTTGGTGTTGTGCATCTCCCCCCCCAACCCCACCCCCACCCCGAGCCAGGTTCTGCAGCTCTAGGTTTCTCTCAGAACTGTGGCATCTCTTCTTGGCTTCTGTGGTCAGCCTCTTTCAGGTTTGACTGGTCCTGCAAGCAGCAGGTCCTTTCTGTCAAGCAGCCTGCCCTCTTCATTCCTCTGCATGTCTCAACAGCTGCGTAGTTGTAGACGTTTCCAAAGGATGGTAGTAATGCATATCTGCCGGTTGGTTACGTTGCACTGGTCTCTTCTTCAAACGCTTATTGCTCGTGTCTTTACCCCAGTACTCTTGGAAGGGAATTTCTGTCCCCTTCTGTGCTCTCTCTAACTTTGCAGATAAGTAGGTAGTTGTGCATTGTATCACTACTTAGTTATCTCAGAAATTCAGTCTGGTTGAAGATACCTGTGGAAGAAGAGCCAGAAACACTATGCCTGTTGTGTTTCATATTGTAAAAGCAGCCTGTTGGCTGTTCACTCTGTCAGGATCTCCGAGTGTACCATTAGTGCATGTACACTCTTGACATTCCCCTCAACATTTTAAATTTCATTTTCCCAAAAAATTTCCTAATAGAAAATCTGCTTGTTTTATTTTTTGAATTATTTTATCATAAAGTAGATGTGCTTTTAAAGAGGCAAGGTTATTTTGAATCATTAGTCAGGTTTGTTTCAATTGCTTGGTGCATTGTTAAGAAGAATGATTGCAACACTTCTGTAGCTTCTGTTATAAACCTAGTTCAGCAGTTTTCCATAATCTTCTAGGAAAACCTGTGGTATATAAGAATTTGGGTTTGCATATTTTTTTCATTTTTGAAGGCAAGGCCTAGAAAATATTTACATGTTTAGTTTTTACTTTGCTGTGTAGCATTGTTGATGTTTATGACTTGTACTTTTTCGTTAATTTCTAAAAAGAGCTCAAGAATAAATTCATCTGGGGGTAAAGAGCAAAAAAGCACGTGTGAATTTTTTTTATACACACTTTCATTCTTTTTGTACCTGTCAGTGTCTTTAGAGTATTGCTAAAAATGCCTATTGATTATGTCACTGATTAAAAGACTAACATCTCAGATTTCCAATGTCTGAAGGCTTCAGACGTGCATTGCAGTAACTCCCGTAATGCGTGCTGTTGTCCTGTTGTCTCTGAGTTCCCAGTCTTGTCACTCATCAGATTAAATTGACTGTGTTTGAATCTTGAGAACAAAGGTCTGAAGTGACTTTAAGGCTGCAGAAGCCCCTTTAATTACCAGCTCCGCATAAAAGTGTGCAGATAGCTTGTTTTTATCCAGGATAGTCACCCTTGGAAAAAGCTTGGCTTGTTTTCTAATAGTCTTGCATTGGACCTTTCTCAGGAGAAACAGCGGCAGCAGCAAGAGCAGCAGCTGCAGCGGCATCTGACTCGGCCGCCTCCCCAGTATCAGGATCAACCGCAGAATCCGTACCAGCAACAGGTTGGGCAGTTCACAGGTACGTAAACATGGCAATTGAAATAATGGCAGAAAAAAATACCAGGAGTGAAAAACCAAGGTGTCGTCAAATTTCCTGGATTGAATGGCTTATAATTAATTCATTACAACATCTCACGTCACTGTGCCTTAAAACTTTTAGACCTATACTCTGATTCAGTTGCAAATTAACAGCCTCCACTGTCTCGGGTATCTGGGACAACTTAACCTTCTGATTCTTAATATTGCTTTGGAAGTGGGTAAAATTCTTAAGTACCTTCGTTATTCTAAAGGCCTTTTTATACTACCATTTCCCTTTACAGGTTGTGAATTCTACTTAACTTCAATATATTTGTGTGATACTAGAATTTGGGTTTTTTTTTCTGAAGCCTAACATCACTACTGCTTGTATATATCACAGGCCCTTGTTAAAGAAAAATAAGGGATGTATTGTTTCTCTCATCTACTAGGATGAGTTTAAATTTCTCTAATATTATCCCTGCTACCTTTAGAAATGAAGAGAAATTAAATTGCATTCCTTACATGTTAGCGTCCTGCTTTTTTTTTTTTTTGTAGGAGAAGCAGCTTGTTATGTGTTCAATGTATTAACGCTGATAAATAAAAGATGATGTTACCATTATCTGGAATAGCTTCATGAATGTGGTAGAACTAGAAAACAGTAAAAACTTACCTCCTTACCTGAAAAATCCTTACTTAACAGGGCATCGAGAAGCCGCTTGGCTTTTTTGATAAACCTAGAGGACAAAAAAGTGCTTATTCCCTTCATTTTGTTTCCTTACTCTCTGTGTTCCCACCGAAATAAATACTGAAGGGAAACGGGAAACGATGCAAATAGCAATGTGATACTCTCATTCTGATGGCACTGGTGACTATGCAGTGTCTTAGTAGAGCTATGACTGGGTTTTGTTACTTAACTGAAAAAACTTGATAGCAATACAAAAGGGTTGTGTGTTAACACAGTGATCAGTAGCATCCTTCAAATATTGCACTGAAACATTTTTTTTCTCCTGCCACTTTTTTACAGAAATACAGTGGTACACCTGTTAGAAATAGAGTACGTTTTGCTATAATGAACATCAGTGTTAAAACTATGTTTTCCTTGTTATGATAATTGTAATTGTTTTTTTGCATCTGAAATCCTGCTATGTGTACTACCTCTTCACTGTAGTGTTCCAGTAAGACTGTTTCCCACACACACAACATCAGTGTTTTTATGGTGTGTTTTGTTGATAACTAATTCGGTATAATTTGAATTATATTTGAATAAAATTATATTTTAATAAAAACTGAATTAATAATAATAGAGAGTCAATATTCCTCAGATAGCTTAAAATATGAAAAAAAATAAATCTGCAGCTTTCTTTTTGGTTTGAAAGTAGAGAAAGTACTAGTGTAGGTAGGTTTCCCTTGGTCGACTGTAAGAAGTGGGAGGTGGGGTTATATACGTTACACTTCACTGTGCTTTTCTATTCTTTTTTTTTTTTTTTGCTTTAAGTAGTGGGCTGTTTCTTATACAGGAAGAAATCTTTTTACTCAGAATTTACAAGAACAAAGGACTTTTTGGGGTTTGCTGAGAAGACATTTGTATCATCTTGCTTGGTTGTCAGCATTGCATATTAACATAGCAAATAATTCATTTGCTATGTTTCATTTCATTAACATTCAAATATTTCATTGTGGAAATCCAAAAGATATTTGACCAAACATTTCTGAAAGTTACGTAAAATAGAAGAAATTTCTGGAATGGGGAAAATGCAGGACTGGAAACCCTGCAGTCGTACAATAAGAGATATACAGTGTATGCATGGAGTAACTGACAATGTGTGTGTAGTAGGTGGTATTTTTTAACAGCCTGGCAAATTGTGCATGCACTTCAAAGTATGTGTGTATACCTTTGTTCACAAAGAAAGGCAGAGTCCTACCTTTAATTTTTTTAAAATTGATGATGCTGAACTCTTAGAAGTGGTATTCAGATTTTTTTTAGGACATTGCCATATCTGTGTTTGAGATCAAGGTGGAGATGCTAACTGGAGCAACAATTGACACTCTTTAATTAAAGTACTGCTGTCTGTGTGTTGGTTGCAAAGGTCGCTTTATCCAAATGCAGCTGCAGCTCTGCTCTGGATTATAGCGTCTACAAGCCTTGCTTGGCTCTGGTTGAACCGAGATACTTACTGTGCAAAATATTTCTCTGTATTTCAGGGTCATCTTCAGCCATGCCTGGGGTCAGTAATTTAGGACAGTCCAGCTCCAGTAGTCCACGGATGTTTCCTCAGACCCAGAACATGATTCCGATGGGACCTGGACACAGTTCTGTTCCTCCACTCCAGTCAGGCTCCAGTCAGCAGGATCGGGGGGTGACTCAGTACACCAATATGCAAAACATTCAACGAGGGGGATTGTACAACTTGGCGTCTGGTATGACGCAGATGGTTCCCCAGCACGCAACGCAAAGTGCCAATGGACAGCCACCAATGCAGAGACAAGGCAGCTTGGGCCAGGGCGCTGCCGTTCCGGCGGGGTATGGGCAGAACACCTTAGCAAACTCAAGTATTTCTCAGCAGCACAGTAAAGGTGCACTGAATCCAACCTTATCTAAGCCGCAGATGGCAAGAGTACCAGCTGCTATGGGTGCTCAAAATCCGTCTTGGCAACACCAAGGTATCCCTAATATTAACAACCAGACACAAGCAAACAGTGGCCTAGGACCGTTTACTGCCAGCTCCTCTTTCCACATGCAACAAACTCATCTAAAGATGGCCAACCAACAGTTTGCCCAAGGAATGCCTCAGGTAAGCCTAAGCACCAGCAGACCGATGACCTCTATGAATGCTGCCGTCTCTGGGCAGATGTTGTCCTCATCTTTAGGTGCCCAGCAGCGGACAAACCCACCTACACAACAGCAGGTACCCTCACAGCAAGTCTTGCCTGGCATGAACCAGACTGTTCCAGATCTGAATGCTTTCAACCAGAATCCAAATCAGCAAATGCCCAACAGAGGTAATCTGCACTGTAGTCAAGGGTACCCTGTGAGGACAACCAGTCAAGAGCTGCCTTTTGCCTACAGCGGCCAGTCGGGCAATAATGGACTTCAGAACTTAACTGGTGACACAGATCTGATAGACTCTTTGCTGAAAAACAGGACTTCAGAGGAATGGATGAATGATTTGGATGAGTTGTTGGGAACTCATTAAAATGGGGCCGGGGGTGTGGGTTCTACTTACTTTTTTAATTATTTCATGAAATATAAACAACACTTGGACCAAAAAACCTGTGGCATTGAGGAGACTTGCAGGCATTAGAGGTAAATGGTTGGGAAAGGGACTGGAGCTGCTTCTCAATGAGTGTTGATACATGGGAATGGCGCACCAAGCAGGTCTGCAGGAATAGTGCGCTTTATCTTGGTGTCTCTGAGGAATCGCACACTTGAACAGGTCAAAAAATATTGCGCGTGTCCTAGCCAGCCTTTCAGAAATCTCACTTGTGGTGTTCTAAAATTAATTTTTTTTTAATTATTTAAAAACAAAACAAAATTCCACAGAAATAGCGCAGAAAGAAAGCAAATAGTTGCACAAATTGTGTTTAGGGCTTAGTCTGCTGCAGCTATTACTTGCAATCATTATTTGTTTGTAGCTTGACAGGCTATTATAGTATTGTCCATCAAACTTCTGACTTTTTATTTGAGAAGAGGCTCTATGCACCTGAGTACGCTTGCAAAATGTTTTGAATTGTTTCTTTTCCCCATTGCTGAAGCATGTGCCTGTACTCTCAAAAAGCAAGTGATATTTCACAGTAATTATTTCTAGATGCTGGTAATAGATGAAAGAAAGTATTAAAACCTGGCCAGTTAGTCTAGGTAGTCGTCTTAATAGATTGTAGTCTTTTAAGCTGCAGTTTGCACTCTGTTGTAGAGAGGCACAGTTCTTGGCTTATACCTTGCTGTGTTTAAAGGGGGAATTTCTTCTGGGAGAACTTTTGAACTCTAGTAGGTTTAACATGAATTGTAAAGCCATTTACTTTGCACCTGTTTCTTCATAACTTATTTCCAAAGGTAGTTGTATTTAAATGAAGGCTTTGCTTCATGACAGCTCATCTAGTTTTTCTTTGTTGTAAAAAGTAAAACTAACTTTTGAGATCAGTTCATTCCCCAGAGTTAGCAGTGACACAGTGAGCACAAGACTTTGTCACTTCAGGATAAAAAGGAGGAAAAAAGAATTTGGCTGAGAGGTGGGAAGTCCTTATCAGCAATAATAGCACAGGCAGCCTGGGAGAATACTTGTATCAGGGTTGCTCCAATATGGAAGTCTCCCCCTTTAAATACCTTTTGGTGTTTTGTTTGTTTTATTTTTTAATACTGGGTTACGAGTTTGATAATCTTTCTATAGAGACTGGTGGATTTACTTCTTTAATTTCCCTTGAAGCAGATGCTGATTCTTCAGCTCAGCCCAAGGAGACCTCTTATCCGCATGTTGGGGTCAGTCCCAGAAAGGACAAAAACCGCAATGGGAACAGTCTGTGTTCCAAAGTCCTTACTTTCTACCAAAAAAATCCCCTATCCACCAACAAACCACCTTGCCTTAACCTTTATTTTAAAATGAAAATAAAGTTGAAAGCTTTTGTTTTAAATGCACAAATACCTCTTCCCTTTTAAGTCCACTTTTTTGGGAAACTCCTTTAGACTTTCTAATCAGACCCAGCGTTGTGATCTAAAAGCAATTTCCTTCAACACAGACTGGCTTCTTCAGGAGTTTTCTGCACTGCAGAGATGGGTGAGAGAGGGTTTTTTCCAGAGTGGGTGAAGGGAAGTGAAGGATAATGTTGATTTCAAAGAAGGAAAATACTTTACTGTATCTGCAGCTCCTTTATGAGACAATTTGCACTTTTAAAAACTGCTTTTTAACACTAATACTTTAACCCTTTCCAAATATGCATGGAACATGGTCTGTCCAGCACACTTACCTAGTGTGGATGAATTACGCTCTGTTGAACAGATTTGATATTGTATCACATTGAACTGTTGGTGAAAGATGTGCATTGATCAGTGGATCCCACCGTTGAATAGTGGATAAAACTTCACTGAAGCAGACTTAATCCCTCGTAGAGCTTTTGAAAAGATAACATAAAGATTGTCTTTGGACGGGAAGACGAAGGTGTTAGTGACTTTGGTTGTTGACACTTTTGGTATTTTCTAGAATAAGTAGATGAGATGCAAATAACTGTTGCTAACTTTTCTTATACTGGCAATCTAAGAAAAGAGCTAGTGAGTTTGGTTTACTATTAAGTTAAACCAAAAACTGGTCCAAGGTAAGTGTCATTAGAGGAGTATAGATATAAACTAGCAATGGCAGGGGAAGGAGTGTTTGCTGTATTTTTATTTTTAAGGGTTAACTTTGCACCAGTGTGCCTTCCCTTCCTGTTGGGGGTGCTTGGGACCTCATAATTTCAAGTGACATCCTTTAATGTCACTATTTTTTTCTCCCCCTTACAAACGCTTGAGAGAAATAACAGGGTAGCAGGATTCAGCTTTTCTTCCCTGTTTTGGTTGTGGTGAAGTCTGCTACATTTTCCAGTAGATTTTGCACGCAGACTTTGTTCTGAATAAGTCAAAATGCAATCCATCCAGTTGTGATTTCTTAATTGGAGGAAAAGGACATCTGCCGTTTGCATTATTACTACCAAAAAGGCAATCCAGCTAAATGTCCAGGAAAATGCAGATGTCCTCTTTCCTCCGCTGTTTCTGGAAGCTAAGGTGGATATTGCCCTGCTTGACCAGAGGGTTTGTTCAGGAAGGTATCTAGATTTGATGACAGGGCCTTTTCATGGTACTGTTGGAGTAAAATTAAGCGTGATTCTAGGCAAACTGGGTTACGATGCCCATTGGTCTTCGTATGTGAACAGGCTCCAAACAGCATTTAACCTGGTAGAAAAAACAGCCCTCGCTTCTGGTTGTGGTCCCTGTCCACATAATACGATCAGGCTGTTGGAAATACGGTATCACTGTAACAAAGTTGACACAGTTCAATGGAAGTGAAAAGACGGTTTAGATGTACATAGGTGCATGGGTAGGGCTGGGCTTTGCCTTTATGCCCTTGAACATGTAGCTGTCTGTATATGCACTTGGGCTTTCCATTTGCTGCAGCTTCAGAGCAATAAAATAGATCTCTCCTGAACTGTACCTGGCCAGCCGCCCATGGCTTTATTTATAAACTGCGGTTTTGGTTGGGTAGGAAAGGTGAGAGTGTCACTGTGCAACATCCACTGCCTTCCAAAAACCACGATTCAATTGAAAAGGGTGCTCAAAATTTTGTTATACACATTTCCTTTGTGTAAATAAATGTTTACAATTTTATATTAAAGATTTGAATAAGAGTTAGATCTTCTGACTGTATATTTTTTACTTTTTATAGATTTTAAAACTATAATTCTTTATATATGTGTTTGGGGGGTATTATGGTAAGTTTTATGCTTGTAAATGGAGAACAGTTGAATTTGATGCTAACCTTTATGAATTTTTGTCATTGAAATGTATAAAGAGTCCATTAATCCCCTTATTCTTTTACTACAATTACTGGTGCACACCAAAAAGAAATCCTTCACTTCTGTTTTATCATTATAAAATAAATATTTTGCTAGTGTATTAAACATACATGGTGTGACTTTATACATTTGTGTGAGCTGAGCAGAGTTGCAGCATTGTTGTTCCTAGCGAGATGGTTCCCCTCATCCCAGCACACAAGTTTGGTCAGCCTGTTACTAAGGCAGATCCTTCTGCTGCGTCTTAGCAATTCTTACGGTTTCAGAAAGTCCATTTAAACAGGCCAGAACTGCATAAAGAGACCTTAGAAAGCTTTATTTTTGAAAACAAGGCTTTGTGCTACACCCACTGCTTCTGGACTTTTTTTTAAAATGCAGCTGTAAGCCTTAAGATAGGAAATACGACTGCAGGGTTTATTGTTATTAGTGAAAAAGATGTTAATAACTACTCACATGTGCAGAGTTGTAGAGTTCCAAAAAATATGCTCAGATTCCCTCAAAATAACAGGCCTTAAAGGTTCAAATTGGTTTCCTTGAGACTTGTAAAAAGGCAAAGGCCGTGTGTGTTTGACGTAGGCAGATTGCGCAAAAATAACGGCCTGAGAAAGGAGGAACGTGGACTGCAAGTGAGAGTTAATGTTTCTGAAGAAGGACCAAAATACTGGCAGCGAGTTGGGTGAAGATTTTGGCTGAAGTCTGGTGAGGTCCCTAAGCCACTGCTGAGAGCTGGGGGGGTTGAAGAGGCTGTGGAAAGTAATGGTAAAAATAGGTGTTCTGGATCCTGCTGGATTGTTGAGCCTCTGAAGGTGGACACTTCCACCTGTGGTGGTTCAAAGAGAAGTAGAGCAACGATCTGCGGCTCCATCAGTGCCCAAAGGAACCGAGCTTTAGTGGCCTGTGTTTGGATGTCAGTATGTTCTCGTTAACAAGCTATTACTTGACTAATTACTCTGAATCGAACATTTCAAAGCAGTTCTCTCAGTGAAACGTACCACTTGCAGCAGACCCAAGAATTGGGTAATTGATGTAGTATTTCCTGTTTGTCAAGTGCACCTTTTAACTGATGATATCTAGTCTTAAGTTCTAAACTATCATCTCAAATATCTCCAACCACAGATTTAGCAGTAATGATAAAGAAGAATTTGCAAAGCGTGACACATGCGTTCATTTCTTGCTAAGGCTGCACTCATTTTACCGTAATTTCAAGGATCCCCCTACGTAGTAAGAATTTTAATTGGCTTCAAACATTGAAGGATCATCCTCCAAGCACTGAAGTTGGTGGCTTATTATATACCTGTTGTGTTTAAGGCCCCAGCTCAGAGCCTTCAGATATCCTCAGAGTTCATCCTGCCGTACCTATTTGGAGTATGTTCCTACTCCGCAAGTCTTGCGTTGTGTTTGGGGGGAGGAGGGGACCCGGAACTTCAGAAGCTTATGAAGAACCAAATGTAATAATAAGTAACAATACCGGAATGAGCCGCTTCTAGCCTGTGGGGAACTGTGAAGTTACTGCTTTTATTAACTTTTGCTTTATTGTCCCGTTAAAAGTGCTGCATTGTATTTAATGTTGAGTAAACCAGAGATTTCCCAAACTGTCCCCTGTTGAAGTGATGCGCACGTGCATGTGTTTCCAGAGATTTTAAGGAGTCGGTGGCAGCTTGTGATCAACCTCTGCTCAGAAACTGATCTTTCCTTTTTTTTTTAATTTCCCACTTGATATTAGTGTTTTTCCTGAGGCTGATGGAACTCTGTAATGGAAGGGTTTTCGAAAGCCTGAATTGTTTGTTGAAATGGTGTAAGCAGAAGCAGACTCCGAGTGACTTTTCCCCTCTGACTTTCACGTTAGACACTCCAGGTGAAATCTTGGCTCACCAATAGATTCTGTTAAGGTTAATTATTTTATTTCTATTTCAGTCTGGGTCTGCTGGCAGCCTGGAGAGCCAAAAGTCATGTCATATGAGTGTTTTGCAGAGAAAGGGAGTGGTTTTGCTATTCTACATGCATGTTTTACCAAAAATGCACAATTACCTATTTGAATTAAGTGTTCAATTTGATAATCTGTGACGATGGGGTTTTGAGGTGATGATGATCCAAACCAGAAGAACAAACTCACTGTGTCCCACTTGCAAGAAACTGTAGGTCTGGTCATTTCTTTAGCTTTTTTCCTCCTGTTTGGTTTTAAAATCCCAAAAGTCAGTAGTCTTTTATCCGTAATCCTGTGCTTCGGAGCAACTTTTTGAACTGATGCATATTTATTTTGCTTTTGTGGACTGGGGGAAAAAAAGTTATTCAGTGCTAAAATACTGCTGGTTCTCAAACTTTATATTTCACAGTCACCATTCTGATGTCAGTGTAACGTTTCTGAGGGCTTGAGTGTTCCTGCGTCCTATGCTGCCATCCGTGCTCAGCTGAGAACTTTTGTTTTGTATGTTAGCCAGGAAAAAAGGTTTGTGTTGCAGAATTTTAAAACCACCAGAAAACTACAAAAAGTGGCTGAGTACTAGAAAAGAACAGAACTTTTATTTGGCAAAGTTAGGGTATTAATAGGATAAGATATCTGAGTGCTCTTAAAATAATAATTCAGAATCCACTAACAGAGTTGAGTTTATTCCAGCTGAAGTCTAGAAAATCTTTCATACGGTCAACTCCACTATTTGGAGTCAGAGCAAAAGGCCATGTCATTAACTTGTAAAAATTATTAACGAGCATTTACAACCTCATGCATAATTTAGATACTTTAGAGCTGATTAAAACTAGCGATAGAAAGGCTGGGAAAATTCCAATCATCTTTCAGTTGCTGGCAATGTATGATTCCATCGTGGTACAGAATCTTGTAAATATAATAGCAAGAATTTCACGGTTTGAGCGCGCAAAACTTCTGCTGTTACGTCGTTCAGCAGAAGGCACTTGTCTTGAATAGATGTTTTCTGACGGCTGGCTGCTTGGGAAAGCGGTGTGGCGTGGCGAGAGTTAACGTGGGGTGGAGGAAACACGCGTTGGTGCAGAAGAGTAAGAGGGCTCCATTGTGGGGCGTGCAGTAGTGGGGGAGAGAGGGCTGGAGAGCAGCACCTCACACCTGGCCGGGGTTTTGCTCTCCCCCATCAGCACCATGAGAAATCAGGTAGACCTGCTGGCCACTGTCACGGTTCTGGGAGTCCTGGAGCAAGGTAAATGTCCTTTATATAACGCCAGGTAGTGTTAAGCTAATCGTATTAAACTTTGGGGAACTTGGTTCCTGTATTTTGCTTGGAGTCTCTGCGGAATGAACGTTGCTGTTTGTCAACATGGTAAAATCATGCAAAAGTTCGGCCATCGATGGGGGGAGCGTCACGCTGGAGATGTTCATTATTTAATAGGGACTAAAATGGTCCGCCAACCTCAAAGCCAGCATCCTAGAAGGAAATGAAATTTAAGTTTTAAAGTTAGAGCGATTTCAACAATAGAATGTCTTTAAAGTAAAATACTTTGTGACTGAATTTTAGCAGGTAAGTTGTATCTTAGAGTGGCTGGAGGTAGCAGAAATAAAGGCGGGTTAGTAAATATGCTGATGAAGAGGCCAGTGTACAAACGTATGTCGTATGTACGTGGAAAAGAGCATCTTGTAAACGTGTCTTTCTCCTCTGTGACCGACACTGCTATGTGTTCAATTCATATAGCTCAGCTGCACGGAGCAGATGACAAGAGGAGTTGACAGCACGCAGTAATTTGGAAACTAATGCAAGCCCTTCTGGTCAGAAATAGACGCAGACGTCTTCAGGGAAACTCAGCGACTTCTCGTAATTTAAATAGATGCGTCGGGTTTAGGCTGTTTAGAAAGAAGCAGCCGCGTTGCCAAGCTCTGTCTGCTTCTTGTGTTTAATCGTGCGGGTCCTTTGGGCAAAGCGTCTCCCCGTTGGGCTTCCGGAGGGTCAGGAAAGGGGACGCTGCCCCTGCCCGGGGTGGGGACAGAGTGCCATTTTATTAAAATCTGCACATTTCTGTGAGGGAAGGTTTGTTTGTGGGTTTTTTTTGTTGCTGAATTAACTGACTGTAGAGCTATCACACCTCTTTACTTACAAATGGATGTGAATCTCTGAGCAGCCTGATGTATTTTAGCCATCAGATGATAAATCTCTTAATATGAGCATTATTTAAAACACAAATATGCTACATGAAGAATAGAGTGCAGGATTTCTGAATTATCAGTGATTTCCTCTCCATTTACAGAGAAATATCATCAACTACAAATGGAAGATACTTCTGATTTTTTTTTTTTTTTTTTGTTATTAAACTAAGCGGGGATGGAGGGAGTGTTTATTGTGCAAAGAGAAGGCATGGAGAAAACCTGAAACTGAGCTACTGAAAGGTTGCTAAGCCCTTTCTGTTAGGAAACCCTCAGCAGCAAATCCCTAGATAGCAGTTTGGTCTCAAACAGATTTGTTTAATCAGAACTTCAAGTAGTTTTTTAGAAGTCGCACCCTAGGCATGTTGCTTTCATGCTATGGAAAGGGGAAATGGGTGCGAAACCAGCAGATAAATAGCAAGTATCGGTACCCTCTTATCTACGGTAGATCGGACAAAGTAGCCTCCTTTTATGGTCTCTGCATGGGAAGCTGAGGAGCAATTACAAGGTGCTACGTGTCTCCTTTCTCTTCACTAGTAAGAAATACGTGTGCTGGTGTCACCTTGACTCGGAGCTGTGCAGTAGCTTTTCTTGCATGTTTTGAAAGGATGTTCTGTAGGTGAGTTACGGATCTGAGATTCGTTCCGAGAAGGCAGAGCACTGAAACGCCAGCGTTCACTCTATGTACAAAAACTTCCATCACGTCCTGATGCAGGAGAGACAATGTCATGGGCAAGCTTAGTGCAGTGTTGGTTGCTTTTTATTTTCTTCTGAATTCTCCGGGAGCCCACGGTTTCCGCGTTCTTTCAAGTAACTTTCCCCTTTTTAATTTAGTTAATTTAGTTCAGCGAAGCGCTGAGTTTAATGCTCTGTAGATAACATGCCCCTGCCCTGTGTTGAACACTGTACTGGAGAGCAGAACAATGCTACCACAGTTGTTATTTCCCCCCCCACTATTTTTTTTTATGGCTTCAAAGAAAACAAAGCTTATGCGCTGTCACTGTGGGTCAGTCCCCACAGAGCTTGTTTGCCAGGTTCACTCAAATGTGGTGGGTATCGGCTATAATATGGCTTGACAAGTTTGTGGACATAATCAAATAGAGAGCGAAGGTCTGGCTGATGCTTCCCCCGAGGAGCAGAGTGCAGGGATGGCTCAGCCTCTGTGAGCTGTGTGGGATTCCACACAGGAGTTTAACTTTGGGACATGGATCACAAAAAAAAAAAAAAAAATCAGTTTGAAAGGTTCTGCAAAGTAGGTTGAACTCTTTTCCCTAAAAGTCCATGCTGAGAAGGCTTGTGCAGCGGGGGTCTTTCCAACACCTCGTTCTGAGAAGTGCTTTGGGAGGGTGATTCTTCACCCTTAACGCTTCCCCCCTGTGCCAGGTTTGGAGGACAGGTAGCCATCCTCCGAACGGCCCTTCCTCCTCTTGGGTGGTGGTTTTATGTATTATCCCTCCCTAAGCATAAGGGATCTGTTGCAGGATTTGCCTGGATATTTGTCCCTGTATACAAGCAAGATGTTAAGCATTGAGTTGATGGAGGGGTTGGGTCTGAAGCTATTCTTGCCATGCTCATCAGTCGCGAGAATGCGACGTTAGGAAGGGTGCAGATGGCATGAAGCGGGATGAAGACCGTCGCCCAGCACAATGCAGTAACTTTAGCTCAGCCCGTTTCTTGAGAGGTGGCTGGGATGAACCCTGAGAGCACTAAATAGTTGCGTAGGAGAGATGCGCTTATCTGATGCGAAGAGGAGGTAACGGGGTGGGCCATCACACTTGCATCGTCTTTTCCCCAGAGCTCTGCCAGCTGCCGCTGTGTGGCCAGCTGTGAGTTACCGTAGAGCAAGTGCTCTGGTTTCAGGGAGAGGACGCTGTATTTCACCTGGCCGCGTCTCAGGAGCAGGACCGTATCCTCACCCTTGACCGTAATCAATGTGATGCACATGAATCGGGGGGGGGGAAAGCAAACTCGTCCCTCCCCACCTTTCTCCCCCAGCACCTCTCGTTTAGGGCTGGGTCACTGCACTCAGCGTGGAAGATGCTAGAACATGTGGGTGTTCTCTTAAATGAATGTCTGTGTATTTAAATGGATAGTATGTTGTGTAATACGCAGGTCACGCAGCATCAGATTATTTACATTTCTAATTCCCTTTTCTTCTACATATGTTCTAATGCTTTTCTGCAGGCACACGCGGATCTGTCTTGTCTTTAATCTTGCAACATCTGTCCCTACTTTCCTTCTCTCTCCTGCTGTTCTGCTTTTATCTTCTTTGTTAGACAGTCCACAAGGCATCCTTGCAGCCTGGCTCCTTGGCTCTCTGTTCGATGCTCTGGAAATGCTGCTGCGTTAGGACCTTGCTAATCCAAGTGACGCGCTGAGCAGCACGATGCCACAGCCACCGAAGTAACTGGGTTTTATAGTTTTGTTTTCTCCTGTATGAGAATTCTCATTTTCAATAAAGGCAACAATACAGTAGTGCGCCTAAATAGAAACACTCGAAACATCAGCAGTCACCCGTGGGAGTAAGAACTTTCATCAAACAGTGAAACGGTCCAAATCTTCCTGTTAACAACTTCTTGTCGTTTTGAAGTGACTTTCAGTGTCCCTTACAGATGTACAAAGGAGGGATGTAGCAGACACAAGGTTAGTGCCTCGGCCCAAAATGGCACAGGCTGACAGCAGTCTGAGCGGCTCAAGCCTTGGGGCTGTCCTGCAGGAGCGAAGTGGAGGAAATAATCATCCCCTTCCCCATTTCCGTCGACTGCCATGACTAAGAGCATCTCTATCTAACTGACTTAATGATATCCCAGTGCTTCACAGTTTTGACGCTGCTCTGGGGCACGGTGCTGCCCTTGTACAAAAGCTTTGTGCCCGCTGGGTGTAGCGGGAGACGTTACGCGTTATTCCCATCAGACTGGCTGAGGGGGTACTGACACTCTGAATCCAGAGCGTGAGATTAAAAAAAGAATAACAATTCTGGGGGGGGGTGCGGACTCAGTAAGGATTTACTGTGCGTTGCCGGCCTTGCCAGGCGTGTTTGGTCTGCTGGGGAGCAGCACCCAGGGCTCTGCTGCTGCGTGGGACTATGCAAACGCCGGCGAGCACCTCGGCTCTGCGGGATAACCAAATCTGGGTTTACAGTACGGGCGTGAAATAAATGGCACATTTATTCCAGGTTGTGTGTGACAGCCCTGGACTATGAACCTAGACAGTATCAGCTCTTTTCCTCTAACCGCTTGCTTGATTTCAAGCCAGATAAAGCTTGGCCAAATGAAATGCTGCTGGACTGTTACTGTTCCTGTGTTCTTTTTTTTTTTTTTTTTTAGCCTATTTCGCGCTGCAGGTGATCTATGCCCGACGGAAATACAAGATCTCCCCTCCTGAGACAAGAGGTCACCCTGAATTTGAGCGGATCTTCAGAGCCCAGTAAGGTTTTGGCTTTTCTGAGGTGACTCCGTCTAGAGATGACTTGAGTCAAATGTCACTACCAGGAAAGACTGAAGTCACCCTCAAGTCACCTCTTCACTTACTGCTGCTGATACTAGATTATTTTTTTTTTTTAATGCTTTGCGTCCAGAGATCTGAGTTTGGATTTGGAGCACTTTGCTCTGGCTGGAGTGTTTCTGTCCATCCATGGTAATCCTCCTTCTGGCATCGTGAGAGGCAGCCAAATTACTAATTAGTGGCTGTATGGAAGAGGTGCTGAGCATTAATGCATTACAGTAATTAAATTTTACATTGATGTTGGCTCCAAATTGTGAGAGTAGCTGAAGCTATATTAGCAACCTAATGTTTGCTTGTATGTTTTTGCTGTTGAACTGAAGCAAAGGGCCTTGCTGGCAGGACCAGCTACGAGGACGTTTTAATTTTTTTTCCCTTTTTTAAGCCATTGTACCGTGAGAGTCGGCACTCGCGGGCCCATGCCGAGGGCTGTTTCTTTTTGCTCTGTTCCTACGGAGAGAGTAATGCTGGAGCTAAACTGGAAACGTTCACGGATCCCTTTGGCTTCCAGCAAGGACCAGATTCCGTCTTTCATCTCAGTCGTGCTGTTTCATAAGCGAGTCAAAGGAATGGCCGGAGGTGGTTTGAAGGGTAGCTCGAGCGCGGCACTAAATCCTGAACAAAGCAGCTGCGTTTCCTCGCCAGCGTGCAGCAAACATTTGTGGAGTGACAAAAACACCCGCTTCGGTCCTTTTGCAATGCGGTGAAGGGCCAGCCTGCATGGGAGGCAACAGCCTTTGCTAGCTGGGTAGCTGTTGATGAGGCTTTTAATTAAATAGCGGGCCGTGTGTTAACAGAGTCGTGCTGTGGGCTCCGGCGTGCCGGGAAGCCCTCCGCTATATTCTGCAGAGGCGGCAACCTCAGGGAACTTGAGTTTGAGGACGGTATTTCTTCATTGTGTGCTTTTTCATCCCTTTATTCTTTTCCCTGTGGAGAAGGATACAAATGGATAATTTGTTTTGATATATTAAAAAAATAAAAAAGAAAGCGGGGGGGGAGAAAGGTATTGACTTATTACTCACTCGTGGAAGCCTGGCAGCCTCCCCTCGCTGGGGCTCGAACTGCATTTGCAGTGTAAGGTTCTTCAGACTTTTTCCAGCTCCCAATCTGGCTCCATTCCCTAAGGCTTGGTAAATTTGTGGCCAAATTTAAGATTAAATTGCTTAGGGAATGGTAAAATGTAGGAGAAATCAAGAAAAAAAACAAAACATTGTCTTTAGCGTAGTTCCCACTGTCCTTTGTTGTAGAAAATCTGCCTTTTTGTCTGTAAAAGAAAAAGGGAGGAAGAAAAGAAAACCTGGCTGCAGATCTGATCACCTTCTGCTGATTTAAGTCTGGGAGAAGGCTCCTTCTTGCAGCATGACTTGTGTGACACCCAAATTTGAGCTGTGCTCGCCCAAGGGGAAGAGAATGCTCCTTAAATAATGTCAAGGAACCTCTACCCCTGCAGCTTCTAAGCTGTAGCTGCACTCGATGTCTGTGAAGGCGCCGTGTGTGGGGCCGAGGATGGAGCCTTTGAGGGTCCAGCAAAGACAAATCTCCATCTCAGCCACAGCTCGTCATTGCGAGGTCCACGTGAACGCGGGTGAGATGAACGCTGTGTGTTGTTTGGGTGCTTTTCTTCTCTAAAATACAGATATTGGGTGTCCTTGGTCACAGAAAAGGCCCTTTCTCCCCAGCACAGCACATCAATGTTTCTTATCAGCCCTTTCGTTTTGCTCTGACGTGTGCTTCCAGCTCACCCCTCTGGCCTCCGTTAACTGGTTTCTGCCGTACAAGGGTGCAGTTTTAACTCTCATCTCCGGTTCTCACCAGGGTGAATTGTGCAGAGTACTTCCCGATCTTTGTCTCGCTCCTCTGGGTTGCTGGAATCTTCTTCCATCAAGGTAAGGGGGGGAGGGGGAACCCCAGCCCAAACCACATGCACAAACCAAAGAAACCCCAATTTAAATCCCATTGTGACTCAGGCACATCCCATCTGTCCCCGTGAGGCTGTTACACAGGGAAAGCGAAGTTCCCCTTTGGCTGGATGGACTAAGGAGTGCCCCAACTCCAGTGTGCATGAAGCCGCTGGTAGCAGCCGAGCGGGTCTCCTGCCCAGAGGAGAAGTTTGGTGGCATCAGCAGCCAGTGCTCCTTCGCCAGAGCCTGCTGTCCCCCAAGCTGTATCTCTTAGATAAGGTCAGGCTGCCGCACGGCGCCAGGGTGGCAGCAAGCTGAAGCAGAGCTAAACATGATACCCAAATCGCTATGTCAGAATGAGAAACCATAACCCAAACAATTAGTCATCCACCGTCCATCCCGTACCAAGTGGGTTTCAGGGATTCAGCTGCTGCCATGGGGAAGATGTGAGGAAGGACCATGGAAGGGAGCGTTGCAAACCCAAGTCCTCCTGGGGCAACTTTTTGGGGCAGGGAAGTTCATCCCTCACAAAGAGAGAAGGAAGAAAACCGGTTTAAACTCCCACAGCGTTGTGGCCATGCCCCCTCTGCAGGGGCAAGCTGGGGTGGGGGGTGGCGGTGGGGGGCATGGGTGACTGAGCTGGGCTGCAGCTCTGGCAGCGTCCAGGGACCCCCAGACCCGTCAGGACTTGGCTCCCCTCTCCCCCACAGGTGTGGCTGCCGTGTGTGGGCTGCTGTACCTCTACACCCGCTTCAAGTATTTTCATGGATACGCTGCGGCTGCGCAAGGACGGTTAGTACACCCGGCCGGGGCTGTGGGCACCCCAAACCACCCAGGGAGGCTGGGTGCAGGATGCGTCCCCCGGGGCAGGTTTCCTTCCCACGGGTGGGGCTGAAGGTGGGTTTGCATCACCCCCTTCTCCTCCTCTCCTGCCCCTGCACGCTCGTGGCCCCACCAGCTCTTCCCCAGCAGTGTCCCAGAGGAGAATGGGGGACACCAAAGTCCTCACCAGCATGTTGGCAGGTGGTGTCTGATGATGTTTGCTCCCTGCACAGGTTGGGGCCACTCTATGCCAGTGCCCGGCTGCTCTGGCTGCTGCTGGGGCTGGCGGTGGCCGGGCTCCTGGCACACTTCTTGCTGCCTGGCTCCTCTGCATGGACGGCAGCGCTGGTGCAGCCCCTCCAGCTGCTCGGTGCCTGGTAAGCGGCACCACCGCTCTCCCAAAACCGCTGCTGGCCCTCGGCGGAGGGGAGGCAGTTGTGTGGCACGGTCAGAGACGACATATCTCCCCAGCTCTGTGCTTACCTTTGAAGGGAGGTGGACGCTGGCACCCCTCTGCTTGCAAAGCTCTGCTCCTCAGAGATAATGTCCCTTCTAGCGAACACTGCCCAGCCTCTGCCCGTGGGCTTCACAGCCGGGTTTTGTAGCACCTTCTGCTCTAAAACCTCTAACGCCTTTGGCTCTGCCTCGTGGACCATGGGTGAACCCATAAGCTGTCATCACTCCTTACTGCTCTGATGATCTATGTTGAAGGATCACATCATGGATATATAAAAAATAAATTCCTTTTCTCAGTAGAAATCACCTGTGATTGTCAAAGGCGCTCAGGAACCATGTGTGATAACATCTGAAGGTTAGGGGAATGGGTTGCATGGGAAAAGCTGCTGTTATTAAAACTAACTTGAAAGGGTGGGTAAACTTGTCAAAACCCTTATCCAAGCTTTGGGAAAAAAAGCCTGACTCTAGTCAAATGCTAATTTCTGTGTTTGGCGTTGGTTTGAATGGTCTTGACTCGGCCCTGATTTCACTTATCACCAACCCATGGGAAGGATTTTGCCCCCTCTCTCTAGATTTCAACCCCCGCTGCAAACTCAGCATTCGCAGGTAACTAAAGCAGGCATCACCCAGGCAACTCCTTGCAAAGTTGTATGCAGGAAGAAAAAAAAGCAATATATTTTGTAAAACAACTGTTGCACAAGTGCACCCTCAGGCATACAGTTGCCCAAGTGCCTTCCTTGGTCCCCACCGAGGAAAAAGCTGACCAACCTTTCCTTTTTTAATAACTGCTAAAGGTTTCTGTGATGCTGGGGCAAAAATAGCAGCCTCCCCCCTGGGCTGCTCTAAGTGCTTTCCCCAGCACGAGCGATGCTTTGGGAGTATTGGGTACTGGTGAGTGCTGAGGAATGGCTGCGTTTCAGGTGTAGGGGCTCCAGCTGGTCCCTGCCCTCCCTTGGGGACACGCATGGTCCTGGGGAGGGGAATGGGCAGGCAGAGCCCGATCAGGCGCCTCCCCGCTGCCAGTGACTCTCACCACCGCACCAAAGGTTTAAATTCAGCTTTTATTACAGTGCACATTATTTTATATATTTATATAGAGAGATGTACTTGAAAAATCAAATGTATCCAATAATAAAAAATACAGCACATTAAAGTAGTATAATGCATTCCAGTGTATAGCTGAAGAGACATTGGGATTTACACTAATCCCTACTATTTTTGAACTGGGCTAGTTCTCCTTTTTTCCCCCCCCCAAAAAAAAATTTCACACCTATCAATAACTGAAAAAGTTATTTAAAAAGATGGTCTCTGCACTCAATCTCAAGGCATGAAGACACTGGAGACTTCACCGTGAGTTAAGGGGCTGTGTTCGATGCTGGCAGGCACAGTGTGGCGTATTTTATTTTTTTCTTTTTGTTTTCCCTGCCATACTCATAGCTCCAACCCCTTTGGATTTGTTCCTCCTCCACTGAAGGAGGGTCAATCTTCACCTCGCTTAATCCTCAGCTGTGGCCAGGGCCATTGCCTGGGTGAAGGCAAGGCAGATCTTGGTCGCTGGCCATCTCCATCCTGGCAGGACTCAACATGACCAAGCCCCCCCCACCCCTACTCTGTCTCCAAATACAGCCAGCGATTGCCCTGTCCTGGGCTGAAGGTGCTTGTAGTCCCCACGCTTGCTAAAGCTCATCCTGATCCCAAAACTGTCCATTGTGTCAGGCAGGGACGCGCATGGCAGCCATGCAGCTGTGAGGGGCTGAGGGAAGCGCCCAGGCCTTGCCGGGGGGGGGAGCGAAGCCAGCCCTCCGTATGGCATATTGGGTTTTGCTTTTTGCTTTTCTTCCGGAGAAGACACCGTCCTGGCCCCGCAGCACCGGCTGGGGATGGTGGTGCCGTCCTGGCAGCCCCTTTGCCAAGGCCCGTCGGCCTGTGCCGCCTCCTGGCAGCCGGGCCCGTGCCTCGCCGGCATGGCTGTCTTTGTGCCCGGGCGAGGCGCCGCGGGGAGGAGGGAGCAGGAGGGGAGGGAGCAGGACCGGGGATCCACGCGTGTCCACCCTTCCTCATGCCCGTGTCACTCCGCTTTTTTGATAAAAATCTGCAAGGAGAGAGGGCTGGGATCAGAGAAAGCCGTGGCGGCGGGGAGCCCCGGGCTCGGGTGACAAAGCCTGGCTTACCTCGCTCAGGATGATCCACACCGGGGAGTCGGTCTGGATGGACAGCCTGATGGCCTCCAGCGGCCCAAAGGATGGGTCCACCTCACCCTCCGCGACGCCCTTGGAGAAGGAGCCTGGCAGGGAGAGCACAAGGGTGACGTGGGGACGGTCCCCTGGCAGCCAGCCCCCACTGAGGGGACCAGGAGCAGCCATGGCAGCCCCTGCGCACGGCGCCCCGACACCAGAGACATGGGCTGAAAGCCAGCAGCGTGGAGGGCAATACAGTGCAAAATGCTACACTGAGGGGCACAAAACATCAGCTACGCAGAACGAAATGGGGAGTATTTGGCTAAATATCACTGCTGTGCGAAAGGGGAGCAGAGCGGACTGATGGCAGCACTGTCCTGTAAGAGATAAGGGTCGGTTCAGGATCCACGCCACGGAGGCAAGTCTTATATCTATAGTTTTGGAAAAGTTGCAGCCTGTTGCTGTGTTCCATTTTCAGGTGTGATTTTTTTTTTAATTTTTTTTTTTTAAATGCCACTGGGAGAAACCAGACAGCATGCAGAGGAATGCTAAAGAGGCAAAAAGCTATGCATGCCAGGGAATTTTTCTTTTATTTGTCTACTTAAAAAAAACCCCAAAGAAGTCGTCTTAGCAGGGACACCAGGGCTTTACCACACACCACTGGGTCCCCATAGGCTGCAGCCCCTCGCTCTTGTCCAAGGGCAGGACAAAGCACTAAAACAAAGTCAGGTGGCAGGAGATAAAAGTCCAAGCTGCAAGTGGTGCGAGTACTGAGACAGGCTGAGATCACGAAATTGCCCGCGGTGGAAGTTTTTACCACCAGGTTAGGCAAATGGATAATCCGAATAATTTGGTCCCAGCTCTGAGCAGAGACAGGCAGAAACACAGGACTGGAAACTACCTGAAGAGGACACCTAGTCTAAGAGGGGAGGGAGGGCAGTGGAAGAGAGGAGACAGTGACAATTAAATCCAATTCCAACCTGGCTCCTGGCAAGCAGAAATTACTCGTTGCCAAGTAAACAGCACTAAGGGTCTCGATTCACTTGAGGGTGAGGCTATGGGCTGTATTATCAAACGCAAGGGGCAGTTTACGACCCCGCACCCTGCTGTACCTATCTGTATGTAGCCATCTGGCGTCCTGCGGTATTTGACGGCTGTGCCTCTTCCCTCCTGCAAGGCTTCCTTATCCGACTGCAGGCTCTGTGGGAAGGAGAGGAGCTCTGCACAAGGCCAGTGGTAAGAGCCACCCAAAAGCCCCAGGCAACAGCAGCAGTCCCAGCGCTGCCCTTGCCAGCAGCCCTTGGCATCTTTCCCCCTGCCTGGCACCCCGAGCCTCAAGCCCCAAACCAGGAGGACATCTGCTGCCCTCATGCTGCTCCTTCCACTGCACTACCCTGGCTCCGTCCCCTCCATTTGAGCATCCCCTCTGCAGCCATGGATGGCTCCCATAGCAACTGCTCAGCACAGCATCCCTGCTCCCAAGGTGGTACCACACCAGGCGTGACTCCCTGGTTCCCAGCCACCACCTCTCAAAGGCAATGCCTCTTGTAAAGCTTTTCCTGAGGCTTTAAGCAGCTCCCTTTTCTCAAACCTCTTTCGCTTCCCACTCCACCCCCATCTCAATTCTCAATAAAACACTTACGTCAAACGGCAAAACCTCCACAGTCGTATTGAAGAGTTTGTCTTCTGGGTGCTCAATGTTCCCGCTGCGGAAGAAGAACCTGCGACAAAGACCAAAGCCACAGAAACCCACATTGAGTGAAGGGGGACATGACGGCTTTCACCCCAGCTGAACTATCAAACAGCTCAACCTCACATGCACCTTCCCAAAAAGCCCCCAGGCACATGGTTTGTAACAAGACCACCTGTGCCAGATTAGCAAACAGTAGATTGCTCACAGCTGCGGGAAAGCAAAGGGCTCCAGCAGACATGGCCCCACCAAAAAAGGGTCAAATTATCCTGCCCTTGGAAGAGCACTGCTCCCTCTCCTTGGGAGCAGAAGGCGTGCAAGAAATTCAACACGAGGCAGAATAGTGAAAGGAAAGTGTCTCCTCACGTTCCAGGCTGTCATCGTGTCCCCTGTCACCAAAACCCCCAGGCACTTGCCTTTCAATGCGGAGCGGCTTGAAGAACCTGAATCTGATGAAGTCTCCGGCTGTGGGAGTGAAGGCCCAGAAGAAGTCCTCCCGCAGGTAAGCCTTCTCCAAGGTGAAGTGCTGGTAGGTTTTCAGGCTGGTGCTCACCTCCGCAGGGGGGTTGACATGCTCTTTCCGCAGGGCCTGCTTGCCAAAGTCCTTGTCCTTGGTGGGGGCAAAGCAAAACGGCAGAAAAGGGTCACGAGCTGCTCTTGCCCATAAGGAACAAGAGTCACAGCAACAAGGCACCCCAAACTAAAAGCTCTCGATTTGCACCGTGCAGAAGGGTGAGTGATGGAAGTCATCTGGGGAAGGTACCAGGGGAATGTGTATCCCAGGAGGACGCAACGTCAGGAGAGGCAGCACAAAGAAGCACCACTGCTCTGCACCGTGATCTGGCACCAAAGAGCCCCTCATTGCCCAAGCATCCTCGAACCCCTGTCCCTACCCCAGGAGCACTGCAAACAGTCCTCACACCCGAGGAGAAGGTGGCTGGGAGGCTGACAATAGCATAAAATGGATTACATGGCCTGATGGGCACTGCACTGTGGTACAAACTGGATTACACCATCCTTCACCTGGGGACTGGACAGACACAGGACTGAGGACAGCCCAGGGATGCGTGTCTACAGGACCTGCACGTATAGCTGTGGGAAGCTTGGTTTTGTTGATGTTTAAACACACACAAACAATTCAAGCTCTTACACAGCAAGCTCAAGTTTGCATAACAGCAAATCCCAGGAACAAGGAGCGGGGTGGGAAGGAAGTCAGAGCAACCCAGGAGTCATCTCTCCAGGGTTTTTCACTAGATGCTTTGAAATCACTTGACCGGACCATGGTTCGACACTCAGGATGGGTGGCCTGGACCAGTACCAAGGTTTAAAAGCTTGCAGCGACTCTTGGTACATGTCACTGCCATGCTGACAAGCAAGAGCTACAGGAGCTCACTGTAATTCAGAATAAAACACAACTACTGCACAGAAATCCAGCCGCCACCATCCCAGCAGTTGTTGTCACTGATGTCCCCACCCCAAAAGCAGCCAGTTCCCGTGTGCCTGGAGGCCGGGCCTGGCAGAAAGGGCATCTGCAGCTTGAAGAGGCAGCTGGTACTTACCTTCAGCTTCTGTATCTTCCCAGCCAAGGAGGAGTGGGTTCCCACGTGCTGGAAGAGCGAGGGCTTGAAGCGGATCCTCAGGTTTGCCTTCTGCCTGTCGCAGTGTTTCTGAAATGAGACAACCCCACAGAGCCCTATGGTTAAACCATGCGGGAGGAACGGACAAGGGCATGACCAAACCCCAGGGAAAGAGGAGTGATAAACAGCCCTCACCCTCCATCTCTGCGCCTTTGTTGGCAAGAGGGCTTTTAACGGCACTTTGGGGCACCTTGACCATGACTGTCGTCCAGTCACCCACCAGGCTCTGCAGGGCAGCCAGAGTGCCCCGGTTTAAGTGCCAAATGTCTCCTTGCCAAGCATAGCTTAGCAAACGCTGAGCTAATCTCTGGGTGCTGTCAGGTAGGGACAGCCAGAGAATGTAGTTTCTTTCATCCTTGGCTTATCAGTAAAGCCTTTTTCCTACAACTCGGAGCTTGGGATCACGGATGTCTGAAGGTACAGCAAGCCCTGGGATGGTTCAGAGCCCAAAAGAACAGGTAGCAAGTGCAGGATCTATTCAGACAGGCAGCGTTTTCAGTTTGTTGGCAGGCGTTGTTGGACAGATGTACGGCACGTGCCATTGTCTGAGCTGTCTGGCTGTTTCATGCCTGTCCCACCTCATAAATAAACTTGGAGATGCAACTCTGATCCAACTCCGATTTTCCACGGGGTGGAGGGAGAGAGACAATGGAGAAGGAATAAAGGACAAAGGGGAAAAACACTGAGAGCGTGAAGACGAGAACTCACGTTTTAAAAATAGTTCATTTCTCTCAGTTTGGGGGAGCTGGACGAAAATACAGGGTTAAAAACCGGAGGGAAAGGATATTTGTTTTCCGAATTTTGCTTTTTCCAAGAAAAGAAACACACGCGCAGCCCAACCACCATCTGCTCTCGCAACCTCCCACCCAAGAGCAACCCCGGCAGAAATCCCGCTGCCGGCCGCTGCGTCAGCGGCTGCCTGGCACCAGGCAGGGCGCAGCGGGGAAAGCCAGCCACACCGAGCCCCCGCCATGGGCTACCCGCATGGGCCACTGCGCCGGGAGCTGGGAAATTCCAGGCATGACGCCTGCGAGCTGCAGAGGAGATAATCCCCTAATCCAGCTCATATTACATTAGAAAATTAAAACAAGCCATGCTAACGGGAGAGACCCTGCTCATTGTCAGCAACCCCAGACACAACCCCATCAGGTCCGATCTCACTCCTGATGGGGAAAGGAGGAGGAATGGGAACGGAGGGCATCTCCGGATTTCCCCCTCTCTCTCCCTTTTTCCCCTTCTGCTAAAGAAGCATTTGCTGAAAGCAGCGTTGTCTCAGTCGAGCCAGGAGGGGGAATGGCTCAGTTGGTGGTAAGAAGGTCATCCTTTCACACAGCTTTACCCCAGGTAAATCTAAAATTAGCTAAAAAAGAAAGAGCAGAATATACCCAGAGCAGGCAAAAAGCACTTACCAAAAGCTCAGGTCAAACAAACTCTCAATCAAAAAGACAAATCCTCCCCGCTACCAATTTGATTCTGCACAGTGGGATTTACAAGGGAAAGCCATGTTTGAAAGGGTGCTGTGCAGAGTTAATCATGCAAACAGTGGGGGAAAGGAGCCAGAAATCCACACAGAAAGTAGGTTAATTTTTAAAAAGGCAACACATTTAAGAGGTTTGCAGTTTCCCCTGGGAAAACCTTGGCTCCGCCAGGCAGGAGAAGACGAGCAAAGATGAGCTAAGGAGATGATCCTGCGCAGCAGGATCTGCACTTAATCAATGCTCAAGCTGAAGATTTTGAATGGGGGGGCCACAGACGGCAGCATCGTTCCCAGCTCCATCGCGGCATCCTGGCCTCACCCATGGCAGTGAGGACCTTGGGGACTGACAGACAGCCCTGAGGACTGCTCTGCCACGCAGATGGTCTGAAGTGCCACGACATGATGGACACCACCTGAGACTGGTCCTGCTGCACACGAGGGGCTGGAGCTGCCTCTGCCAGGGATCAGGCCAAATTAAAACACATCCCTGCCCTAATTCTGCAGAGCCCTGAGGCTGTCCTGTCCCCCCAACGCATAAATACAGTATTTATCCCCGGGGTGACCACTTGCTCTAGCATTTGCCACTACAAAATAATTGTGGCTATGAGGTCCACCCTAAGCAACTGGCTTCAAGTGCTGCAGGGGGACTCCGCTGCTCATTCTCTGCCGGGGGAGGAGAGCGAACGAGTGTATGAGTAAATACAATATGTTCAGAGAGGAGACAGGAGAGGATCTGGTGGTGAGCTCATCTTACACGTACTGTCACACACAATCCTCCTCTGCCCTTCCCACTCGCTTTAGCCCCTTGCTGCTGCCGCCGCTGGGAGTTCAAACACAACCTCCACAGGGCAATGGGGGCTTCTGTGCTGCCAGTCTGCAAGGCCTCGTGCAGATATAGCTCCACAAATGAGATGGCAGCATGAAAACGGAGCCCATTTCACCTCTTCGCACCCTCCTAGAAACCTCGACAGGAGCTTTGCGTGCTCTGGCTTCATTTTGGCATGCTGCGTGCGACAGGCTTGCTCTCGGGTCATCTGGGGTGAGCTCTCTGGGCAGCCTGTATGTGTGCTCCAGGCGGGTACGGCACAGGAGACCAGAGCCAAAGGGTTATTCTGGGGTTATAGTTAGCGAGCAGGGAACGGCTTCAGGGAGAGAAGCACACTGTAATGAAAAACAACACAGAAGAATGGGGAACAGCTACTCTCCTCAAGGACTGGAGGAAGAATACCCTGTTAGTGCTTAGATGCAGAAATAATGCCGCTTCTGACAGCTGCAGACTACAAAAGCCTGAACTCCCAGGTCTTTGCTTACACAATGCGCATGGATGCCCCGCAGCACGCTCCACAGGAACGGCATGGCTCAGTGCAAAGTCAGTTAGCACCAGAGCTCACAGAAAAGATCCTCTGGAGACACAGACTGAGCATACATTTGCCCACGCACAAAACGTTCCCCTTCAATGGAAGTTATTTACGTACTGCGTCTTTTTCGGGGTTGCAGACTTTCACCCAAAGGATGTGATCCAGCAGCCAGTCGATGGGTTTGTCCTTATAGAACATCAGGATGAACTCCACGATCAAGCTCAGATCCAGAGATTTGAACATTTTTCCTACGGCACAAAGAAAGGGAGGAGACAGAGCAGCTACGGTATGAAATGGTCAATAACCAGAGCTGGGTAGAAAAAAACGTGGGAGACTGGGCAGGGGAGGTTGGATGTATCCATCTCTCTACGTAAAGGAAAGAGCATGCAGCTCTGTACTATGTACCAGTACTGCTGGCATTGCTAATACAGTTCCGGATTTAATATTTATCACAGAATTAGAAGGCATTAGTGCCTCACAGGTCACGACAGCATCAAAAGGTCTAAAACTCTTCCATTCAGCAGGGAGAAATAAGGATGAAAAACATTCAGCCAGCTGCAGGACAGACCATTTCCTGCCCCGAAAACTGCAAGTTTTAAGCCAGTCAAACCAGTATCCAAAATAACAGATCAAGCTGCTACTGCAACCACGTACTGCTGTTCCCAAAATAGTTCTCTGCTGATGTAAACTTCCTTTTGCACACTGTTAGGCAACTCCTGATCCCATCCAGCCTAAAAGCTACTGGTCACATCTAAGCTGTTCGGCTGTCTGCTGGGCCACTGACCAGGTTTATTTTTATTAAAAGTGAGCATCAGCAGTACCAGCTGTGAGGATTTTTCTCCCCTGTGCAAACACAGGGGTCACTGCAAAAATAGGGAGGGATCTTTTCTCCCCTGTGCAAACACAAGGGTCACTGCAAAAATAGGGAGGGATCAAGTCCAAGTATTTTACTATCTCATGGGGACAATTGGACCAAGGGCTTTCCAGCAGACACTTGTGCCCGTGTCTGCTGGGACTGGGGTGAGCAGGGGAGAGCGTTACCAATAAACCCCAGCTGAGAAAACTCCAGGATCATCCACTCCTCAGAAGGCTGCTGCAAGGCAAAGTTCTTCATCGTGCTGAGATAGTTTGGTTTGGCCACAATATCATCCTCCAGCTGCAAGAGGAAAGGACACTCAGTGCCAATGACCCATCCGGGCTCCAGTAAGAGCCCCTCTGTGCACAGCAATCACGCCATATACCGGAGAAAGCTTTGGCACAGACCTAGTTTATTTTGGAAGACGCTCCAAGCAGATTTTTCTCACCCAATCTAACAGGTAAACGAAACAAGGATTCCTGCCCTCCCTAGAGGGGAAGGTCTCCAAGTCTAAAGCATCTTAGAAACCTAGCTTTTGAACCCATCTGGTTAAAACCCGCTCCCACTCTGCCACATCACACAACCGGACACGCTCTCAGCCGGACACAATCCGCCATGAACTCGCAGGTACACCCAGCTCCCCTTGCCCCCAGCACCAAATTCACCTGCACATAATATATGCCTTTGGACTGGGCGTACATCATTAAAAAGCAGTAGTCGAGGTTCTGCTTCGTCCTCCACCTGCAAGAGACAAACACGGTGGGAGCGCTGGTCTCTCCCAGGATGCCAGGCTGGGAAGGTGACACAGCTCTTGGAGGAAGGGATGGCATACGGCCTCTTAACCGGTCAGCTAAGATTTACTGGAAAACTCAAGGACTTCTGAAATGAACATCACCTGGGTTAAAATGACCCCTCAATTGGTGATGGAAACACCGCAGCACAGGGCAAGCCCTGCAAAGCTGGCGCCAGTTCATACACCCCCCACCCATGGCCTTCCAGCTCTTGGATAAAGCGAGTTTAAGGGCTTCGTCTGGTCCTGCAGAAGAGCTTTCCCAGCTGGAGGCGGGGGGGAGATGCTGCAGTTCCTTAATTCAGGGCTTGCTTGTTTTTAAGCTCATTGATTCTTACCTGACTCTTTCCTTGGGGTCCCCAAAGGATTCCCGCAGGTGAGAGAAATCAGGATAGAAATGCGGAGATGGGGAAATTACCTCCAGGAGACCTGAGTGTATTTCCTTTGGGAATCTGAGGGAGAAAAGCAGCAGTAAACAAATACTTCCATGTCTGACACACCATTTCATAGACCAAATCGCTGGGTAAACACTGAGCTGCAGAACACACAAAAAAATACAGCCTCTAAGATAAAACCTCCCCAGCAACTAGTGCACTTCCAAGCCTCACCAAAGGACATCAGCGGGGACTGTCAGAGAGTTTTAAAGCTGCTGTCTCCCTCCCACAGTCTCTAATAGCCCCACGTTCATGTTCCCCCCCCCTCCAGCATCCCTCCTCCCTCCCTCCCTCCCTCCCATGCACACAGGTCAGCTTTAAAGACCAGCCACAAGCACCATGTACCCTCTGCAGGATTAAACGGACCCGCAGACTGGTGCACCAAAGAAAGGACTTGCTGGCATTACCGGCATGTAAAGATTTTCCAAATGCATCAGTAATTAAAAGCCATTTTGCAGAGATTATGTTATGCATTTCTGCTAAGTTACTTAAAACGCTGCTGTGCTGTAGTTAGGACAGTCAGTGCGAATTCTACCTAGTTCCCTTACACTGATAAAACCAGCACCTATTTTTCCTACATTGTGGTTCAGAACCCTTTAAAGAGTCAAACTCAAACAGAAAAAAAATGCCACCCATTTGAAAAATATGTACCTACAACAGCCTTGCAAGCAATACCCAGAGATTACTGTAACTGTGAGAGATAAGCGGGAAAACCAGTTATTTTTATACTGCCTTTTTGAGAACATTTGGTGCAAGGCTGATTTCCTTTCTTTGTGCGGAGCCCGGAGGACAGGAGATGGGGCAGAGGGAGACAAAGCAGCGAGATTGCCAAAAACTTCTCACTTATTTTTCCCTTTCTTATTCCCTCCTTGGGACCGGCAAGATTTTCGGCTAACGTTTTCAAACCTTCCCTTCCTGGGGCAGCAGTGGAACAGAAGCCTCTCACTGAGCTGACAAAACCTGCACCGAAGCAGCAATGGCTTTCTCCCTGCTGCGACAGGAGCCCAGCCTGCCCTGGCCCCACACCGCCTCAGTTCAGTTTGGAAGAAAAATAATTTCAGTGACTCAGGGAGGGGCAGGAGGCACCGGCGAGGGGGACGGCGAGAAATCAGATCATTAAGTCAATTAAAGTTTCGGGCCTTCTACGCAGAAGCAGTCTCTGCAGCAGCGCCCAGTAATTTCATCAGGATCCATCGGACAATCAGTCCATTATCTCCCGATAAGTGCGTCCTCCTGCCAGCCGGCAGAAGGAGGGGAGCTCTGCCAGCTCCTGCACAGCAAGATGGAGGGCTCTGTTTCAGCTCTTCTGCAAGTGCCTGGGAACACAAGCCTCCCCGCACGCGTCCCAGCCCCTCTCCCACCATTGGCTCGGGGACGCGGGGCGCCCGGAGGATGTGCTGCCCTTTTGCGGCTCCTTCTTATGGCGACTGTGATCCTTTGGAAACAAGCAATCACAGGAGCTGGACGCGAGTCACAGCCTCTTCTCTCACCACCTTTTTCTTTTGCCTCCGAGCTCTGATGCTGTTAATACCTGGACCAGCTCACGGTTAATAATCCGTCACCGGCTTCTGCCTAAACAGCCACAAACGAAGCTGCAAAAGCCACTAAGATGCCGGGACATAAATAGCAGCTAGCGTGAGAGACAAACGTAACTAGTGCCTAGAACAAGGGAAAAACAAACAGGCTGGAGCAGGAAGAAAAACGGATCACGGATTTTAAAGCAAAAGAAGGCAGGAGCATTTGGGTGTGCTTACCACACTGCCCAGTTGCTCTGACTCTGCAGAGCAGGTAGAGGGCCGCACTAGACACAGAAACAATTGCCAGGATCACTGGATATCTAAATAATCCATCTCCTCGCAATGCCACAGGACAGAAAGAGCAAAATGAAACGGCCTGTGTTAAATACTGCAAGCACAAAGCAGCCGAATGGAAGGTACATATGGGATGCATTTTAGAACAAGCAGAAAGTGGAAGCGGCAATAGCAAAGACAGCCCAGAGTTTAAGAACAGAAAAAACCCAAACAACAAAAAAAATACAAAAGGGAAGCAGAAAATCTTGTATTTTCTCCTTAACAAAGCCACTCCCTGGCCTTGCTAAAGGCATAGACCGTACCGCCGCAGTGATCTGGAGGTGCTTACAAGTTTCTGATATTTTCTGCCACTCCGGCTGTGTACTGCGGATCCGTCTGAAACAAAAGATAAGCAGTGTTAGATCCATCAGCCTCAGCCTCTGCCCCCCGGGGTTCAGAAATCACCGTCAATGCACCGCGGGGTACTGTCAGCACCTCCGCGCCATCTTCATGTCTCCTTTTACCCAGCTTAACCACACTCCCCGCGCTGACGGACTCCTAGGAGCCCTCCTTTATGGCTAGCATTAACCAAAGGCATCACACACACCAAAAACCACCCCAAAGGACTCAAGATGCTGCACATCTGCCCCACGTGCTCTCCTGGCACTTCTGCCCCTGCCAGCACCAAGTGTTTGCACCAAGCGTTAACTTCGGGGCTCTTTATTTTTTTTTTTTCTCTCTACACGCTGGCTTTCATCCAAGCGAATACTCTCGGCAGAAAAGGATCTCTACCCCTTTTGTGAAGGAGAGGGGTCTATTTATGAGCGTGCGTTTTTCATTTCAGGTTCATGTGAACGTTTTTCTTCCTAAACCAACAGTTTGCTCCCAGAATCAACCTGGCAACCTGGCGCAGTTGGGAGGCAAAGGCCAGCAGCGCCGCACGCCGCTCACTCTCTGCAGGCGAGAGAAGTGCAAACACAGGGACGGGCACCGGACAGAAACCATCTGCACAGCGACCAGGAAAACAAAATCCAAGAACAAAGGGCAGGAGACCCAGGAGCAAAAACTGTGCCTGTTTCCTGGTGGCGGCATTGTTTTGGGAGGTTGTAGGGATCACGGGACCGCGTGTCCCGGGCGGATCTGCAGACGCAGCACTGCAGAAGCCGGGACCGGCTGTTGCTGCGCTTGGCGCCGGGCGGAGGTGAGAAGTGAAACGCCGGGGATGTATGTCACGAGCTGAGGCCAGCGCTTCCAAGCTGGGGAGGTGACAAGGGAGGGTTTTCTCGAGAGGAAAAAGGTCCCTTTCCTAAAAAGGGCTCAGGCTCCCAGCGTTGGACTGATTCTACCCCGGTGCTGCCAAGAAAACAGCAACGGGAAAAACAAAGGCAGGAAAGATGCTCCTGGCTTTGGGAGCAAATGCAGAGCTCTGCTCCAAGCACCCGGCTGCCACTGAAATGGCAGCTTGGTGACAGCCCAGACGGCCAGCTCGTCCCAGGACTCCCCTCTGCCAGCCAAGGAGCCCCCAGCTCTCCCAGGCAGCCCGGCCACCGTGGATGACACCCGTGGTTGTTAGCGGTAGCACTCGGAAATGAGAAATCCCCATCCCCAAAAGGCCATTCAGTTGCTCCTGAGCTGTCCTGAGTCTCCAAATGACCCAGTGTCCGCTCCAGGTTCATAGGACCTCTTCACTATTTACTCTCTATCCCGTGTCTGAAGGGTCCGAACGAGCAATGCCAAGTGCAGGTACGTTGGGAAACACTTTGGGAAGAGGCCGTGCAGGCACAGCGGTGGTTGGCACTCGCGTGGGAGAAGGATGTTGTGCAGCTACAAAGACAAGCTTGGCAAGAGAGGACAGTGACGGCGGTGGTGATCTACAACTACCATTGCTGTTACTGGGCTACAGCACGTGTGCTCCTGCACTTGACGGTATCACAATTAATTTCTCTGTTGTTCACGTCCGTCATCACAGGTACGCATGGAAAGTCAGGTGCTGTTATCACAGCGCGCGCCCTATTTTCAAAGTCAACTTAAAAAAAAATAAATTACTGCAGTCCTAAACAGAAGATATTTTTGATAAAGTTACTTAAAACCTCTCATGCTTTAACTCACTCCCTGAGAAAACAGCCACCAAACCTGTCCTGGCTCAAAGGGAAACAACAGCCAGGACCGAACCTTGTCCCGGGCACTTTGGGCTGCACCCATCTGTGCACACCTTCTCCTTGTACGAAATACCAGCCAGAGACCCAGAAGCCAAATGCTACTCAAAATGTCAAGTTATGGGTAAACAGGCAGCAAACCCAGACATTCATCTTTGTTCTGCTCCCAGTAACATGCCACTGAGGTTTATCTTTCTCAACGGATTTCTGGAAATTAAGACAAATGCACTTCAAGCTCAAGAAAATAATCCTGAGGGGAAAGCCATGGAGAAAAATAACCATCTAAACCCATAGATAAAAGCAGCTCTTGCAGATTAATGTATCAAGGCTTTTTAGCCCCTGGATTCAGCAACTGATTCTGGGCTCCAGGCACCAGTATGAAGAGGCATCATGTTAGTCTCAGCCCCAAATCAGCAGGCTCTTGGGTGTGGAGAGGGGATTAGAGCCGTCTTTGCAGGTATGCGGAGAAATGAAGCTGCTTCAGGAGCAGGTCTGAGAGCTCTCCCAGATGTGGCCATGGGACTGCTCTGGCACATTTTGGGAACAACCACTCAAGCACCCTGCAAGAGCCACAAAGATTATCGCACGTGCTGCGCTGGCAGCTACTAATGTTTGCCTGCTCGCACCCTGACCCTCTCTGGCCCAATCGATGTTTCATTTTGGGCAGGATGCACCTAATGATCCTGCTCGGATGGCAGCCCAAGGCTGGGCTTATCCGTCCCGGCAAGCAGCAGAGCTGGTCTCCAGGTGGGCAGCCGTCCTGTTCGGCACTGTTTGGCAGACAGCGGGGCCAGGGAAACGGGATAAACAGGAAAAGCTCTGTCTTACCTCGGCGATGAGGACAACGATGACGGAGTCCTCCTTCTCCTGCTGAGTTAGCTCTGAGATGAGGGAGTTGAGGGTGTCGGTGAGGTAGGAATGCACCTCCCGCTTCACGCTGGGGATTCCCATCACAACGGACACTGCCCAGGGCCAAGGAGAGATTTTAGAGAGGGGGGTGTGCTGGGACAAGACACTTCACTCTGCTCCCATGATCGTCTCATGGTTCACCTGCTCGGTGCCACGCTCCGTGATTAAAAACCAGCAGTGATCAGCAGGTTGGTGGGTTCCTGGGCTACCTAGGGCTCCCATACTCTTGTCCCCCAGCCCAGTACCGACCAGCGGCACCCCAGTGCGCCAGGCTGGCAGGGTACCCATGGCAGCCAGATAGACTCTTTCCTTTCTCCCCAAAAGACCGATGCCTAAGGAAACACCCAAACCCCCTCCTTCCCCTAGGGGCCTTTTCAGCCTGTCAACATCAACTTAAGACCACCTTTGTTCTCCAAACCCCTCCCATGGGCAGAAGCACCTCTGTTTAGGAGGGAGAAGTCAGGTCTCTGGTTTTGGGTTGGGCTTTTGGAGGAGGGGGGGAATCATCTAGTACCCAAAGTACTACACCAGATAGGATTTGTCTCCTAAGACTGGTTTAAGTCTCCATGAAGCACCCTGCAAACTGTGCTTTCATCTGACCACCTTCCAGGCAAAGTTTAGAGCACTCTGGAGATGGAAAGCAGCAAAAAACGTCTGGCAGAAGCATCAAGAACATTTTAGTGCCAATGAAGAGCACAGACAGCACTCCCCCATAGACTCGCAGACGTGACATGGCTTACCCACCCCACGTGCCACGAGACCAAGAAGCTTGCATGATGCATGCAGCCGTTCCTCCAGTCCTGCTCGTCTCCGTACCACAGCCAGGCCCGGAGGAAAGGGGAGGGACAGGCACCAAGGTGAGGAAGAGCACCAGAAGCAGCACTAATTCCCATTTACCTCCAGTGCGCCCCTGTCCCACATGCACGGCTGGCTGCAGACTGTTCTCCTTTGACAGCAAATGTGGCAAATGATGGAAGATGGTGGGAAGGTGCAGCACATTCTTGTTGGTGATATTCCACAGTTTTAACTTGGTTTCGTCTTAAAAAGGAAAAGGGAATCAATTGCAAGGCATGGCAGGTAGGAAGAGACTGCAAGGCGAAAAGCCTTTGTAGAGCAGCCCGGCCACCTGAGACTACTGCTGGGTTATAAAAAATCAGGCCAACCTTTAACATGCTACCACAAACCCAATTAAAGTTCAGCAGGAGCCATGAGGGCCTTAAAGAAGTCCCAAAATATTTGGGAAGGAGTGGGAAGAATGAAGATCAAATGAAGGTCAAATCGGATCTTTCTGCAGAGATCCAATTTTCTTCAACAGAGCAACTTAAAAAAAAACACCAACAAAACAAATAAATTGGCAAGAGGTGCTCAGCCAGCCTAACTCCTTCCTCCCCCCTCTCTTTGGATACCCATTTTCCATATGGATTCAATACAGCCATAGGAAATGGCGTGTATGACTTGCAAGAAAAAAAACCCCGACTTGTAAGCAAGCAAATTGGCAAATATCCTCGGCAGAGGCAAATCTCAGTGTTTAATGATGCGTATGCACCTGTAATTAAACAGGAGTTTAAGAGTTCCCAAGTCCCTCTGAACTCCACACTTTTCTCGCGCCGGGGGAGAGAAGAGCACGTCCTGTCCGCAGCCCAGCACACACGCACACGCACGCACACCTCTCTACCTCCTCATTAGCAACAGCTTCAAAACAGCCCGAGATCCTCAACTTCTCTGTTTATTCACCAGATAAGCTGCTCCAGGTCCGGTTTATATCCCGCAGGGCCTGCTTCTCCGAGATCGCTCTCTTGATCTCCTCCAGGACCAGGTTGAGCTCCTTTGAGCGCTTCAGGCTCTCCTGCTCGGCTGCGTGCAGTCGGTCCCGGAGGGCGAGGAACTCCCGCTGGTAGATGTCCACAACGTCACCTGCGGATGGAAAAGAGAGAGAAGCTTCCTCCTCTGTGCTCTGAAGGGTTTCAAGTCACAAAAGCAACGCCCATCACTCATACGCCGCCAGTCCTTAAAAGATGGATTCAGGGAGCTGTGGTTCAGCACGCACCCATCCGTGAGAGGGCTGGAGAGAGGGCAGATTAAGTTGCAGAACTGCCATTAAAAAGCTGCTCCCGTTTTCCTCTTTAGCTTGGGTTTCCGGGTCATACAGAAATACGACCCGGTTCTCTGTGACCAAAGCACGCAGATGATACGTTGCATGGTAGTTCTTCTTCACTATACACTCGGAAAAGGGGAGTCAGCTGCAGGCATTAATTTTACGAGCAATATTCTGCCTCTCGCTCTAGATCCAGAAGTTTGGGTGTGTGAGATGGCGACCGCTGGAGTGAGCAGCGGGGAACCGAAGTCAAGTGAAAAAGAACTGAAAGCACTGGTGGGGGTGGCCTGTCAAAGGAATATCAGTATTTTTAATCACCTTGCTCCTCGCTTTGGTTTCCTTATGGCACACAAAGGAAAGAGTTTTAAGAGCACGCATCGAAGGGCGTTCAGGTGGGTAATTTGGGAGAATCCCTGGACAGCATCTCGAAGGCTTTCTCCAGATGGCATGGGGCATCTCCTGGATGACCCCGAGTGATGGAAAGCGAGATGCTGGCAAGGGGGATGCTGCTCTGCAATCAGACGAGGGCAGGCACAGGCAGCTTCGGAAGAGAGTCCCAAATTCTAACGGACAAAGGGATTTTGGGAATCTAACCTTCCCGAAACAGGGCAGGATAAAGAATATCACGTGGCAATAGCTGTCTGGATGCTTACATAAATCCAAGTGTTTGGATATGAAGCTTACGGATGCACTATAAATGTAATATATAAAATATAAAAAATATTTGATAAGGTAATAAAGCTTTTTATTTTGAAACAACATCATATCACTAAGCCATTTTTAAGAAATAAAACTACCAAGAGCCTTCAGCTGGAACTAACTACACAATAGCTGGGAGTGGAATCAGTTAGCCATTAATGAACTTTCCCGGAATGTTTTTTACCCCACTATTTTATGCCCGCTTTCATCTGTGGTCACTCACGTGTTTTCAGTAACTGACAGGACTACACCCAAACCAGATTTATCCACTGATTAGTGGACCCTTAGCCCAAACGCCACCAGGAGAGCTGGTGACCAAAAATACTGCACCGGAACTTCCCAACACAGGGCTAAATATAAATCAGAGCCATTGAAAAAAGATACACCGACTGCATCGACAACTTCTATTTTGGGGTCTATAAAGAAAAAGGAATTCTGAAGATCAGACATGCCCTGCTCCAAAGCACAGAGTTTCCAAGACAACAGCGCTTCCCAATCCAGGTCCTGGTAATGCTTTTGCCTGGGAAAAGTTTCCCCCATGGGGTCTCTTTCCCCCAGAAAAAAACCTTCTTAAAGACTCAGTGCTTCAACACAAGGGACCCCCCACAAGGCAGCCTGGCTCCTATTAACCTTTCAGCATTATTTTCAAAGCCACGGGCACACGGGGAGGGAGCAGAGGAAGTTACACCCATTTGATTACTCCGTCCATCTGACAACACGTTACTCAGAGAAAGTCGAGGGACAGACATAAACAAGACCGGTCCTTCCTTTTTCCTGTGCGGTGCCGCTCGCTTTCCGCTCCCCTCGAGAAAACATTTAAAAATTTCCAGAAAAACAGGTTAACACCCAGCTTTGGGAGCAGCCGCGGGAATTCACAGGAGGATGTCAGGCTTTAAATTGACTCCATGACGAGCTAGAACCTTTACCTCCTGGCACCTCTCAGACATAAGAATATACCTTTCGGCTTCCCAGCACCCTAGATTATAGGTTTTCCTACTCGTATCTTTTACCGGCTGCATCTGCGAACACCAGGCAAGGAACAAGTCTCACTTTCTGTTTTTGCATGACACGATGGCAACTGTGCTTGTGCAGGGCTGGAAGCGTTTGGCTCTCGACGTACCGGGGGTTACTATCCCGTGGACGCTATCAAAGCCACATCACAGCTAAAGGCTGCCATTAGATCTTGTTCTGCAATACCTGGAGCCGAGTAAAGGCAAAGCTTTGCTCTTAATGGCTTTTTCCAGAGCACTGCACTTCGTTTGTGTCAGATTTAGAAGGGAAATGTCACTGATTATTCAGTCACTAATGACCTGCCCGCCGAAGCCAAGAGCTGCACTTTTCATTAGACTGCAATGGTGATGTGCAGTCAACCATTTGCTGCTTTTCTGGCTAATGGTTGGAAGTGAAATTGTATTTGTTTCCAGTGCTCTTGTCCTATGATGTCTTCGTAGGCTTTCCATTCTTTAATTAAAATTTCATGACATTTAAAAGCCGATCGATCGCGACCGGTTCCGGTGACAGCTTGAACAGTCCGAGACAAAGCCCAAGATGGGCGTACAGTTTCCCATGAATTTCCAGTAACGCCATTTTGCACTTGCTGGTCTGCAATGACAGGGGGACACAGATCTGCCGCCCTCGCAGAAACCCTCAGCGGCTCAGCCAGGGAGGGCACTGAGAAGCCACAAAGGGCAGCAAGGGACAAGGGGGGTGGGAATTGGCTCCCATCTCTACAAGCAAGCTTGGACACAGAAGTGATTTGCTGCTAATTAGGCTGAACAAATTTTTCAGCTAGTGTCAGTTCAGTACAGACCCTTTACCTACCTTTCAAAGCAGCAGCACTCCCTGTCTACATATTTATTGTCTTCCAGCACAAGACAGCAGAGCTCCTAAAATACCCTCAGACTTAAGCACTTCAGGACAAAAACTCCTAGCTACATTAAAAAAAAGACTCAGCTTACTTTTTCTTGAGAGATAACACACTGCTTCAGGCTTAAAATATACTGATTTAATAAAGAAATAAAGTCGGCAGTAGGTGACGGTCTGCAGGACAGACCGGGGAGACCAAAAACCCTCTCGAAGGGGGACGTGCAGTACTTGCAGCAGACGCCGTGAATGCCCAGTGCCCTGCAAATAGCACGTTTCACACCTCGCCATGCCTAATATTTGCACTCCGCAGTCTTTCGCAAGCCGCCTTTAGAAACAGGCTGGCTGCGAGGCGTCGGGCGCGCATGGAGCAGCTTCGTACAAGCCAGCTCTCTGCAGGCCAGAGAAGGCAGCGCCGGGCGCAGCTGAGCGCCGGCCGCCATCTGTCCATCCATCCCGCGGCAGATCTGGGGGTGTATCCCTGGAGGGGGGAGCAGCCTGCGGCGGAGGGACGGCGGCCGTAGGAAGCGTCCGGATGAGCATCGCTGGCCCACCGATGGCTCCCCGCTCTGCTCCCTTCCCTCGCCCCGGCTGCGCCCAGCCGCAGCTGCCAGGTTTGGGGTTTTTTTTTTTAGCTGGGGGGCTCCAGCTGAGATCCCTGCGCTGGGTTTGCTGGGCAGCAAGGCCAAGCACTGGTGGAGTTGCAGGCAGGGAGGGCTTGAACAGGGTCCTCTCCCAGCAGCCGGGATGCAGTGGTCCACGGCCGACGGGCACACACTCCCCAGGAGCCTTACGGGGGCTCTGCAGTGCCCATCTCCTGCGGCCTTACCAAAGCTTTCCATCCATCCGAGACAGCATCCGTATAATAAAAAGTATTTCTCCATGATGGAGAATTCTGTGGCTTTGTTCTTAAATTTAAGTGACTATTAAGTGCAAACCACGTTTGCCAGCAGAGGTGAGGGCTGGGACGTCTGCGTCCAGTCTGCTTGTCCGTCTTCAGTTTTTGAGTGAAAGCAAAATACCCAATCTGATCCTAAACCAGCAAACAGGCACAAAACCAGTGCCGATAAAAACCCCACTTTGAAATCTGACATGGTCATCCATATATATATCTACGCATATACGTATACATATGCATATATATAGACATGTATATACATGTATATATTTATATGTGTGTGTATCTCTATATACACTCAGGAATGTTATAATTCTGCATCCTGCGTTAGTCTTTCAAATCGCACTCCAAGCGCCCAGCAAGCCCGCGCTGCATTTTAAACATGTCCGTATTTCAGGACCAATTACTTTTGGTTTTGTTCTCCCCCGATAACCTCTCCCAGCAGAGCCGACCCATGGCCAAAGCCAAAGATTTCCCTCCAATTCAGTCTTTTCAAAAGCAAATGCAAAGTCTTTGCTAGCTGGATTTGCCTCTCATTAGGAAGTCTTTCAAAAGATTTGTTTAAAAACTAAAAACAACCCCCAAACCTCTAGACCGTTTATCTTTATAAAATCTTGGCTTTCAGAGCACAACTGAACCTTTTTTTGCTGCAAGAGTTCCCAGGGCCAAAATAGCCAAAATAAATTGTAGCCAGGCCCCAGTTCACAACGCAAATGGAGCTGAAGTAGAAAACTGTCTACAGAAAATGACTATTCTCCTTCATTTTATTTAAAGCACCCCTTTAATTAATAACTGTTCCCTTTCTAGGACTTGCAAGGGTCTGGGGGGACTCCAGAGCACACAAACCACCCCCTCCCCGTGCTACAGCATCTATGTTATCCGAAAAAGCACCCGGAGAAACGCAGGGAACCAAGCTAGGGAGCCATCTCCCCCCAGCTCGCCACCGTCCCCGTCCCAGCCAGGCGCCCGCGCTGCCCACCCCTGGCTTCCTCCCCTGCCATTTACAGGAGCTCTTGGAGTTATGATGATGATGATTAGGGATTTTTTATTTATTTTTTTTTTTAACGTTTTGATGTTTAATGATTTATATAATGCTGGCACCGCTCCGCACATTACACTCGAGATTTCCCTGATTGAATCGCAACATTCATTAGGTATTTTGCTAACAGAATTTCACCAGACCGTTAAAATGGATATAAGGAGTTACTGCACCGTATCGGTGAATTAAATTCAGCTCCTGAGATGCGAAAAAGGATAGTCCTGCTTTACATGGAAATCTGATGGCTAGTGGAGCACACAGATGTTAGACGCTAGTGGAGCACACAGATGTTAGACGCTTTGCACGCAGGTACACAGGGACTGGCAGTAGCTCCACAATAAACATATCATTAAAAGCAAAATACTGCCCTTTGCTCATTTGTTTGTAAAAGGAAGAAACCAGCTTTAGAGACTCACCATAAGCAAAACCCCAAAGCATCCCTCAGAAAGCCATGGGGAAGCGACGCCGCTGGGATACGTGGAGCTACAGGTAAGCTGTGACAGCAAAAATATTCTCTTAAGTAGCAGAAAGAAAGAGAGAGGATAGTTCAGCATCCAAAATAACCCCCCAAAAGTCACTGGCTTTGCCAGGCAGGACGAAGATTGAGCAGGTTTTTTCCTACAAATCTAAAGAAACACTAACCGTGCACCTGTAAGATGAGGAAGATGAGAAATAGATCATCTCCTCTTCCATGAACCAGAGGACCATTATTTCCCATCTTAGACTCGTCTTTTAAAATCATAAATATTTTGGCAGCTTAGGATAGATGCAGCCACCGGGAATGTGGTCTGCGTTAAGGAACTGAGCACCAAAACGCACCGAGCAACAAATCAAACATAGTTAAGGCCAGATTTCAGGGAACGGACGTTATCTGGCAGGGTGGACCTCCCAGAAGGCTCCAGAAGTTCCAGCTACCCTGGCTGGGGGCGATTCATCCCCACAGAAAGAAAGAGCATTTCAGCAGTGCCATCACCACACAGCAAACACCGATGCTTCATTCAGTAAACATTATGCGACATTTACAGCTCCACCGTGTCCTGAATCACCCGGATACTGAGTCAAAACAGACATTTTCTAGCTGCTGCTTATAAAAATATACCCCAAGTTTCTATATTCTAAGTTTTTTTAAACTATTTTTTTTAAAGAAAAAAGGTTTTTAAAGCAAAAAAAAAACATTTCAAACAAAACTTTTTCAAGTTTTTATATTATATTAATTTATAATTTGTGGTTACCAGCAAGACAGAAAGTAACAGGGAAAGCAGAGTCTTTAGTACCACTAGAAAGCGCATTACTATTGGGAAAACAGCAGTAGACAGGGAGAGCGTAGGCAGGACCGGGGAAGGAAGGAGGCGGCATGTGGGTTTCCCAGCTCAAAGCAAAGGGTCTGTGTGAGGTGGTGCTGGTGCTGAGGGTCAAGCCGCAGAGTCACCGTCATCACAGAATGGTTTAGGTTGGAAGGGACCTTAAAGATCATCTCGTTCCAACCCCCTTGCCATTGACGCCTTCCATTAGACCAGGGTGCTCAAAGCCCCGTCCAGCCTGGCCTTGAACACCTCCAGGGATGGGGTATAATGGGCATGGGCGGTCAAAGCAGCCGTCAAAAATAGCAGCTATGGTTTTGTTCCTTGTGTTCATCCTCTGCCCTTTATTTACACTTTCTTTCAGTTCAGTCACTGCCTACAGCATGTGCCATCCTGAATCGGGGCCGAATAATGTATTTCAAAGCCACCACCACCCCAAAACACATAGAATCACAGAATCGTCTAGGTTGGAAAAGACCTTTAAGATCATCGAGTCCAACCATCAGCCTATCACTGCCAAACCCACCACTAAACCATGTCCCTCAGCACCCCATCTTTTAAATACCTCCAGGGATGGCGATTCCAACGCTTCCTTGGGCAGCCTGCTCCAGTGTTTGATAACCCTTTCTGTCAAGAAATTTTTCCCAATGCCCAATCTAAACCTCCCAGTGCCATCGCTATGTCCCAACTTAAGAGCCTGTGCTCAAGCACCATCCTGAGCTCAGGCAGCGCCGTTCTGCGGCATCAGGGTCTCTGGCACATTACAAAAACTGGTACCCAACCTCCCCACCCAGGAAAAGGCACTGGCTGCCCGGGTGAGTGATGGCAGCAGGAGTGACCCTTCGCAGCCAGCAAAGCTGGGAGTCAGGAGGCTCCTGTGCCGCCCCCGGGATCGGCTGCTGGGTTTGAGCATCCCACTGCACCACCGTCATGCTGAGCCAACACATCAGCCGGCGCAAGAAGCTTATTAAAAGTCAGCCTGTCTGAAAAAAAAATGATCCTCAAATAAAGAATGTGCTTCCACCGGCTGCAATCTGGTGTGTGTGTGTGTTTGTTTTGTTTTAATATAGACATTTAATAAGAGCCTGTGGTATATTTAACAGCATTTCAACCTTCAGCATCTCCGTGTAATGAGATAGAAATGCAATGCATCTCTCCACTGACAGTCTCTACCCAGGGAACGCAGGCACCCTTAAGTCACCTTAAGTTCTTTTTGCAGCAGTAGGGTTTGATCATATTCCTGTTGCACGTCTCCTCGCTGGAGTTTAATGTTGTCTCAGCACATACGTCCTCAGAAACAGAGAGGAAAATACATATCCCCTGTGCCTTATTATTCCAAAGTAGGAGCAACTGTTTGCATTTGAGAACCAGTTCAGACAACATTCACACAGATCCTTCCAAAAAATAAGGAGTTTTTTTGCTTTTAAAGTCCCAAGTAGTAAGTTTTCAGGACTGGGCTGGGTAGATTTCCCATTGCGGGGATGGCGAACCACAACACGGATGGTGAGCACTACAATTCCCCTTCCAAGGAAGAGAGCAAGCCGCAGGGGTGCCTGTGCCCAGACCCGAAAAGTTCCCCAGGGAGTTGCAGGAGGGACGCGGGCTCCAAAGCGAAGATGTAGAAACTCAGAAATTAGGAAAGCAAACAGTGATGCCCATCACCTCTGCCTAAAATGTCTGGGATCAGGGCAGAGGAGGCAGTAGAAGCCGTCAGACGGCTCCCGGGCACCTGCAGAGCAGGTTTGGGACTCTTTCTGCAGCCCAGCTCCCTGGGTGAATCACACAGAACCACACAAAGACCTCCCAGATCACTGCCAATCCCCTGGGTTTTACCCTGCCACAAACAAAAGCGCTGGCGGGCGGCGAGGAAATCCCCCGAGGTGTAAAACCACCATCAGCTTCTGCAAAAGGAACTCGTCCTCCTGATTTTTTCCTGGGTTTTTATCAATCCGTTCAGGGGATTTAAGGAGACGGACGATTCAGATGGCGATTTCTTTTGCTGCAAAACAGCTAAGGAGGAGAAGGGAAGAGGGCAAATAACTGCCATTGATCTAAAGAGAAAGAAGACGAAATTAAATAGCGAATTTTCATCATAGCAAAAGGTTAACTATCCAGAGGAAGCCATACGGTTTGGTATTAAACCTGCTGTCTAATAGATTTAGCGAGGATCCGGAGAAGATGAATTTGTGAAGTGGCCAAATATGGAGATGACACGGAGATAAGTTCGTCAAAGCCAGAAAAGAAGTAAATGACCAGGAGAAAAGGCAGCAGAATGGCAAACTAACGCCAAAGCTGGCAGATGCAAATTTATTGGGGGGGGGGAATCAAGATATTTTTCACCTGGTTCTTAATGAACAACATTAACTAGGAAGGAAACCAGAGCATCAGAGCGTCTTGATGCTGCTCTGCAGGCAGCAGCAATCCAGGGAAAAAAGAAAAAAGAGGGATGGAGAGGGAGGCAAACAAGATGTTAGTCTGCTTAGGGAACGGGATGGGGAATAATAGTATGAAGATTATAACATTATTAAAATGATGCTGCCTAATCCCAGAATAGTTTTCACCTCATCTGAAAAAGAGTATTACTACAGACTTAAAAGGGGCTTTAGAAGAGGGTGATGAAAATGATCAAAGGACTGAAAAAAAACCCTGCTCTGTGAGGAAAGAAAAAAAATATATGAGATTATTCATTTTAGGATGGTCATGATAATAGGGCTCATGATGAAAAGCATATAAAATAGAGTGATATAATGAAAATATATCACAGACTTCCATTCTCCTTGTCTCAAAATATAGGAGTGAGTAACCATTCAATTCAAATACTAATTTGAAACTGACAAAAGGAAATGTCTTGCACAAAAAAAGAGTATATTATTTCTCTGAATTCACTGCCACGGAAAAACACCGAGATGACGAATTTAAACGATGCAGAAGAGCTGGAAGGTGCTGCGAGCACAGAGGCACCGTGAGATGATGGGGTAAATCACCACCCCGCCGGTGGTCCCCCGCCTCCTGCGGGCTGGCAGTCCCTTTTCCCCCCATTTTGTGGGAGAAAGACCCCAAATTTTTGTGCCTCTCCTCACAACTCAATTAGGAACGCTGCAGCTTTCTTCTTCAAAGCGAAGCTAATTCATTAGCAATCTAATTATTTACCTGCGTAGCACAAATACAGCTTTCGAAGCATTTTTCTCTCAAATGGAAGGCGAAGGCTTTGTTCTTGGTGGGTTTTTTAATACTCTTTATTTGACTGGGGAATAAAAACATGCTGAAAGTGAACAAAATAAAGCATTACAGAAATCATGGGTCATTAAACCGAGAAATAATTGCAGCTTTACAAGGTTTTTAAGGGAGGGCATCACCCAGGCAAACCTGGGTGAGGGGTGGAAAGAAAGGGGAAAAAAGAGGAATGGGAAAGGCTGGGAATTTATAGATGTGGTCAGTCCCAGCCGAGCAAACCTGCACGTGGTTTAAGAGGAGATGTGTTTGCCTGATGCACCGTCCTTCCATGGCATGGGCAGGGAAAATGCTCTTGGATGCACTTAAGGGCAGGAACAGACTCCCAGGGGAAAGCGTGCTGCTCTCTGGTATTGGAAATGCCCTTGTAGGAACCCATGGCAGCCTCATCCAGGTATCGCTGAGGTCCCAGCACGCAAGTCTTGGCACTGGCCATGCCACAGGTTGTTTTACTTGTCACCTGTGGCCACCAGCTTCACGCTGGATTGCAAACCATCACACGCAAGAAAATCCCAAGTGGGATTTTTGCTTGGCTCTCACCACCTGCCAACCTCCAGACTGGATTTCTCTCCCTATCGCCTTGTTCTCGCAACGAGCACCAAAGCTAGGGAGTAAAATCCCATGAACCGAAACAACCCGGAAGAAACTGCTGATGCCTGGAGCGTGCAGGACCGCGTTCCTCTGGGCGCTGGTAAAGCCCAGGAAAGGAGCAGAAAATCCTGAAGCAGAGCTAATGCCTCACAGTCTAACAGGAAACCCCATTTTATTACAACCTAATTATGTTAATAGTGTAACAGGGACCTTGTTCCACCAAGCCCCAGAGCACCCATGCATCCCGCTCTCTGCCGTAGCACTAAATGGCTCGCAAGTCCAGCTGAAGGAAGCCCTCCAAGAAGAGAAGCTGATCTTTGCAAAGGTCACCGTGTTAATCATCACGCCCTTTCGCTAGCAGCAGCTGTCGCTAATTGCCTGTGAAGGAGTCGAAATGAAATTCCTGTTAATCCTCCTCCCAACATTACTAAAATCCAACATCATCATCATCACCATCTCCCCCCACAAACGGCCAGGAGCCACCAGCACTGGGCAGCTGATGGAGGAGCTCAGCCCGTCTCGGGAGAGAGGTGGCAGCGGCAGGTGGGAAATAGCATTTCCACTTTGCAAATTGAAGGATAGCTTATTGATTAGCAGCAATGAGTGTCGGGACAGTATTTCCCACCTCCTTGTACGATCGACCCTCGCACTCGTCATTCCGCTAAAGTTACCACCAGACTCAGAACAGTCGAAATCCTGGAACAGGGGGAATTTGTTTAATCAATAACATATGAAGCTTTTGGCACGGCTGAGCGTATGAAATAATTTTACAACAGCAAAATAAAGTAGTGCTGTGTTATAAATCAGAGAACACATATGGAAAAGTTAAAGCGATGCACTAAGTCACAGGGATATCAAGGAAATCACAGAAGTTCTGGCTGGAGTCCCTGGCTCCGCTGATGTTAATAGCTGAGAACTTCAATGCAAGTCAGGTTTGACTTCTTTTTCCAAAAGAGTAACTCATTTGCAATGCACGCGGCTGTATTAGAGTGAAAGGGTATTTAGAGCGTTCCCTTCGCTCACCTGTCTATGTAAATTGTACATCTTGTCTACCTACAGACCCGCAGCAGCAAACACATTACAATTTCCCTATTGTACCCGTGCCCGATCGGGCGCACGACCGTGCTGGCGGGGAGGAGGAGATCACCACAGACTCGTCACGGGATGGGCGGATGTGAATTGCATTTTGTTTTAGTTGTCTTAAATAATTTGCAGAATGCTTAAAATAAAACGCATCCAGAACCTTTTAAAAAAATTGCTCAGCATTAGTATTTGAAATATTTATCCCCCAGGGTGCAGGCTTGTAACATGAGCACTTAATGGGGTACATTTTCTTCTCTCCAGAGAAAAAACAAGACATTGCCATTAAATAGCACACTTAGACCAACTATAAGTGTTGATGCGATCTGAGGGCTCTTGTTTCATTTTATATGCTAGGATAATTCCTGGGAAGAAAAACATACCGCTAGAAAGAGCAGGAAGACCCACTTCTCCCTTTTCTCATTCAGCAGCCAAGAAAACACGAGAAAGGGTTATCAAGTAATGCCGACACCCCCTCCCACAGAACCAGTGCAAAAAAACCCCCTTATTTCTTCCCCTTGCAGAAAATGCATCACTGAAGTACAAGTTCACATCACTGAAGTACACTGAAGTTCCCGACTTGCCAGCAACAGCAAGCTGTGGTAATTTAATTTTTCCCTGATTTGAAAAGGCAGGGACGAACGCGCAGAGGAGGCGGCCCTGGTCACAGATGGGACGCCAGTTCGGCTGTGGAGCTGCCTGCCAGCCCCGTGCCCGCAGCAGCGTTATTCCAGCAGACCGGCTCCGCAGGCAGGCAGCACAGATGCTGGCGATGGCACAGCACGAGCTGGGGGTTGCAGGACGTTTCAAGGGTAGAAAAATCAACAGCTGGGGGAGGAGGAGGAGGATGCTGACTACACGGGTGTCCTACTGCTAAGACCTTTGGTTGATGATGCCTTAAAGCTTCCCAGCGAGCTGCAGCTCTGAAGTGATACTGGCATCTCCCGCTCCCCCCGGTGCCAAGCTCCGGGCAGGGTGTCACGAGTGGCTTTCGGTGATCTAAAGGCAGGGTGCTCCCCACGCTCTGCCTCTTCGGACATCACCAACACCCACACAGCCCCGTGGCCCACCGTATCCATGAGCTGGTCCAGATGGAAAATTAAGTATCCTTGTTGCAGGATACATTTTCCGCCAGACCATCCAGCTGACCGAGCCGGTGCTGCAAAGGAAGCACAAGGGAACTAGGATGCCATTTTGGACAACGGCCCGAACGGAGAGCCGTTTAAACGGCTTGTGAAACCACATCCTTAGAGGTTTTGCTTTCTTGCAATGTCAGGTTTACCTAATGGCTTAAGGACAATGCACTGAGCCTTACAGTATGCTGCTTACCACCTCCCAAAATAGGTATGCTTCCTGTAGCCCGGGACCGCAAGACAATGGTATTTATGCTTAATTTCACGACTGTTCCTAAAGCGCTCTTCAGCCCTGGCAGAGGACACTTTATGCTCCCTGCGAGCGGATGCACAGTTCACGCCTCTCGTTTCCTTCAAACACGTCTATTTAAATGCATTTGGGTTGTCAGCGTTTCACACACCGTTACCTTTACTGGTGGCATATATAAGGTAACGCTAATTGCTATGTGGGCTGCTGTGGCTCAGTTTTCCAGACTTCCCACCCAGAGGGAAGCTCTGTTACAGAAAGATTCCGTTTGACAGGTTTCGGTGCTGCAAGGAGAATGGAAGATGGATGGGCAGCCTGCTGCAAGGAGAAGAGCCCCCGTCTCCTCGCAGGAAGCCACAACTCCATCAGAGCTCACGGGGAGAGTTTTCCACAACAAAACCGTTGTATCTTGGGCGGCCCAGAAAGCACCAGCGCAGCCGCAGGTCCTCACAGGAGCATGGGTGGGACGACATGGGATGGGGCTGTCTGGGGAGCAAAACGCTCCTCGGGACGAAATCAATGGATCAATCGGCATTACACCAAGCGAGGAGGATTTGCTGAGATGCTCAAACCAAGAGCCCAGACACTGTCAAGCTTGGGGAGGTGCTGGGGGAAGAGAAGAGAGCACAGAGCTTGGCCAAGCTGGAAGAGGGAGAGGGGCTTTGCACAAAATGAACCCCCAGCACGGTCGAGCAGAGCCACAGCTCGTACCGAAGGAGTTAAAGTGCACAAAATCCCAGCAAACTGCACCACGGGGAGTGACGAAACGCAAGTCCGCCTGTCCCAGGAGTGCCAGGAGGTCAAAACCCAGGGAAAATCCCACCGCAGGGGAGCGAGGTCCGGCACAGCACAGGGGAAACCAGCAGCGTGACTCACCCCGATGGGAATTGCCCTGAAAACTTGCAGCAGGAGTATTTCGAGCTCAATTCGAGCCCCTGTTCCCTCTGTACAAAGAGGTTTGCTGTTGGACTGCCGGGGAGGCCGTTTCTGTACTCGGGTGCTTTTGGGACCCCCCCCATGCATCCGAACACCGCTTTGGAAATGGTCTCTCACCGGCTGCTCAGCTCCTCTTTGAGTACTAAAAGCTGTCACCTGGGCACACGAAGAAATGTTTAGCGATGGGTTCACCCTTTGGAGTGCCTTTATGAGACATGCGTAAAGCGAATCACCCCGGGTGAGTCCCCTGTTAATAACTCACCCTCGTACCCAGCTTCCCAAAGCTTCCCGCGCACAGATCAGCTTCGTTACCCAGCATCACCGCCGTGCGTTGCTGTGCAAAATCTAATCCAATTTTCTTCTTCTTTAGGGATAAAACATCAAGAGAGGGCAGTCAGTCTGTCAGATCCAGCAGCAATGTGGAAGAAGTGGAGGCAGAGCTGTGTCATCATGGAATCGTCTAGGGTGGAAGGGACCTTTAAGATCATCGAGTCTGACCATTAACCTGACACTGCCAAAACCACCAGTAAGCCATGTCCCTCAGCACTTTGTCTACACATCTTTTAAATCATCTCCAGCAAACCCATGCCTGAGGAGGAGCAATGCAGATGGGTGAGCTCCAACGCTGCCATGGATTGGGAGGGGTGGTTCAAGACACACAGCCTCTTTTGGGGAACTCAGTGTTCAGTTTTATGACCGTGGAAAAAACCAAAATGTATAAACTGTGAGATCACGACTTTGTATGTAGGTATTTAGGACTACAAAGATACTCCTAGAAGACTCCCATGGCCATGTCCAAAGCCTGGGGAGAGCAGGGGCACACTGACAGCCTTACAAATCAGTAGACTGGAAGAAATATCTTAAGTTGTCCATAACAAACCAGAGCAAGCTCTGCTAGTGCAAAGGTACCAAAGGTATCCTGGATGCTGTCAGCGTGGGTCGAGCGTTTATTAGCCCAACGTTGGTGTGGAGCAGGGCAGCCCCAAGCAGAGCCACCCGGAGCTCCGCACCACCTCCCGGGTGTCTATCCTTGGGCACTGCCCAGAAGTGACCAAACCACTACAAAAGCCAAACTGGGGTCAAGATGCTACAAGAGCCCCGCTTTGGCATCGCTGTGCCCCAGCCACGTCCCCTCTCGGGACGAAAACGCACCCTTCTGCCAAACCACCTCCGGGGTCCCTGGGTCCCTGCACCACTCATCTGCAATCCGGCCAGCGCACGCTGACTGTAGCTAATTCCCTGAATACGTTTTCCCGAGGACAAGCCCAGCAGCTGCGTGTGTGTGTGGCATATCACATTTCGGGGGGTGGCATTTCTACACCCCTTCCCCAGCACAGATCTGGCAGGCGGCTGTGCAAGCACCCAGGAGCGGGCAGGATGCTAAGCCAGCCCCGCACACCTGCAAAGACAAATAAATTCTTTACTTTAACATCAGACAGCAGACTATAAAATGAAGCTACAAGAGTGTATCACTGCACGTGAAGGGAAATTCATTCTGCTGCTAATGCCCATAACTTCCCTACTGAGAGTAATGGGTATCAACAGGAGAACAGACATCTCAGAGGGCCAAAACGTGCGCTGGTTTTTTTTCCTAGGCTTGTGCTGGGCACACTACCTGAAACACAGAATCGCTGAGTTCTTCTTTCTCCCCAACCCTCAAGCTGATGTAAAATGCCCACATTTTAATAGTAAGCGTGATTAACCATCAGCATAAATTACCAGGGTTATAATGAAGTCTCAGAAAAAAAACCCTTGATTGTTTCTTCGGAGCAATGTTCCAGTTATACACCAAGTTACATTTCAGTTTAAATAAAAAGCAACTCTTGTGCTGGGTACCAGATAAGAACTCAAGTCTAAATGAGGCTGGCGGTCCTTCCCACCTTTGAAATACATAAATATATGTGTTATTTAGGATCAGCGTACTATGGGGACTGGCTGATCCTCCGGAGCTGAAGAAGAAGAGCCAGATGATCTTCCAAAGGCGAAGGGAGAGGAGAAAAGCCAGTTCAGATTCCCAGCCAGGGCAACGATTTACGGGTAGGTGCATTTTCTGACTTTGACTTCTTCAGCAAGGAGACGGTACGCGCACGTCTCCCTGTTCAAAGGACATCTTGTGCGTATGAGCAAATTTGTCCAAATCGTTTTGGCTCCGGCCGCGGTAGTATGTTTAGTACACGATTTCCAGATGTGTTTTGTATCCCCGTCAGTCCGGCTGCTGCCTCAAGCCAAGGGAGTTATATAAGCTGCAAAGCTTAATTGGATTATTTAGCCCAAATCGTTGGCCAAGAGGCAGCGGGGCCGTGGAACCGGCCGGGCAGCCCGGAGAGGACCTGCACCACCACCGGCCGGGGGAGAACGGGAGGGAGCACGAGCCAGCAAATAAATTAAGGAATTCATAAAGCAAGACTGGCCTCCCCATCTCCCGCCAATGTTTTCTCACGCCTCCCGTCCCTTTTACGGAGGATGCACTAGCTGGTATTCTATTAGAAGTATGTTTTCCTACTTTAACAACAATTAAAAAAAGAATGCAACAAGCATTTAGAAGACACGAGCATTTCCTCTCCACGCTAACGAGCATTTCCTGACCGTGCAGCTCCACAACATGGAACTTAGTTTTTCCCACAATGAGGTTTTTTCCCAAACTTTGGCCGTTGCGGCGGCTTATTTTCCATTTAAGGGCATAATCCTGCTTGCAGGATAACCCATCCCAGCGGATCTTCACAGATGTAATTATTAAGGCAAAGTCCTAAAAAAGAAAAGTGTTGCAACTATTCTTGGGAGGAAATCAGGAAAGAGAAGAGAGAGGAGCTGAAGAGCTTCCAAATGCTGTAGCTACCAAAGCGTGCCAGAAGGATTTTGTTCCTTTTATTTTTAATAGAGCTGGATGGTTAAGTCAGAAGTTAACGCAAGTATATAAACTCACGCTAATCTTTCAGCAGGTCGCCTACTCCATTGCTTAAACAAAGGGCATGTGCGTGCTTGAGAGCTACTTAAACCCTTGCCATGAGGCCCTGGATGGACTTTGTATGGCTTCGCTACAAATAATAATAATAAAAAAAAAAAAGCAGCCTGGCATCCTTCTCTGCCACGGTCGACAACATTCCCACCGCTCTCCACCAGGCAAAGCGCCACGGATAAATTCAACAGATTAAAACAACCAGAACAGTACAACAGGCAGGGATGTGCTCAGTTCTGCTGGAAAGGGCTACACAAACGCTGGGAATCGCACGCTCGGAGGGAGAAGATGCTTCTTCTCCCCCACCCCCGCCCCAGCTCTGGTCCCCAAAGCATCACGCACACAACCAAGCCCCAAAATCCGGGGCTGCGAAGCTGCGTCGCCCGCATCCCTGCTGCAATTCATGACCAATATTCCCCCGAACGAGGAGCTTCGATTGCCGGGCTGTACGGAGTAACAGTAAACAGCAGTGGTGACCAAAAAAAGCAGTTTACAGCAGGGCTCTCTGCTACGATCCCGTGATTACTAGTTATGGAAATTTTTCAAAAAAAAAAAAAAAAAAAAAAAAAAAGGAACACAAAGGGAGATTTCCACAGGGCACACAGCGAGCCATGCAATTTGTGCTGCGCTTGGACTTTGTAAATCAAAAACCCAGGCGATGTTTACAGCGCTCTAGTTGTTCCTTAAACTTCGTTTTTCTTTACTGCGTGCACTTCATGCCCTCGGTGAGCTGCGGCGTGAAGCTCCCTCTGCGTGACTGACGGCAAGCAGAAAGTCGGCACGGCCCGACGGGGGCAAAGCGGCCTCACCCCCACCGTATCTGCATTAAGAGCTTCCACAAATTTGTGTAATACGCAGCAGTATAGAAATGGATTTCCAACCAGAAGAGCAGTTGGCAGGATTAAACAAGTAGAAAAGCACATGCACATAAAAAAACCCAAAACCAAACCCAAACCACCCCCCCCCCCCAAATCGGGAGGTCTGCACACGAGCTAATGGAACGAGCAGAAAATAACTGGGCATGCTCGGGGAGCGGTTCCTTTACGACAGACAGTAATGTCTCATTACGGGAGAAACAAATACAATAAAGATGAATATTCCATCTTCCCCTGGCTACATTTTAAGCGTTAAGCCAATATAAATCCTCAGGTTATATTTCACAAAAATAGCTAATAAAAGAAAAAAAAAAAAAACAAAACAACAAAAAACCCACCACCGAACCAACCCTGCTGGCAGCGCGGTGAAGCAAATTTCATTTGAAAAATAAATCCTACATTCTTCATAGGCAGACGTGAAAATCAATCAGACTTTATCACAACAGCCCCTCCCAGGACCAAAAGAAGCCACAGAGTAAATTTACAGCAAAAAAGTTGTTTCTCGTGCCCTTCTTCCCCCATATCGCTTAACCCAGTACAAAATTACTGGCAAACCGGCGGTTACTGCATCTTATAAACAGATGCGACACCTCCCCAGCCCCGCGGTGCTCCGCAAAGTCAACACGGAATCAACCCAGCACTTGGGATCATCGGTAAAACACTTGGATGGCGAAACTACACGGATGCTGCAATTACTGTCATCACAAAATGACCATTCAGCGCCACTTCTCTAGCGAGGCCAGACCGTACCAGCCCCCCGCTAACAAACACGGCCTTGTCGGGGTGTCTGGGCACGAAGGCGCCCGACACCAGCCCGCGGCTGCCAGGAGAAGATCGCTGGCAATTTAAGGACACGCTGAGCCGGGCCAGGACACCGTAGCATCACCGTTTCTAGCTGATCGAAGGGCAAGCTCAATTTACCTCCGCAGTTTTGTGACAACTAGTACAAGCCGACACGCGAAACGGTCTTAAAGCTGCTCTTGGGTGCAAGATTATAAATCTGGATCACCACCGTCTTCCCTCCCACAGCAAGAACATCACCCCGAAGGCTTATCATCCATCTCTTACCAGGATGGGGCAGGGAGCAAAAGGAGGAAGCATCTTTAATCAATTAAATCCCAACTTGGTCTGAGCTGGTCTTTGCACAGAACATCCCTCGGTCGCTCCCCCAAACAAAACGAACCCCCTACACGTGCCGAAGGTGTTGGAAATGGAGTGCGGAGACACGCGCCGTGCCCGGGAGTCTGCTGGATGCTTAAACATTAAAAACCTGTGGCTCTACTCGGTTCTGCACCTGCAGTTCCCACCTGCCCCCGCGGCTGGGAGGGGGATGGATTCGGGGAGGGGACCGTGGTGACAGGAGCCGGAATTGTCCCAGGCGGTGGCAGCGCCGTCCGTGTAAGGGGACTGAGGGTGGCTTCCAGTCTTGTGCCTCTTGCAATCTCAAGACGACCTTTCTGGATTAAAAACACCTTTAATTAGGGCCAAATCATTAATTATTAACAGTAATTTTAGCTTTAGAAAAAAGTTTGAAGCAGCCAATCACTTTTACCCCACTGTAACAAGGAAAAAAAAAATAATTCTAAAAGAAACCTTTGCTTGGCAAAGTTTTCCCGCTGCCTAAACCAAGGCAGGAATAAGCTCAGCGATGAGCTGAGGTGCACCAGAGCTCTGCAAAGGCGGCAGCTCCTGACACTCGTCGCTTTGGCCAAACCCTGACTGCAAACTCTAGAAATCCTGCTGGCCCAAAGTCCCTCGGATTCAAGCACTGGAGGCAAACCTGCAACAAGAAGCAGCTGTTTCTGTAGATCATAGCTTAGGCTTTGGGGTTTGCTTATTATTTTTTTTTTTTTTTTAAAGTTGGTTTACTGTATATTTATTCCGTCTATAATCTCCCCTTGCCTTGCATCTCCATTTTGAATTATTTATCATCAGGTATCACATTCATTTGCACACTTTATGAGGTACAAAAGAAATGATTAGTCATTACATATTAGACTTCCCCAAACCACCTGTGCCAGGCTTTGCAGCAGTTTTGGTTTAGTTTTTTCTCTAATGCTTGGGGGGGGGCGGGGGGGGAAATCCAAGGGGAGAATGGGATTTGCTGGAAACACAGAGTAGAATAGCCCGCACGCTCGCTGATGGCAAAGGCTCATTACTCCGTTATAGCTGTGCTCCGCAAGGAACGCGCAGACTGTCATCTCTGGCGTAATTTAACCGGCGATACAAATTGCAAGCAGTATTATTTCAAAGGACCTTTATTTATTGATTAGAAACGAAGTCCTTATCCTCTTCCTGCTCCCTCCTTGAGTCGTGCTGATTGCACACAATAGAGAGCTATCACTCAAAGAGCCAATTAAGTCAACTTCTGAAAGGTAATTGAATAGCTGAAATTCTTAGTGCAATATTGTACTGCATTATCTTGATTGCAGCAAAGAAAAACAAAGCAGACGGAGCAACAAAAATTAGAGAATGAGGCATTAGCCGCAGGTAGGAATACCGAAATGGATGGTCCGATTATCAAAAAAAAAACCAACCCAAAACAGATTATTTTCTTTCTGTGGTTACTTCTAACCCTTGCTAGAGGTGTGAGAAGGAAAAAACCAGCCTTGGTCTTGTTTATTTTCTGCACTCGGCAGGACTTCATGAGGGATCGGCTGAGCTGTAGACCAGGCACAGAGAACGGTGGTGGTCAAGGCCACCCCACCACATCCCTCCCCGGGGAAGAACACATCATCTGGGCATCCCATTCTCAACCGAAAGCTTTGATTAAAGCATTTCTTGTGGCTGGGACTTTATGAAGATATGGATCACCCACGCCTGACGGAGGAGTTCATACTATTCTCCAGCAGAGCCACCTACAGACCTTCTCTCTTCTGCCCTCCTGGCCACCTTCAGAAGTACCTGGAGGAGTTTTGATCACCTCTGGGATTTCTGTACCATGGCCCAATTGGGCTGAAGCGAGACTCGGAGTTTGAAACCTTTTGGGAAGGAGGACACAGCTTCAGTCCCTTAATAACAACAGGCTTAAACAGAAGGGGAAAAAAAGGGGGAGAAATTGATTGTAAGCCTGCCAATACTCAGAAGTTATATAAAATCACTCATTTAAATGCAGTAAAAAACCCACATCACAAACTGCGAGCAGAATCCTCAGGAACTTGAAGACACCAGCTGTACGTGGTCAAAATTCACCATCAATTTCCGAGGAACTACTCAAAGTCACAGCACTCGGGCTATAAAGCATTTATACAGGGACATAAAAAGGAAGCTTTCTGCAAAGTAGGAAAAGAGGCGCCACAGAACATAAAAGTCTCCCTCTTCCGCACCAACAGCAGACGCTGGTGTGACCTACCACCCCTGTCCTCCTGCCCCTTCATCCACCTGGGCTTCCACAGCAGCAGAATCAATCCATCCATCGTTAGAGCAAATTAGTGGCCACGTGCTGCTTCGGCACCGTCCACCTCCCCCCACGAGTATTTAGTCCAGCACCAGGAGTCTTGCTGAAGACCATACAGCTGAGCAGGGTGAGATGCTGCGGTGTCTCAGCCCCAGGTACCTGGATGCTTTCTCCATCCATTCTCCCGGTGGCTACCACAGCGCTCGAGGTCCCTGCCCTGAGCCCGCAGAGTGTCCATCCCAGTACAAGCATAGACCTCCCAGAGCAACCCAATAAACGTCACTTCTCTGCCAGCGAATGTGCCAGCAGAGAAATGCAAACCCATCCTCCTGTAGACATGGCTTCTGTGTTTGAGGGGCTGCCGCAGGGATGGTCAGGGGGGAGGATCCAAAGGGATTTATGCACCTTGCAGGTAGGGGACCCCTCTCGTGCCTTGATTTCCCACCTGTGAAACAGGCCGAATGACACCCAGCCAACTTTGTAGAGGGCTTTGCTTTTCATCAATCCACCTCCACCTCTAGGAGTCCGGTGTCATCATCCCCACCGTGCTGCCCAGGGGCCTCGGGACCTGTCAGTCTGAACCAAAACAGCCCTTAATCCATTGGGAATTTGGCAGTATCATGTCATTAACCCCTGAAATACACGTGGTACCAACGTCTGCCACAGTGCACCAGAAATAAGGCATTCGCACCCACCACCGAGTCCTGCCCAAACTTCTGCCTTACTCATTTTTGTCATTTGCTCCTCGGTTTATTTTGCAATTTTCTCTGCAATTCCCGCTGAAAGACGGGACACAATTTAAAGAACTTGGAACAATTTCTTCCGAACTTGAACGGCCTTTGCCCAAAAGAAGCCAGAAGGAAGCCTATGCACCCAAATGACACCCCAAGAGACCCGCTCCTCAGACAATACTCCATAAAAGGGAGCTTTAGTTTTTCTTAATCAGACTGAAAGCTCATCAAATACAGCAAAGCACCAGCCCCTCCCTGGCCAGTCTATACTTGAGACTTGTTCTATCTTTTCAAAAGCTCTCTTCAGTTACACAACCAAAAAAAAGTCTGTAAGGACTATATCTAGAACAGCTCTAAAAATTGTTCATACTTTCTCTGAGAGCTTACGTCAGCTCAGCGGACGGAGGAGCCAAGAGAACAAATATTTCATGGAGCAGTCACTGCACATAAATATTGCCCCCGACACGGATGCACCCTGAATACAATTACATCCTCACATCAATTACTAGGACGCTCCAGAAACACTCTTCGTAGAAAACGAATAAACAAATAAACAAACAAACGTAAGCTTGAGATAAGGAACTATCTGACATTCTAGCAGGCTGCTTCACCTTATAATCGTTATTTCCCAAGACACGTTGTGCTGGTTCGTATTCCAATAATACGTCCGTGTAGCCGCACAGGTACAACGGAAGCGTACAAATCATGCCTTGCGAAACAACTGTTGGCAAAGAGCAGGATTTGTGTATTCATTGCTCACCGCTGAACGGTTACGTACATTTTAATTCCGACCTCAAACGCAATTTGGACAACGGCAGATGCTTCCTATAGCGCAGGCTTCCGTCGGAGGAGAGTTAATTCAGTTTGAACACGGCAGCAATGAAGAAAGGGATTTAAACAAATATTTTCTGCTTCCTCTCTAAGCTTGATACTGCAGAGGTAAAAATGAGGGAGTATTAAACCGAGCAGCTAAACCTGCCTCTCCCAGCCCCGGCTCTGCGCTCAGCCCAGCCCGCTACGCCTGCCCTTCCCTGCCACCAAACATTCCCCTCTCTGTGACACCAGCCTATGGCAAAAAGAAATTAAATTATTTTAACAAGGCTCTTCCGGGTGCACACTGATGTGACCTGATGAGAGGAGAATATGCCTCTTGTTTTAGGCTGCTTAAGTTTCACCAAAAAAAGGGGGCACGCTCCTCTGCAAAACTCTTTTTCCTCTCCCCTCGTTATCCTCGGCAGCTTCCTCCTGTTACTCTCCATTAACAAGCGGATCATTATTTCACCAGCCGCAATCAAAACCTTCCGTAAGATAAGATCCAACTGCAATTTTACATCCGCAGAGTTGCCCACACTGAAGAGCCCTGAGATGCTCTTAACGAGTTGTATGCGCAGGGATCATCGCCTCTTCACCCATCAGCGGAGTAGTTTAAGGGGAAAAGAAATACTATAAATAATTGAAACCACAGCAAGGAATGTAGGCAGAGCAGAGGGAAAGAGGGCAACTCAGAGGAAGCTGGCAGCAGGAGAAGTGATAAGGACTTCTCCTGGAAGCCAAACCAAACAAGAGTGCGCGTACAAATAAATCCGCACTTCTTCACCTGTGCGCTACGCCACACACCAGCAGACAAAAGAAGTTCCTGACCTTTTCTGCACTGTTTGGCAATCCGAATTTTAAGCACCTACGAGCCCTCTCTTACCAACATCTTCCCCTTTCCTCCTCTCTGCCGCATCCACAAGACTGATGCAAATGACCCCCGTGCTTGTCCCCGGCACTGCAGCAATCTTGGCCACCAAAGGACGCTGACAAGTAAGTAGAATTCGATTTTAAATCGTAGGTGGGACATTCATCTGACATCGATGAATGTCCCACCTACACGGACCCACATCTCCTCGCCCAGCCTTTCATGGTGAAGTCCCGCCGAAGGCTTCCCCCTGCACCCAGCAGGTTCTGGGCACACCAGAGAGGATCCTGCTCTTGGCTGGGGCTTCTGAGCACCACGGGGTCACCATCAGGGTGAAATGACCACCTCTGGTTTGAAAGCTTTAAGAATAATTAACCAGCGCTCTGGAACAACAGATGAGTGCTTGACGTTTCAATCCCAGCAGTAAAACACCTCCTGCTCTGAAGGGCTAAAGGTTGTCATTTTGCCTAACCTTTAACTATTACAGCAATACTTCTTGACCTGCATTTTAGAAGCTATGAACCACAGCCTAGACAACAGCACCCGGGCTACGCGATCTGCCACTGTCTTGACAGATTTCCAAAGAGACGTGAAGCATCTGCCTTTCTCAAGTGACTTGTAGGATGCACAGACAGAGAGCTCTGCAGACATCCAGAAAAAACACACCGTTTCCCTCTGGATACGGCTCACCCAAGCAGGAGATGGCAGGAGGTAGTTTATGATGCTCCATGGAGGTAACGCTTGGCGCCACAGCTCCAGGTACCACTTCATCACAGCACAGGGTTGAGGAAAGGAGACTTCAACGAGCAACTCGGCTAACCAGACACCTTTAACGAGGAGCAAGTAATGAGATTTCTTAGCGAGTGGTTCATTCAAAGGGCGTGCAGTGATATCAAGAACCAGGTCAAAATCCCCATTAAGATCTCTGCAGAAGTCAAGAGCACGTAGGAGGGCTGGTGTTCCCAGAGATGAGATAAGGTGGGTATCTGGCCTTACACATCGATTTTTAGGGGTCAACTGACAGACCTCACCAGACTCCTCTTGCAGAATGCCGGCGATTTTAGGGCAAAAGCCTGCGTCAGGCACCACTGTTAAATTCAGCCCTGCTCCTACACTCGCAGGGCTAGTAACTGTGGTCAGGAGGTGAAGAAACCTTGATACTGACTCTTCTGTGTGAGCAATTCAGTTTAAGAGCTGCTGTTCAAGAAGCATGTCACTAAGATGAAAGGTGACCACATTTCTTAAATGTAATTCATTTCTTTAAGAGTCTTCCAGAAGCAGCAAGTACCCCCTCGTACTCTCTTCTCTACACACAGCCCTGCTAGGCAGCTGCCTTATAGAGGTGTGCTTTATTGCATGTTAGACCCTCTTGCAGCCTACCTGTCCCAAATCCACGCCTGGTACGGCAGGGCTGAGCGTCATGTGCCTCGAAGGACATCCTCCGGTTGGGACAGGCAGATCACAGCTCGTGGTTATGTGAACGGCAAATCTGGTGTCAGGAGCAACTTCCAGCCCACAGCAAAACCCGACACACCAACTCCTTAGATTTCAATACAAGACTGGCCCTTGTACCCTCTCTGCGCCACACGAAGGAGACTGGAAACCCGAGTCCACCGTGGACAGGACAGCATTTCTTGTTTGACTTCTCATCAAAAGCAAGGAAGACCTTTTGTACTTCCAAAAACCTGAACCTTAACTGTACTGCCATGCCAGCAAGAAAAGATGGGAACCTTGTGGTTCGAGAGGGTCTACTGCTGAGAAACTACATTTGGGCACTCTCCACGTGGTGAATGATGGAGTCCTTCCCCGGCAAGACAGCCGTGCACAGCATCTGTCCAGTGTGCAAAGGGATGATGCTGGCTGCCCATCCTCCCCTTCCAGCTGGAGGACGGCTCATGGGCAGCCGTCTCAGCTGAAGTCCCCAGACCTGGCTCCCGCTGTCGGATGCCCGGCCCGGCTCACCGAAGGATGCTGCAGCCGGCTCAGGCATGCCTGGGTTCGCTTGGTGTGTGGCTGGAGAGAAATGACTCTCTGGCAGCTGGCAAAAGCAGCTGCCTGCAGCTGACGGGGGGGTAACGAAGAACCTGCTGCTTCTTAGAAGTGCATTTCTGTCGCCCATACCTCCCGAACAGCAGATTTCCTCTGACCATGGGGTCGTAGAGAACAGAGATCCCGTAACACGGATCTTTCAGCGCTGGTAACTGATCCGACCTCATCCAAATGTCACAGTTGCTGTCAATACAAAACTGTTCCTTTCCACTTCATCCATGGGGCACCCATTAGGCTCAAACACAAAGGCAGCAAAGAGCCTACAACAAGAGCCTCATTAACTGACTGTAACGGGATTTGTTTTGGAGCGCAGTGCCGTCCCCCGCGCTGCGAGGCAGAGCTCTCGCTGGGGGAAAAAAATGGATCAAATTAAAAAATATCTTGCATACCTTAACATTGCAAGCAGCTCTTCCGTCAGACTTAAAACAACAGCATTACCAGACGTAAAAGGGAAAAAACCCCAGGAAGTCTCCCAAAACAGCAGACCAAATGAAAAAAGAAAAGGATGAAGGCGGCTTCAAATCCGCCCCGGAGAGAATGTGTGTCGCAGCTTTAACCTGCTGTAGGGAGGGGGGAAAAAAGGAAACAGGATAGCAGAGACCAGAAATCAGATTTATTAAGACCAACCAGGTAGATAAAAGATAGACGATCACCAAGCAACGATGGCTATTTTGGAAGCAACTAACTTCTGGAAATGTCTAGTCAGCTTCAGCATTTCATACACATGAAATTAGTGTCCACATAAGAGTACTCTCCTGAAAGGACAGGATTTAATGCAGCCAAGATAATTATCTAGATCCTTCTTTATCCCATTAGTGGTTTTCATTCGCATCCTGGAACACCATAAGCGGATTGCTCAAGAATTATTTGCCATCCGCTGTTCCAATCCCGATTGGAATTATCTTTATACCTCGGTACGAAGAAAAGAGATTACATCCCAGCCAGGGCTTGCTGCAATGCCCTCTTTTCTGAGGCTCCTTTTATCGTTTTTGTTCAGCAAGGTGATGAAAAGAATCAGAAAACAATTGTCACGGGTGTGATTTTGCCCTCTCCTCCTCTTCCTTCCCCCGCACGTGCGTTCGGGAGGAGGAGGAGATGCTCTTCCCCCCGCATCCCCTGCAGGAGATGCACGGCTGCACCTGCACAGAGATGAAGCTCAACGAGACTTAGTCATCAAATTACCCAGGACAGGATCCAAAAAACGCTCCCAGCTTCCTTTTGCGCCACGATCCACTAATAAAAGGAACAAGGATGAAACTGTTAAAACCAATTAAACAAATCAGTTGATGCAAGAGAAAGAAGTGGGATTCGCTGCACTAGAGATCCCAGGGGCGCCTGCTAAACGTCGTTTCGTGCTCTCTAGTAATATATGTCGCTGTGCAAGCTCCGATGGAGATAAAGCCAACATCATTCAAACAGCCAACACAACCCCTTGCTTCAAGGCCTAAAACAACAAGACGACAGAATTCCCCTCCCAGCCACTCCAACCGCCTGCCAGGTTTTGTATTAATGGAAGGATTACATCTCCTTCCAGGTATGGCGAGGACGCGGCTCGTCTCCCCACGGGCATCCGCGAGTCCGCCCTGCGGTGAGGAAAGATGCCCGGGCGACGCAAAAACCATCCCTCCTCCTTATGGAATCATATGGATGTAGGTATTCAGACCTGACACGAATAGGAATGCATGTATTTTTAAAAAAAGCGTGCTTTACGGCTGCGTAACGAGTTGTCGCTATAAACAAGTTATTAAAAGGGGGAGGAGGGACACAATAATAGCAGGTGCCAATTACTCAGCTCCCAGCAGAGACTTTCCAGTTTCTCACCTTCCCCCAAAGCAAGATGTGCCGCTGCACGGCAGCGCATCTCCCTGCGAGTGTAACACCCTTTCGGAGTATCGCTCCTCTCCCCCGAAGCAAAGCTGCGCTGCCGCCGTGCCGCCCCCAGAGAGGGGCCGCCCATTTCCCCACCGTCCCCGCACCGGAGTCGAGACCAATACGGCGTGAAATTAATTTGGAAAAAAAAAGAGTGAAACAGCAGAAAGTAAATGAAATGATCTTTTTAATTGACTCCAGGATCTGGCCACTCCTCCCGCCAACAGGAACAAGCAAATTTGTGAGCTAATTGCGACTGCCAGGTTTGCGTCTCTGCAAATATCTGCTTAGTTTCAGGAACAAAACGCCAGTAATGATTTTGTTATTTTAAGACGGCGGCATAGTTTCAGACAGTAAATGTCCACACTGCAACTGGAGCCGTCAGAGAGATCCCATCCTTTGAGGCGAGCACACCAAGGTAATGATTAATATTACAAAAGTAATCCGAGCCTTTAAAATCATTATTTCCAAAATCAGCAAATAATTACCAAGGCCTTCAGCAATCAATACCCAAGATAAATAGACAATTAAACTGCAAAAGAAACAGAAGAAAGTAGTTAATATTTGCCAAACACAAGCCAAATACACTTTTTCATGGTAACCAAATACTTCCAGTAAATAGATATTTTAGCTCACTGGAGAGGCACTTTCAGAAAGTAATAAATTAATCTAATAAAACAGACAGACAGGGTGGAACCAGACATTAACGAAACACAAACTGATCTATACGGAGCCAACCCACAATCCATGTCCCAGTTATGCTCATCCAGCACTCCGGGTACTCACCTCCCCCACCCAGGTCAGCTCTTTAGCTCTGGGAAAATACGCGTTTCGCGGGCACGACAAAGCAGCGAATTTCAGCCATCAGACGACGAAGTTTGCGCTCAGCGAGAATCTGCATTTCCAATTTTTTTTTATTTTTTTTTTTTTTCCCCTAGATACCCCTCGCTCCTCAAAGTCAGCAAGTTCATCTGCTTTTAAAGATGACTCTCGCTTCGCAGTGCAGTTTCAGCTCGGGCCGCGAGGTGCGGGATGAGCTCTCACCGCCAGCAGCACCAGCCACCTACGTGCGATGCCCGTGCGAGCATCCCCATGGATGTCCCCACCCTGGGACCCAGAGGGGCTCCTCCTCACTCCTGGGACCCGGAGGGACCCGCAGCAACCCCTGACACCCGGTGCAAGGACCAGCACCACCCCCTCCCCGGGCAGCCCAACTTTTACCAGCTTCTACCCAAAATCACTGCTTGGAGCTAACGAAGCCACACTGTTAAGGTCGACATCTGGTAAAGTTCCTCAAACAGTGGATAACTTGAACCGGACAAGATTAAGAGAGGGAGAGATGTGTGGGAAGACATCCATCCTGGTCATTTTCTGCAACATCAAAGGAAGAAGGAAGGGAGGAAACCGAGGGAAATGGAAGACAAAGAGAAAAGATATCAAAGCCAGCTCCAGAGAGAGGGCAATGAGCGACGGCATGAAAAAGGAATAGTTAAAACACAAAAGGCAGGATCAAATAAAAGCAAAAGATCACAGTCTGGGCACAGAGAGGAGGGAGGGGAGACCACCACACCACTTTCGCCAGCATTAGTTGAATAATTCATTTGGCAGGTACTTGTCAGTGGCAGTGGTTGAGTCTGAGAGAGCCCAACACCGTCCAGGTCCATCCATCCACCAGGCAATGCGTACGGTCAAATGCTGTTCTCGCTCCTCACATCCAGCATGGGGACACGCCATGGGGACACGCCATGGGGACACCGCACAGCAGCGCCGCTCCCCTGAGCGCCTGTCTTTTGGGGGGGAATACAGCGATTTAGTCCTCATTTGGAAGACTTCTCCAGCTTCTTCTGTCTGCAGTTCTTGGTACTGGCAGGGTTAGCATTGCTACTAGACCAGGCTATACAAACGTGCAGTGCTGTTACACGTATCTTAAGCAGCTCATAGCTCAGTACTGGAAGCGTTTCTTTGATGACGTACAAGGGCTTTCGAGGGCTACACAACTGTTTTGGTACCGTAGCCCTCCTATCTGAGCCATGAAATTCCTCAGAGCAGCGACAATACATAGAGGGTTTATTGCAGCGTACGTACAAGTAGCAGGTGACAAAAAAAGGGTCTCCAGGTTAAACCTTATTTCCAGAAAGCTCTTTGCCATCACAGAGAGAGAAGAAAAAAAAAACCAAAACCTCCGTGCTCTCCGGGCAGTCTTGAAAATATGATCAGGGTGGTCTAAAAACTCCTTGATGAATAGGTGCGGGCCAGGCAGCGGCACTGACACAAGCCAACACCGAGCTCTTCCCCAGTTCAGCATCCATCCCACTACCAACAAGTCCTAACCCACCAGTGTGACAATGATAGTGACAAGTAAATGGTCACTGCAACTCCACAAAACTCATAATGAAAGTAAAAGACAGGTGGAGACTAATTTTTGCACAGACACTTCTTTAAAGCCTAACAATTTACATGTTAATGCTGCTGCTGTCCACTTCAATAGAAGCAGAAATGAAAACATCTTGCACAAACGTGTCTGGTCACTTCAAAATACAGATTAACCTTTAGGTAAGTATTCATCCTGTGTGGAGCAGAAGAGGGCAGGAATATTTAAATATTAGGGGAGCCACTGCACGGCAGGGGCGGGCAGGAGGGAAGATGGAGTTCCGGAGCCGTCTCTGCGCATCAGAGACACGTCCACGCTAATGCACGGATCCTGGAGACTCCAATGTGACCTGACACCGGGACAAAAGCAGAAGGGGAAGCGGCTGGTGCCACAATTAATGCAGAAAGAGATGATTTAAAACAGAAATCCGCCCTTCCTGCCTTTTCTTGCTTCGTAAGAGAAGCCCGACGTGAGCTCAAAAACAAACCCAAGAAGGGCATCGCTGAATAAAACACCCCCTACACTTTAATTCCTATAAAAGAAGGCAGGAAAAATGCATTTACCTTCATCAAAGGCAACAATGCTCTCCCCGAACCAGGAAGCTGTTAAGCAGATACTCGATCAGCAATCCCCGAAAGGCCTCTCCCCCTAACAGCGTTAACCCGCCAGCCCCCGCTGAAGCCCTTTGTTTATTTTAATAGTTTCCATAATCCTGCAATTTGACCGGTGACTTCTGCCGCCACGGCAGCCCTCTGCACCCACCAAGCCCTCTTGGGCTTCGGCTCATGAAAAATAAAACGCCTACGTTAGGATTGGCACGATAATGATACGGAAAATCTTCACGAGAAACGTAAAGCTTCATCTCCAAATCCTTTCAGGCAGGCGGCGCAGCCCCACCTCTGCAAAGGTTTCCTGCAACGCAGCCTCATGCTAAGGCTCCAACCTTGAATTTCACTTCACTTTTTTCCACTGGTGAAAATCAGTGGGGACATGTCCCGTCCCACCTCACGCTGGAAAACCTGAGCGCACCCCAGCAGAAGGTTTTCTTCTCCACCCTCACCCCGCGCGCCCCATCGTCCCGCATCCATGGTGCTCCCAACCAGCACCTTCCCGACAGGCACGTGCCCGGTGGCTGTGGATCCCCGTGCTGAACCAGCCGCCCCACGATGGATATTTGTCCCGTGTTTCTTTACACCGTGAAGTGAGAAATCAGTTCTGGGGGACTGGTTTGGGTTTTGTCAACAGGGAGAGCCGCGGATAACCCAAGCCTGCCTGCAGTAGCCTGCCAGCAGCCTTGCCCCATCTATTGCTAAAGCAATTTCTCCACCACTTAGCAGGCTTCAAAGCTTCCTGGAGATGACTGGCAGCTTCCCTTAAACTAGCCAGTATAGATGTGACTTACATTAAACACTAAGTGAATAATCAATGAACATTCAGGATATAAGCACAAATCAATGATTTGTTTTAGATGAATCAAAGGGAATCACAAATGAGGAAGGGTTTTGTTCTGTCACAGAAGTAAACCAAGAGAAGCAGTTGATGCAGCTGGGGGGGGGTGTGCGTTAACCTGCCCTGCCTGCTCCTCTCCTACGCGCTGACACAGTCCCCGCTGTCGCAGAAGCGCGGCTGTGTCCTCCAAACCCCCGTGACAAGAGATGCCTCTGTCCCCAGAGAGCAGATGGGAACTGAGGCATGAAACCAGCCGGCTGACTTTCCCGAGACTGGGAGGGATGCGGCACAGCAGGGCCCCAAATCCAAGCCTCCTGTGCTGGGGTACACTGTCTGGGTTAGGAGAAAGCCCTCTTCCGTAACTTCAGCTCCATCACACAACTGCAGCTCTTGTCATCGGAGCAGCAACGGGACATGGACAAGTGCACGGGTAGAACAGGTCAAGAGCCCAGCTTAAAGACCTAACAAAAACTGCAAAAAAATAAAAATGGAAATGCCAGTGACTCCAGACAATGAAAGATTTTTTTTGATAAATGCCTATCGACAGGTTGCATGGTGTCCCTCGCTCTTGGGATGAATTTGGTCAAATCGTATGCAGGATAATTTTACAAATGCTGCTGCATTCCGGCCACCAATCACACACCACGTCTGCTGGGCACCACATGGGCCAAGTAAAGGCTCTCAGAAATGCCCCTGCCCATATTTTATTTGCCATGCATTTTAATGATAGACTTCTAAACTCTACGGTTCCCCGCCTGCACCTCCTCAGCCATCAGACGCACACGCTGGGTCTCCTGCCGACGTCTCTCCTCCTGGTAAATGCTTCCGAGGATCGCGGTGAAAACGATCGCTCGCACCCGTCGGGCTGCAGCCGGTGCCCGAGACCCCAAAGAAACTGAGAAAACCTGAAGTCGAGCTGGTGCGGGGACCAGAAATGAAAAAGCAGCGGGAACCCCCGCGTGCCGCAAGACACGGCTCCTATTTAGCAGTATCACAGGCTTTGACTCTGCTGCTTCTCGAGCGGATTAGCCTTCACAGCTTTTACTCATTATATAAAAAGACTTTGTAAACACGCTCAGAGGAACGTCCCTCCGGGACAAAGTCTGCTTCCCACAAAGGACACCCCGAGCGAGCAGAGCGTCCCGCCGCACAAGGCACCAGACGAGCAGTATATTTCCTTACGGAGATGCCGCCTGAGCCTGCCCTGCTGCAACGGGCACCGGAGCAACGTCCAGGCTGCAGCCGCCGCCCCGCCGTCACCAACGCCCCGGCATCCCCACACCCCACCGCGTTCGCAAGTCGAGGGAGAGACCCCGTGCTCAGACCTGTCCCCGGATACCCACCTGGCATGCCAGCGGCGAGTCCTTCAAGGAGCCGTGCATGTCTATTCGAAGCGCTTTCACAACGCCCACGGGAAGAACTGTTCCCATGGGATGAGCATCCAAAGTAGCGCGTGATCAAAACTGATGTTAGGGGCGTGAAGCCACTGTGCGAAGAGCAACCCTGCTTCACGGGCAAATCCACGGGTACGGAGGTGCCCACAGCTGTGGTTTTACAATGGAAACTGGAGCCGGCTACCACTGGGTAACTAGAAATCATTCAAATTTGAGGGGGAAAAAGCCTGCCGGGGGAAGCCTGCACAGGCAGCGTAGGTACAGAGCCCACCCCCAGCTACGCAGCTGCACCCTGGAGGTGCAAGCCCAACCGCCAAATGCTCATTATAGATGAGCACCAAACAGTTTTCATCATTGGAAAGGAAAAAAACCCAACAACTTGTAGGTTAAACTTGTTCACCCTCGTCCCATCTGCACTTGTTACTTATCTAAAGTCATGACAGCTTCTCGGTTTTCCTCAGTAAAACACCCCCTGTAATCCCCACGTTGGGCACGCTAATGCCCGCGCCTGCCCGTGCCTCTCCGAAGGCTTGAGCCATCGACTGCAGGTCGCCCTCCATAGTTAAACCCTGCAGGTCAACCTGATGACAGCAGCTTACAGAAGAGCTTCTTCCAAGGCAGCTGTTGGCTTTGGAAAGTTAAACCATACTTAAACCTAAAATCAGCAAGGAGAGAATATTAAACGTTGGCCAAGACACCCACCACCATGATGCACAGCACGTGGTCCACCTCCAAACCACCCCGTGATGCTGGACATCAGCCGCCTGGGTGACTGGTTGTGCTATTTGAGGCTGCCCTTCTCTTCCTTCTCCTGCAGACTATTTCAAACCTCATTTATAATTGGAAAGAGGCAGCATCTGTTTTTGCAGACCGTGAGGTCAAAACTTCACTAATAACCACAGCATGGCAAAACACCATTAGTGGGTAAACAAACCCTGCATCGGTCACAGAATAGCAGCTCTAGAGCTGGTTTGACCTGGTTTATTTTCTTTTGGCTAATTGTTTTGTCCTCTCAACACAGAGCGGGAAGACAAGCAGGCTCTGTGACGCTTTACATGTGTTTTAATATCATTTTATTCCCCACTGGAGGCAACACAGACACCTTGCCAGCCTTCCCCAGAATGCAATGACACGAGGAGCTCAGGATCACTGGGAATTGTCTCCAGCCACTCATGGGGGACAGCCGATGTTACAGAGCACTGGCAAACACAAAGCCTGCCTTTGAAAAACAAGGGGATGGGGATAAGGAGGATGCAGGAAATTATAGAATAATCAGCTTAACTTCAGTTGAAATGCTTAGAAGATGATGAGAACTTGAGCAAGAGCTAACCTCTGTTTATCAAGAACAAATCACATCGAATCTATCATCTTTCTTTCTGTGACCGGGTGCCAGGACTTGTAGGAAGGAGAGAAGAAACAAAGATTTCAGGGAGGCCTCTGATAGTGCCTCATGTGACATCCCCTTAACACAGCAAGGGACACAGGGGCTGGACTGAGCCACCTGGAGATGGGTGCACTGCTGCTGAGACGACCACCGGTGACCTGGTAGTTGTGCTTTGAGCACAGACTGGGAGGACCTTACCGAAGCGGTATCGAGGAGAACCCATCCCGTATCTGATACCGCTCGGTGTTTTCATGCACAACTCGGCCGATGCTCGAAAACATGCCAATTGCCTTCGCAGGCGACACCAAGCTGAGAGGGACTGAGAGCACGCGGGAGGGCAGGATCAGAATCCAAAACAACCCTGACACTTTAGAAGGAGCCTGGAGAAAAAAAAAAAAAAAAAGACGCAGTTCAACAAGGACAAGCGTGAGGTAATGCGATTTGGTAAGAATAATTAACCGGGCAAATACAAGACGAGGAACGAAAAGCAGAAAAAGTTCTGGAGAAGAATGGCTGAAGGGCCGATGGGATTAAAAAAATTCAATACGAGTCATCTGCGGCAAGAGTAGAAAGCAAACACACTGGGATGTACAAACAGGATCGTCGTATGTTAAAGACCTGAAGCAATCCCTGTTTCTTCTGAGCAAAACTGAGGCAGCGACTTCAGTCCTGTATCGCAGGTTGAGCATCACTTCAGGAAGGATAATGGTCCAGAAGAGAGTAACAAGAACAACTGCAGACCAAGAATACATGACCTAAAAACAATGATGAAAGGAAGCAGCGTGGTCTAATCTATATGAGCAGGGACGAAGGGGAGACACGGTAGCGACTTCCAAATATCTAACAGGCTCCTGCAAAGGAGGAAGGAACTCTTCTGCCTGTGCCCAATAAATGGAAAAAAGGAGAGCACGCATGAAACCAAACTGAAGGAAAAGACATTTCTGTTCAGATCCTAAGAAAAATCCAGTGGCAGGGCTGCTAAATGTCAAACAGATCATCTGGAGAGCTTAGGCATCTCTGTCATCGGAGGTTTTTAAGAATGAATAAGATAAACATCTGTCAGCAAGGGGTTAGTTATCACCGATCCTGTGTAGGGGCAGGAGATGGACTGAATGACCTCTCAAGGTCTTCTCCAGCTCTGTACAGAATAACAGCCTGATACGCAAATGACCATAATAGCCGGAAACCTGCTGTGCTGACACAGCCCGACCCGTGTTTTTTGTGACCTGTTGCAGCGATCGCTGTTTGCAAGAGACAATCTGTTGCTGTCAGAGGCATCCCAGGGAGAGTCCTACCAAGGAGGACAGGGACAGTGGTACCCGAGGTTATCATCTTGTCACTTCAGTGAGCAATGGGGAAAAGCTACTTGTTAAAAACCAAAAGTGAGTCAAAGGACGACACAGTCCGGGCGGCACAGAGCGCCTAGTGGGGTTGGCCATACTGTTTCAGAAACCAGGAGCGATGCTCGGAGCCTGCGCGGCTCCACACGCTGGTTTCACTTCATTTCTGGGAGCAGCTACGAGCACAGCAACTGCTCAGCAGTAACCACAAGAAAGCAGCTCTCAGAGCGCTCCTCTGCCCCTGCACAACCTACCACGCTCTGGCAGGTCTGGCTGGCAGCGCATACAACACCACCTGGTTGTGCAAACATTTTGTCCAGTTAAAAATCTCACCAGCAGAAGCTAACCGACCCACCGGCGGTACCCCTGCACCACAAACGCCCAGCACCCAGACCCACCGGGCAGCTCTGGTGGGATTTAAGCCACATTAGCACAGGGCAGGAGAGCCCTTCAGCTGATGAACGAGGCAGTGGAGTCCAAACAGCCGCCCGTCAGACACCCGCAGCCACCAGGAGAAGATGGCACATCCCAGGCGCTCCTGCCCTGCTGCCAGGGAAGGGGCTGGGCTGGATGGGCACCTACGCGGGCTCGTGTCATCCTGCCCATCAGAGCCAAAAAACCTTCCCCCAGTGCTGCCCCAGCCTTGCACCAAGCTGCATCTTGTGATGGTGCATGGTGTGCCGTGGGACTGGAAAACCATCAAGTCATGTCTTACGCTCAGCAAAAGCTGCTTCTCACCTGTAGCAGGGAGAGATGCTTATATAGAGAGTGGGAAGAGAAGGTCAAGGGCTGGATGGCTGAACCACGTGCCTTTATCAACCCCTAAAATTGTAGGAACTGGAAGAGCTGTGCGACTAGCACGGGCATGAGAGGCTGCACAGCCATACACGAGACACATACACAATTCAGAAGCAACTACCAGAATTGGCTTCCAGGCCAGGATAAATCCGGTGTGCCGCTTTAGTGAGCGACAGGATAGGGGAAAAGCAACTATTATGTTGTCAGGAAACACCAGCGGCGAGCATCTCCGCGACACCTCTGAGGGGTTCCCCCGCCGCCTCGCCGGGACGGGGCCCTGCACCCCTGCTTTGCAGCCGCCTCCGCGGTACAAATCCAGCCCCAATGTTCCAGCGCCGAAGCCGGCAGCCCTCGCACCCGTCCCACACGCGCTGAAGTTATGGGACTCGGCATCCAGCCCCAAGAGCTGTGTGCGGCGTGGGGAGGGCAGGGCTGCTCAGATCCCCCCTCACCTCCAGTTTGCCCAGGGACCCCCCAGCATCCGAGGGCTCCCCCCAACCGATGGCATCACCACGTCCCCAGAAGGATTTAACCCGCGTGGTTCCCACCGCACCCGAAGATTCTCGCCATAAACGCGGGGGTGCGAAGGAGCATCACCGAAGCGAAGCCCAACGCGCCCCGACCCGGCCGGCAGCTCCCCCCGCCCCATCCCCCCGGGGGCGCCCCCGGGACGAGCGGCGACCCCCGGCCCCGGCACCTCCCGCTCTGCCGGCCACGGGCACGCCCGCACCGGGGGTCCCACGGGTGGCGGTCCCGCGGGGGCCGGCGGGTACAGCATCCCGCAGAGGGTCCGGATCCCCCCGCACCCCCGGTGGCCAGCCGGGCCCGGCTCCCGGAGCCTTCCCAGCCTCCAGCCCCGGCGGCGGGGCCGCGGCCGGGCCCCGATCTCCCCCGGCGGAGGCGGCCGAGCCCCCCTTACCTTTGTGCCCGCCGAAGGCGCCGTACCAGGAGAGCGAGAGCAGGGCGCAGAGGCAGCCGAGCAGCAGGGTGAGCGCCGTGCCGCTGCGGAGCCTCATCGCCTCCTCGCCGGCGGGGGCGGCCGCATGTCCCGGGCGCGGCGCGGCCTCGGCGGCCCCGGGGGCCCCGGCGAGCGCAGCGGAGCGGAGCGGGGCGCGCAGCCCGCCCGCCCGCATGCAGCGCCCGCCGCGGGGCCGGGCCGGGCCGCGCCGGGCGGGCGGGCGGGGCCGAGGGGCGGGGCCGAGGGGCGGGGCCGAGGGGCGGGGCGGCAGCGGGCGAAGGGCGCCCCCGTGCGGGGGACTGCGGGGCTGCTGCGGGGAGCGGGGCGGGGGGGAGCGAGGGAGTGTGTGCGTCTCTGTGTGTGTGTGTGTGTGTACGTGTGTGTACATGTGTGTATATACGTGTGTGTGTGTACGTGTGTGTGTACGTGTACATGTGTGTGTACGTGTGTGTACGTGTGTGTATGTACGTGTGTGTACATGTGTGTGTACGTGTGTGTATATACATGTGTGTATATGTGTGTGTACGTGTGTGTACATGTGTGTGTGTGTACGTGTGTGTGTACGTGTACATGTGTGTGTACACGTGTGCGCATGTGTGTGTAGGTCCATGCATGTGTGTGTAGTTATGCATATGTGTTTATGTGTGTGGGTACATGCACGCACATGTATACGTCCGTGTGAGTGTGTGTTATGGTGTGTGTTCCATCGCGTGTCTGTGTGTGTCCATGTGTGTGCATGCATGGATGTGTGTGTGTGGGGGGTGTGCAGGTGTGTACGTATCTGTGTACACGTGTGTGTACATGTGTGCACAGGTGCACGTTCATGGGTTACACATATAAATGTGCACACCTGTGTACTTGGCTCATTCATGTGGATGTGTACATGTGTGCTTGTGCACGTGTATGTCCATACAAAGATACATATATCTCTATAGGTGTCTGCCTGGGTCTGTGCGTGTGTGTGTGTGTGCGCGGGCACACGTGCCTGAGTCCGTATGTGTGTGTGTGTCCCCACGTGCCTGTGTGCCGGGGGGGGCCATATGTCTCTGTGTGTGTGTGTGTGTACACCCAAGTCCATATGTCTCTGTGTGTCTGTGTGTGCACACTGGGGTCCGTACGTCTGTGCGTGTCCCTGCCCATGTGTCCTGGTTTCAGCAGCTGTCCCCATGCATGGTGGAGCGTGCGTCCCTGTGCGCATGGACCCACGTGTCTGCCCCTCTGTGCAGCGGGAGTGTGGACGTGCGTGGACATGTGTGGATGTGCGTGGACATGTGTGGACGTGTGTGGACGCCTCCCCCAGCCCCCGAGGTGCTCACGGGTGCCGGTGGCCGGTGGTGTGTGCGCAGCCCCTGTGCGCGGGGAGTCCCTGTGGCCACACGTACAGGGCTGTGCACGGCGGGGGGTGCAGGACACGGTGCGTGTTCGCTGCCAGTTCCGCGGGAGCTTCATCCTGCTGACGGAAACAGCGTCTGATGGTTATTGAGGGAAGATCGGTGCCCGATGGGTATCGCCAACGGGAGCTGCCGCCTGGCAGGACGTCGGCGCGCTGCCAAAGGATCTGACGTCTGGGGGTTGTGGCCTTGAGCTGCTTGCCTGGATGTCGGACAGAAGAAATCAGATTTTAAAATTATTTTGCTTGTGTTTTCTTCTCTTAATGGATCCGGCTTTATTTCGTTATAGACCAGGAGGAGCTGCACGGGGAGGTCGGGTATGAAATGCCATCTTCCCGTGCCTCCATCCCTAGGCTTCCTTCTGTGCTTGTCTGTGAGGTCAAACAGGAGGCGGCAGCTCCTGTGCCCCCGACACGAGTACAGAATTCCTCTGGCTATAAAGTTGTCATCTTTCATTCCCCAGACCTCTTTTAGTAAGTAAATATTTCTCAGATGTGTAAATATTGCAGCACTGGCTTCCAGTGACCAAAGTCTGCCGTTACAAATGTTTGGATCGATTAGGGAGCAGTGGAAAGCGAAGCGCGTGCCCGTGCCAGAGGCAGGAGCGGTGATGGAGGCGCTCGGACCGGCCCAGGCAGGGATGCGCTGGGAGCCAGCCGGGCTCCGCGGGCACGTCTCCTGCGGGCACCACTCCAACCGACGCGGGAATCCTCCTGGAACCGGGAAATCCAGGAAACGGGTCCTCAGGTCGCCCATTTCTGCAGGAGGTGGTCCTGTCCCTTCCTGCGTCCTTAGGCTCTTCTCTAGTTTATAAAACACACCGCATTTTTCAAATCTTGACATGGCCTCTCCCAGTGGATTAGGAAACTTGGGAAGGAAATGGGCAGGGGGCCCTTAGGATGGCACCCGAGGTTTCTGCCTCCGCTGCCAGAAGCCAGCGAGGAGCTGGGGGGGGGCCCAGCGCAGGCCGTTGCTCACACCCTGAGTAGGGAAATGCACTGAACGTCATTCTCGGGAATACTGAAAAAAAAAAACCAAACCAAAACAAAGAGGGAGGCCGGATCTGTGCTTCCTCACCTGGATTTCGCAAGGCATGGCCCCAGCCACGTCGCCTGCCGCAGGAGAGCCGGCAGCACGTCCCCTGCCTCGGAGCAGCCCGGCCCTGGGGCGCTTGATGGGCTCCGGGGAGAGCAGCCGCGTCCCCAGCTCGGACCCCCAGCCCAGCGCAGCCCCCACAGCTCGCTCCTCGGCTGCAGGGAAAGCCACCACCACACCAGTGAGAGCATTATTTCACCATTAGAGCAAAGAAAACAAGCCCCCGCAGCTCTGTCCCGCCCAGCCTGCTCAATTCCTCGCCTTACACCTACGCGTTAAACCCAGGAGCCCACAGAGGGTTCGCAGGAATTAATGGCAACCCCCCCCCCAGAGGTGTCAGACAAGTTCAGGGCTGCCGGTGGGACAGGCGTGTGAAACCCTACCGCCCCTAAAGCGTTTGGAGAAATAACACGACGCGTTTTAGTGCATGAGATGTTGGGTGTTTTATTTCCAGACGTGCCAAACGCTCCCACCGCTCGGGATACGTGGTGTGTCTGCAGTGGGAGAGAACGGAATAACATTAATAATCTCTCCAAGACAATTAATTAGACTCTTTCCCAAGGATAAAGCTTAATCTAGTTTTTGCTGATATACTTTGTCTTCATAAAAGTCTGAATAAATGAATGAGCTTTATACCACCCTCATATGACAAAAACCTTGGGCTCTCTTGGAAAAAAGTGAGGGATGAAGCAAAATTGTCAGCACTTGCGATTTTTATATCAGACCTGCAAAGTTCACTGTTATTCTTGAAGTCCCTCCCTCCTACCCCAATTTTGGCTTTTATTCTGCTTTTAAAAAGCGAGTTTTGAGCCTCAGTCCTTTCTCAGAGCAAAGTTTAAAGTACAAACTGCAGCGACTCAAATCTCCAGCAGCAAATAAACAGAGCGAAGACGGTTTTTTAAGGAGATCTCACGACCTTCGAGCAGCTGATGCTGGCGATACCGAGCACGCTGCAGAAACGAGGGCCTTCCACTCCCATAGCAATCCACCGGCCCTGAGGCCATTACAGAAATTAGAAAGAGAACACATTTATTAGGTCTGGATATAAAATGTAATTCAGATTTATAGCTGATTTTATTTAGCTCTCTAAAGAGCTTGGCTCTGGGGTTTGGCCCAGCCGGGAGCAGGTCAGGCTCGGTCCTTCCCGGGCTGCTGTAAGCAAAGAGCACGTGCTGTTTTTCTCCTAAAACAATTGAACTTCATTTTTTGTGTGTTCTACTGGGTTCAAACGTCACCGGGGCTTGTTTTCACTGCAGTGCAAATGTTACCAAGTTCTCCTTAGCCAGGAGAGCTGAAGATCACAGCAGGGTGCTTACCTTCCGTGTGTTGACATGTTGATGCCTTAATTCAGGGCAAAAGCTACGAGTCAGGTTCTCAAAGCGACACTCAGCCCCAGGAATTCGGGTAGGTTGCAAAAAGTCCCTTCTCACCTTCGGGAATGCGAAATCCTTATGTATTTGCACAACACCCATAGTGTGTTTGTACTTTGTGCCTGCTCTCCACCCGTTTTCCTCGTCCGCTTCCTCTGCCTCAATGAAAAATAACTGTGCCAGAGTTTTCTCTGCCCTTAAAAGTTTCATGTCACCGACGAGCACCAGTGCTGAGCCTGTGTCAACACCTGACGTGGCAGAGCCGACCTTCTGGAGAGCTCAACCTCAAAAATGAGACAGCAAAAAAAGAACAACAACCCCCACTCGGCTTCCCCTTCTTCCTGCGCCGCTGCGGAAGGAGGGTTTCTGCTTCGGAGGCAACGAACGGTGTTTTCGCTGGGCTGGCGGAGGAGGGAAGCTGTCATGGGACCAGGCTGAGTCACCCACATCTGACCCGAGGCGTCCGGAAGATCCTGCGCCTCTCCAGAAGCCTCTGGAAGGAGCGAGTGGCACCACGGCAGCGTGTGGACCGTGGCACCCGGTCCAGCTCTGCGCCATCCCTCCATCACCACACACCAGAGCCGGGGGCTGCAGGGGGGCCAAATCTCACCCAAAGTGCCAGGGCAGTGATGGGGGCCTGACGGATTGACGATTTGGGGAAGAATTCCCTCTGGAAAATCATTGTCAGCCTTTGTTGTGGTTGGCAAGGAAAGAAAAGACTGGATCCCCCTCCCCCCAGCATCCCGCCAGGACTTTACTGCGAACACAAAAAGTTTGGACTTAGGGAGTCTTTCCGGTGATCGTGCCCATGGAGGAAGAATCTCAGCAAATATTTTTAAACACTTCCCAGCAGCAAGTGGGTGTAGAGAGAAAGCAGAGCACTGCAGGGATGCTAATTGCTCCTTTTTGAGCCTTTCCTCTGTAACCTTGAAATTTTAAACTTGAACAGCTTTTTTTTTCCCCCATCCCCTTTGCTGTTCCCTTTGCTACATCCATCTGTGTTGCAGGCTGACAAACCACTTTTTGGGCAGTGGTTGCTGTGACACTGTGGGATTCCTAAAGAACCGTAAGAAAACATCCACGCAGCCAGCGCTTCATGCTGGGAGCGCCAAAACCCGGATCCTCCAGCAAACCCAGGGAAAAGCATCTCAATCTATGTGGGAATACAGCACAGCTTCTCACACGGCCTCTCCAGGGGGCTGAGAATCCGCCTGGAGGCGCATCCCAGGGCTGGGGGCGATAGGAAATGCTGGGATAGTGAGGGCTGAGGTCTGCTCCGAGGTCTGCTCCGGAGAAGGGCTCGCTGGGAGGAAATCCCCAACCTCGAGGAGGAGGAGGAGGAGGAGGAGGAGGAGGAGGAGGAGGAGGAGGAGGGGACTCACTGAGTCACCCCTGTCCCGTGATGGGTGAGCTAAGCTAAGAGCAGGCTGGTGAAAGCCTTGTTTTCCTTATGTTTTGTAAAAGTGCATGATGTCACCACCAGAAAGCTGAGCGTGACTCAGCACTCCCCACCAGGAGAAGGGAAATTCCCTCTGGCTTTTGGCCCCTTCCATATTTGCCAACTGGATTAAAGTTCACACAGAGGAAAACTTAGATTTCTGGTTTTAATTTGGTGCATCGCCTGATAATTATAAATGCATCAATTAATCTGGAGACACGACTGGCTTGAAAAGGCCCAGCAACTTGAGGACAACCCCCTGTGCCACAGACCCCCCAGGCAGTAATGGAGAGGGGAATGAGGAATTGTCCCTGTCTGGGTCGGCAGCAATTCGGTGCCAAAAGAATGAATGCGCTAGGGCTGGGCCCCAAAAGCCAAGTCTTTGGATCCGTAAATAAGACCAAAAGTGGCCATTGGGGTCCTCAGAAATAGGGCAGAAGATGGACATGCGAGAGGTGATGCTTGGCAAGGCAGATAACGGCACTGGCAGCATGTCCTGTACCGCGTGCCCTGCTAACACCAATCCCAATTCTGATTTTATGGAGAAAAAAAATTCGGTTATGTCAAGCCAGCAGCTTTCACCGACATTTTCAGAAATCAGGATACACACAGCAAAGAGGCAAAAGGGAAGGTGAGCGCAATACACCTTTGCTGCACGCCCAAACCTTTCGATATCTCGTGCTGTAAAAGCCGGTGAATCATTCCCTGCACAGCATCATCCATCACCCGAATCCACTTATGTTTATACTTTAACTCATCACTTCAAGGTGGAATGTTTGCCATGTCATACCTAGCTACTGAAATTCCTAGAAAACTTTTTAAGTTAAAAAGGGCCACCCCTTTCCACTGTAAATACTATTCTCCAGAGAAGTCTCATGATTTCAAAATTGCCACACATATACCAAAAATGTATCTACACAGACGCACAAGTGTTTTAACATAAATACTTTAGGTCAAGAAATAAACTACCTCCACAACGTCAAAATTAAAACTTATCCTTCTCTTGACTGCAGAAGACGATAAATCATGACAGTTTCTCCTAAGTTTTTATTATCTTAAACCAAGAAATATGTCACCAAGAGTCAGAGTGGTCAGGCCCTTGGGTGAGAGGAAATTAACACCAACGAGGAACCTAATAATCATTGATCCATCTTTATTTAATTACACTTGGACGGCACAGTCAGTATGTTCTGCCAGCTGGACTTTCCTGTGGCCAGATTAAGAGGCCTGTCAACTGTATCTGATCTGCAAAAAAATACTGCTGCCAACCAAGTTGGAAAGCCCCCAGAACATCCTCCTTAATGTCAGTTGTGTTTATACTAGTATCTTTATTTTTAGTCCCCCCCTTCCGAAACGCTGGGTTCGGGGAAGAGCGTTAGCTGAAGAGTTATTTATTCCTGCCATGCTGAGCACATCCCCCCCGCCCCCCCGATGGACACTGCCACCCTGGCTCCTGCCTCCGTCATGCTGCTGGGGGTTGGCTTTGCTTGCTCCGATGCAGAAGACGGAGGCGAGGAGCAGGACCGGCATGCCGAGTGCTGCATTGGTGCGTGCCCTGGCTAACGTGGGCGGCTGCTGCCAGGCTCAGCTGGGGTGCCCCGTGGTGCACAGCAGACCTGAGGTTGCGTTTCCCCACCAGTGGGTCTCGGAGCCCACGTGGCCGCCCAGAAGGTACCGAGGCCACACTCGCTCCTTGCTGCCCACGCTTTTGTGATCAGCAGGGCCCTGCGCCCCCAAACCGCCCCTACCCCAGTCTGGGCATGTGAGCGCGAGCATGGGTGCTGCTCGTGGGGGCCGGGCAGGGCAGAGAGCAAACACGGGCGAGTGTCCACAGATGGTTCCGGCTGCAGGAAACGCACCAGCGAGCCTGTACCCCTCATGTCACATGGGGGCAGCGGCTGCCGTGCACAAGCTGGGGGCATGTAAGAGAACTTAAACCGAGCGCGAGGGGGCTTCGCAGAGATACCTGCTCCTCAAGCTGACGTGCCTTATCCTTAGCAGCCGCTTGGCACGTGTATTTTAGACCAGTGCTGCGCCGCCCCGTTTGGCTGCGGGACCCCGGCCCGCCGCCCGGACCCCAGCGGAGCCCAGCGCGGGGGCGGAGCCTGGTCCGCAGGGGGCGGAGCCTGGAGCTGCGAGGACTCGACGATGCTGGCGCGGGGGGCGTGGCCTGAACTGGGGGCGTGGCCTGGAGCTGGGGGCGTGGCCTGGAGCTGGGAGGACGCGGTGAGGCTGGCGCCGGGGGCGTGGCCTGGAGCTGGGAGGACGCGGTGAGGCTGGCGCCGGGGGCGTGGCCTGTGGCGGCGCTATAAGGCGGGGGCGCAGGGCCCAGCTGTCGCCCCGCCGCCCGCCCGCCGCAGCTACCGCAGCTCCGCCCCACCGGTCCCTGCCGGCAATTCCTGCTGCGCCACAGCCATGGCGGCGCTGACGGTGAAAGCCTACCTGCTGGGCAAGGAGGAGGCGACCCGCGAGATCCGCCGCTTCTCCCTGCCGCCGCCCGCCCGCTACCAGGCCATCCACGACCGCGTCGCCGAGCTCTTCCAGGGGCTGCTGCGGGCCGGGCCGCCGCCCGCCTTCCGCATGCACTACAAAGGTGAGCGGCGGGGCGGGGGGGCTCCTCCGGGTCAGGCCCCCGTGGTCCTGCGGGTGGGAAGGCCTCGGGGCTGCCCGGCGGGTGGGGTGCCCTCGCCGCCCCCTCCGGTGACAGCCGACCGGGCGCCTGACCCTGCGCTTTACCTTCTCTAGATGAAGACGGGGACCTGATCGCGTTTTCCACCGACGAGGAGCTGGAGCTGGCGATGCCCTACGTGCAGGACGGTGTCTTTCGCGTTTACATCAAAGGTAACCCCGCACAGTTTCCCGGGGCGGTCGCAGGCCTCTGAAAACGGGGGAAACGAGCCCTGGCCCTTCCCCTTGTCCTCAGGGGCCTGGTGGAACCTGCGACCTTCGGGGGGAGGTGAAATAAAGGGCTGGGTGATATGCCAGAACGTGAATCCTTGCTGCCGAGGTGGGGTAAACACATCACGAGTTTCCTCCTAGCCCTGTCATCTTGACTGGGCCAATGTGAGCCAGTGTTGTCCTGCTGGCTCCCTGGAGACGCTGGATTAGCACCCGTATCTTTAATATTCACAGCAGTGAGTTAGAAAGCCTTAATTCTGGCTTATTCCTCAGTGCGCAGTTGCTCCCTTGTCCGTTCTGCTCATGTAGATATCCACAAAACTTTTATCTGTGGCCTATCTAATGAGTCACTCCAGCGATGTTGTCCCTGCTCTCATCTGTTATGCCTCCTGGCATTTCTTCCTAGCTCCCTCTCCAGAAACATTTTGTTCTTGCAGTTCTTAAGAAGGTGGGACCAGAAGCCAAACGGGGCAGTGCAGCACTAATCTAAAATAAACAAGCCAAGAGGCTGTTAAGGATAAGGCATGCTCAGTTTGAGGAGCAGGTATCTTTGCAAAACCCCGTCGCACTCGGTTTAAGTTCTCTTACATGCCCCCGGCTTGTGTTTGGCAGCCAGTGTAAAAATAAACCGACCCAGTAAGTCAATACTGCTCTGACAAGGGCTGTTTGCGCTTCCTTCTCCTCTGCCCGATGTCCAGCCTTTAAATAGTAACCTTGTTTTGATGCAAAGTTTCCTTTCCTTAATAGAGAAAAAGGAATGCCGGCGGGACCATCGCTCGCAGTGCAGCCAGGAGCCCCCCCGCGACATGGTGCACCCCAACGTCATCTGCGATGGCTGCGAAGGACCGGTGGTGGGTGCCAGGTTCAAGTGCACTGTCTGCCCCGACTACGACCTGTGCAGCGCCTGTGAGGGGAAAGGCGTCCACAAGGAGCACAACATGGTGATGTTTCAAAGTCCGCTGCTAAATCCATTTGAGGTGAGCAAAATCAATGGAGGGGGAACTAATGAATGGGGATATTCCTCCAATTTAAGTCACAAGTTCCAGTTACTCAGAATCTGGCTGTGTGAAGAGAGTCACGTGAATGTTAACCTTTACAGTGGCTTCCCCGAGGACGCTGGCTCCGTAAAATGCGGCATGGTGTTCCACCCTTCCCATGGATGCACTGCTGGGGATATCCTGGCCCTGCGGCTCCATGCCAAAACTCCGAACAAGCCCAGGCCGGCACTGCAGCCTCCAGTCCACCCACTGCAGAAGGTAAGAGGAGATGGCGCTGGTAAACAAGGTGGTGGTGGAGCCAGAGTAGCTGAGGTTCTGCAGCACAGGGTGGAATCTGGGTGGAAAAATAGACACAGGAACTACTCCAGTTTCTTTCAGTGCAGAGCGGGATTATTTTAAGGCATGCTTGGGCCCATGCAATAGATGGGGATGCAGAGAGAGTATTGGGAACCAAACAAAGCTGAGCTGTTGGGTCAAGCATGTCATTACTCCAGTTCTGCCTTTCAGCATGGCTAATGAGCCTTAACAACGCTAATGCCACCGGTTTTCTGTTCCAGAGGTAGCTCAGAGTTATTTTTTTGTCTCTATACTGCCTTTGTGCAGTGTGTGAGTGACAGCAAATGAGCACCAAGATCTCATGGGGATACACTGGATAGGTGCTTTTTCCCTCTGAGCTCCTATGTATGCTAACAGAAATTGTTTTTCTAGAAGCTTCTACTAACAGCCAGCCTCAGGACCCCAATGTCACCTTCTTAAAGAATGTTGGTGAGAGTGTTGCAGCTTTTCTGAGCCCCCTGGGTAAGTGAGTTACAGTTTGTTATCCCACTTCCCGAGACTGGCTTAAAGGTCCTTTTAACAGGAGCAGCCGTCAGCTGCTGTGGCTGATACTGGCACTACCTCCTGCCACTAAGCCTCAGCTTACTCCTGGCACTAACGATTCTAGGCTTAGAACAGCCACTCGGTACCTTTTCAGAGCCCTCCTTTGGGAGGAAATGAGGAAAGATTTTTATTAACGTGTCACCACTGCAACACACTAATCTTAAGTCAGTGGTGACTCAGGATTTTGCCTGGCTTATGTAGACACAAATAACTTCATGCATTTAGAGGGTCAGGCTAGGCTTGTTTCAGGGGAAGACAACTATTTGGTGCTTAGCTATTCGTTGCTTAAAGAATGCTTTGCATCTTAATCTGTACCTGTTATATGGCAAACCATAGGATTACAGAAACCTTACAGTGTTTAGACCGGGATTGATGCACGCTCTTTTAGGACTGTGCTATGGAAAAACCTCTGTAAGACTTTCTCCATCTCAAATGCATTTCTAGGTATTGATGTTGATATTGATGTGGAACATGGAGGACAGAGAAGCAAAGTGACTCCTGCTTCTTCCAATCAAGAGCAGAAGAGTGCTGAGTCAAGCAGCGGTACGGTTAACCAGGACGCTCAGACCAAACAAGACTGGAATAAAACAGATTCTGGTACAGATGTAAATGTTGTTGCGGAGCAGATACAAGACATGGTGATAGATCCTGTGCCCACACAAATGGAAGATGGCAGCTTCCAGTCACAGGTACAAGAACCAAGACATTAATTTCATAATGCTTGCTAAGGCTTTACTAGAAAGGAAGACAAACATTTAGCATGCAGTGGGGGATTGATGCACAGCACCTTTGCTTTACTGGTTTACAGCAAAGGTGGTGGGATGAGTTTTGGATGTAACTTTTGTATTAAAGGCAGATAGTAGGAGGATGTATCCTACCTGGAAAGCACTGCAGCACCTGGACCATTTTTCTTTCCATTTCAGGAACACAGCGAGTCCAGCAGTTCGTCAGGGGGTGATGAGGACTGGACCCACTTATCTTCCAAAGAAGTGGATCCTTCCACAGGTGAATTGCAGTCTCTGCAAATGCCAGAGACAGAGGGTCCCAGCTCCCTGGATGCGTCTCAGGATCCTCCCCAAGCAGGACCTACAGGACTGCGAGAAGCTGCACTCTACCCACATCTCCCACCAGGTATGAGAACATAAGCAGGTTTCATAGCTGGGAGTAGTTTTCACTCAGGAACTGCCAACTTGCCTGACATAAGCAGACTTGCTTTTAGAGGTGGTAAAAACCAAGGTTATGTAAGTTAGAGCTAAACTTGTCCATAACTTTGTTAGCAGGTAGGGCAACTCTTGCACGCTGTTAGGGACAGTGAGCTCATTCTCTTCTTGAATGTGGGCAGCTAAGTCTTAACAAGACTTCTGACCGTAGACTAATATGCCATTCAAGCTGTAGGAAAAAAGGTGGTATCCTAAATCATGTCCTTGCTATGTACTCTTCAAGAGAGCCCTTTAATGCAGGATGCGGACGAGTACATCCTGCGACTTCAAGACAGCATTTTTCTGGTGGGAGCCAGTAACAGTATGCCAGGCTCCTTAACTGAGATAACAGCACAGTGTCCTACAGCAAGGCCAACCCAGTCTGACTCGCAGTTTTCTTAGCTAGTTATGTATCTTCTATCTCAAATGTCTGCCCTCCTGGGAGATAAAGGAGAGCACGTTGTGTAGCATTTAACTGGCTATCCTAGGATTAGTGCCAGCCTACCTATTGTGTGGTATTAAAGCCTTTGCTGGTTTGCCAATTATATGAAATACTTCAACTTCAAACTATTCTTCTCTTAACAGAAGCAGACCCTCGCCTCATTGAATCTCTGTCCCAGATGCTCTCCATGGGCTTCTCCGATGAGGGTGGATGGCTCACTCGACTCCTGCAGACCAAGAACTGCGACATTGGGGCAGCACTAGATGCCATCCAGTATTCCAAGCAGCCACCTCACTTGTAGTAGTCTGTGTAACAAAAAGCACTTTCTTCCTAACTGAAAGCAAACAATGTGGTACAACTTAATCAGTGGTTCATCTTTCTCCCTGCTAAGGGTTTCTGTCTCATGTTCCAAAGTGCTTGTAGAATGGAGGAAAAAATAAATACTAGTTCCTGTGATGAGTCTGTGTGAGTGTTTTAAGTATCACAGCTGTCTGAGTTAAGAGCGGAGGGACTAGACTAAGAACATGTGATTTTATGAGGCAGCTCAGGCCTGTACTGCCTCCTTGGTGTTCCCCCTTAGGGCTACACTTCTGAAGAGAATTAAATGCTTTGCTGGCTCCAAAGCCTGCTCTGCAGCACTGGAAGAAAGGGTTGCTAGGGGAGATCTAAACAAAGAGGTGGAACAGGAGAAGAGCTGGAGTTTGTAATGGGGAATTAATTACAGAATTTAATTGTACTGACCAGGACGCCTTAGAGCTTTCTCCCCTGAAGCTGACCTATTTCTATTCTTATTTCTAGCTGATGTGGTTGTTAGATAACACTGTGTAATCCTAGTACTTGCCTGCTGCAACAGTCTCTTCTGCCCTCATACCCTTTTCCTCAAAAACAGCCACAGAGCAAGTAAACAACTTCTTTAATAAGTGCAGTTCTGTACAGACATCTTCAGGTCAAAATCTTGCCTCAAGTACTCAACGTACCAAATACATTATAGAGACAAACAAAGCAATGCCAAAGATGCCTAAGCATCTCAGAGATCATCATCAAACTCCTCACCTGTGCAGAAGAGGTGCTCACAAGAAACACTGCTAGGGTTTGGCCTGGTGTTACAGTTAACAAGGGCGTCTGCCCTCCTCATGCTCTCCAAACAGCACCTTCCTGCAGTGGGCCCTGAGACACCAGATCCTGCCCTTATCAATTGGCTTTGAGGTTCTCCGAACAGCACGTCATCCTCAACTGAGCAACTGCTGCTGATGCCAGGCAGTTTTAAGGCAAGCCGTTCAGTGTTAGCAACATGCTTTTTAAATTCAAAACCTGTACCTGGAGGTAGAGCTCTTCCAGCCTGTTCTAAGCATCTACTGGCCACACCGTCATCTGCTGCGGTGGTGCTGTGTAGCTCCAACCTTCCACTGCCCTCCTGTGGTGACAAGGTGACCCTGGCAGCATTTTTGCTACAGCTGTCAGAACATGAGAGAAATTCTTCCCACTTAGAGGGTTTGGTACAAGCAGTTGGGGTTTGTGTATTGTCCTCAGGCACTACGGACTCACAGACAGCAGGAACCATACTGTCTCCAGAAACAGCATCACTGTCATCTTGATCAGCCATTGCTACTACACATTTCTTGCGCTGTAAGAAGGAAGAGAGCTTGGTTATAAATCCAGCAAGCACAGCCAAGCTGCACAGAAGCAGGCAAAGAGCACTCAGGTCCTTCATATGCACCCAAATTCTCACCAGCCTCTGAGGCTGATGCTCTGGGCTGTGAAGACTCAGGCCAACTTCACTGGCACTGCAGGAAACCACAGTGCCACTGCTCAGTAAGGCAAAGCAGCATAGCTCTTAATTGTGCTGATAGAGGAATCTGGCTCAACCACTCAGCTTACGCAAACTGGCATTGTTTTTGCCTGACTAAAACCATTCAGAGAGAAACTCCTAACACACGTTTCTTCTCCTCCCCAGTCATTCAAACGGAAGAGCAGAGGAAGACTCATAAAACTTCAAAATTATGATGACACAAAAGAGGTCAGGAGAACACGGTTTTGTTTTACTGGTAGGATCTTCTACAACTAAAATACCTCAAAGGTTTTAACCTTTTTGGCTCGGTAGGCAAGCTGGAAAGCTCCATTTTCCTCTGCGTAGTCTTGAACATCACTGGAGAGAAAGTTCTGCTGTTTCCTGTGCAAGAAAATAATTCACAAAGAGGACAGATTAGCTCCACTGTGAGTTGTTTGGGTTTTTTTTCCACAAATCAGCAGTAGCGTTCATAAAATGCATAGCTCTAGCATTAAGAGAAGTTTTGCGCCCAAATACCAAATCCCAGCTCAGGTCAGGTCAGGTCACACATTGCAACCTGTACTTTGTCCAGCTATCAGAGGCGAGCTACCTCCCACACCTCCAAACCAAATGTCACCACTCGGGGGCAGGAATTACCAAAAAAAAAAAAAAAAAGCTCTTTTTGTACCTTTGTTCTTCCACAGTGTTCTTCCTCCGGGAACAGAACTGTTGCCTTTCCATACCTGCCTCATCCTCCCCATCTTCCTGACCTTCACTGTCCTTGTCCAGATATTTACTCCAGCGGCTGACTTCTGCCCTTCCCTCCTACAACATCAGAGAATTACTGAAAACAGCAAAATACAGGGTTTTCATTTTCGGCATTGTTATGTATATGCTGAATGGCTCAAATCACAGGTCAGTTTAAGACATGTTCCTGTATCGTGTTCCCAGGTTCAGTATCCCGGTGGAGCGCAGAGTTTCTGTATTCATCTCATTCTCTTTGCTGGAGCCTCTCTGATTATATACATTATTTCAGCTGTCTGAATGCATATAAAAGGATCACTGTTTTCACTTTGATTCACCTAGGTCAGTATGGGTTGGTATTTACCTCAGCTTTGTAGGTATCTTACCTGCTGGAGCGAACTGTCTTCACGTTGGGCTGCTACATTTTTGCTGTCATTTACAGATTCTTCTACGCACCTAAAATAGATGTTTAAGCTAGAGTTTCTAGAACACACTTCTGTGTATTGATTTATAATTTTCAAATCACCTAGTCATAGCACAAGGGACTGGATAGAAAGCATGGGTAGGAACAGTGGAAAGCCAGCATGTCAGAAAAAAAAAGGATCTATAAAAAAGCAGATGTCAAATGAAGGATTTGCAAGATATATTGCCCAAATACTTGAAAAAATTTAATTAGAGGGTAGTCTCCTTCTTTCTATACAAATAGAGTAGCAAGTTTGATCTAAAGTCGCTAATCATTTAATGACAAATTCTAACTGATCATAAGTAGGGATATAACAGCATGTCTTTTGGGACAACAGCTTAAACCCACTAATTATATTTCACGCAAACAAAGAAAAAGGGAAGTTATTTCACAATGTTTTGAATTTCACCATGTTTTGAGAATAGAAATAGCAACTCTTTTTGATAAAGTGAACAAACAATGAGTTTTCTTCCCAAAGCTTAACCCTGAAGCACTGTATATACGCAACTAAGTTATCTAACTAGCTTTGACTGATTTCTGAAAATAACCTTGAGTAAAAAGGAAGCTGGACCAGTTCAAGACCAGTTCATGTTTAGGCAATTTGTAAACAGATTCAGGAATGAAATAAACAGGAAAGTGCTACTCAGATTTTCCAGCCCAGCAGGAATTACACCCAAACGTTTGCTCTAAACAAGTCTTTTTATGAATAGCAGCAGCTACTACTCAACAGATTCACAGTGTGAAGACCCTGAATGCCAACAGTTAGGTAGCAATAGCTTCGAGTGGAGGAGGTTTTCTCTCTGAGGATGCACCTCTGCACTGCTTGTCAGTCTGTAAGATGGACACCTCCACAGTCAGTTCATCAAACAGTAAATAAGACAGACCAATTTGAAAGAAAACCCAAACAAACCAAACCCTATTGCATATATTTTAAGGGGTAAAGGCCTGACCAACACACACCATTGATCAACTAAACTTATCTGAAAAAAATTCTTGTCAAAAGAAACATACCAGGACACTAAACCCAACAAATAGCTTGTTCCTGTGAGGGGACAACTAAACTGGCACATGTCATGGCTTTACAACAGGACAGAAACCCTCCTGTGAGCTCAAATTAGGAAATGGGCACTGCACGTGTGAAGATGTGCATCAGCTGTAGCACATCAAAAGAAAAGAGCAGATAAAGATTAAGCACTTTACCGAGATGTCCAACCAATTGCTTCCTCCGCCTCACCCTGCAGCAAGTTTAATTTCTGGACGTGGTGCCGACAGTCTGGGCCTGACCCTTGGCCATAAACCTGCAAAAACAACAACAAAAAAACAAACAAAAAACCAAGGCTGAGGGAGCAGCCAGATGGAAACAACAGAAAGCGAGACTCCACTTCAGGTAATACTAAAGTTAACCGAGCGTGTGATGCCCTGCGTAGGGCTAACCGCCACACTGGGCTCCGCACCGCCACTGCACGGGCCTCGCCCCGGCCGGCCCCTCACCTTCTGCACCGCCTGCCGCTGGCCGCACACGCTGCAGCTCCACTTCCCGCTCCGCTTGGCCTAGGAGGGCGCAGAGGGGGTCAGTGCCGGCCCGCAGCCCGCTCCCCGGCCCGGCCCGGCCCGCACCCACCTGCTGCACCTGGAAGAGGCGGCAGCGGCAGCAGCGCAGCGCCCAGAACGGCGCCGCCATCCCGCCACCCGCCCTCGCCATGGCAACGCGCGCCTTCCGGCCACGTGACGGCCCGCTACCAGCCAGTCCGCCGCTCTGCGCCCGGGGCCGCTGTCGCGACAGGTTAACTGTCGATAGGGACAGGCCGCTCCAGCTTGGGCACTGGGCTGTGTCACCAGCAGCCTCTTACCCTGTCTTATAAACCAACCTATTACCTGGGCTGAGTCGCCTCCAAAGGGGAAGGGTTACGGCAGCGCCCGCCTGCCAGGAGGGAAACGCTTCAATGACCGCGTCTGCACCTGCATGAAGCTGCGTCGGTCTGCGATAGACACAAAGTAAACGCACAGAGTAATTTAAAAGAAAGGAAAAGCAAAAGAAAGGAAAAGCAAAAGAAAGGAAAAGCAAAAGAAAGGAAAAGCAAAAGAAAGGAAAAGCAAAAGAAAGGAAAAGCAAAAGAAAGGAAAAGCAAAAGAAAGGAAAAGCAAAAGAAAGGAAAAGCAAAAGAAAGGAAAAGCAAAAGAAAGGAAAAGCAAAAGAAAGGAAAAGCAAAAGAAAGGAAAAGCAAAAGAAAGGAAAAATAGGGGGTAAAAGGAAAAGAAAATAGGGGGAAAAGGGAATAAAAGAAAGTAAAAAGGGCAAAAGAAAAAAAGGGCAAAAGAAAAAAAGGGCAAAAGAAAAAAAGGGCAAAAGAAAAAAAGGGCAAAAGAAAAAAAGGGCAAAAGAAAAAAAAAGTCAGACTCCAGTCACACCACATTTGCTCTTGCAGGTAACTGCCATGGACAAAGAACAAGCAATATTCCATAAGAAAAAGGCAGTCAAGGTAGCCTATAGGATTCTGGTTCATTTATTGAGTACATGACAGATAAGACAGACAGACAGTGTAAAATCACATGTATTATTTGTACTTTAAAAAAATTACAATAAATTACTGAATAATTAGTAAAAGCAGTTTTACTAATGGCTGCTCTCCAATGATACAGGACAGAGGAGGCAGAGAAATAAGAAATATGTACCAGCTGTGAATACATACAGAGAATGTCACAAGGAGGAATTAACACTGAGTAGCACACCAATTAGTGTTAAATGGGAACATCCAACCCAATGTGTCCTTCCCACCCTTTATAATCCCAATTCCAGCCAAAAGCTGTTGCAAACCTTTGCCTTCAGTGCAGGGTCTGCTCTCACCGAGCAGCAGCATCTCTCGCTCCAGAGATGCCTGTGTACTGAGATGAATTTATCTGTAGGAACAGCATTAATTTTCCTTCCTCGGAGCGCAGGCCCTACTACCAGAAGGCTAACTCTTAGTTTCTTCTGGTTTTCATTGATTTAAAAGAGCAGTCACTCAGTCTCCCAGTTATTTCATCTCTAACTGGAAAGAGATCTAGTATTTGAGGTTTCCTGTAACGGGCTGGTGGCAGAGGGCCACACTGCTTTGTGTTCTCCCTCTTTAGGTATCAATGCCCTTTGATGTGCAGTAGTTTCTAAGAGCACATCCATGGCTAGACTCTTTGTACAAAAGATGTTCCAAAAGGACACACTGGGCAGCTGCAGGTGGCACAACACTCCTGCACAACTTCCCGCCGCAAGCGTTGGCGGGGGCTGACTGATCGAGGGTTCTTAGGGGTCTTCCTGAAAATTGGACCCATCGCTAGCTAGTGAGAACAGAGAATCAGCATGAAACAATGAATATTTTATGTACCAACAGGGAGAGTCCAGCAGACCAGTGTGCCACTGTCCTGTAACACTAAGGCTGATTCACCGAGTTCTAATTTAGGAGCACATTCCCTCATTATAACGGTCATGAGCCCACTGATTGACTTAATACTACCTCTGCACTGAAGTCAAGGAGCTCGTGGCTTCCCAGACCAAAGAAAAACAATGGCTTTCAAAGGATTAGAAAAACAAATGCTAGAAAACCAGGTTTGTCTGAAAACTCCTGAATGCTGAAGGAGAAAAAAAAAGGTGGTCATAACACTATGGAAATGCCAAATCACATCTGAAAGAAACCTGCGAATCTGAGAAATGTCTGTGTTTAGACCTTAGGGTGCGGGGAGCAGTGGGGCACGATTGCGTTATAGCTGCTGAGTCACAGAACAGCACTGAAGAACTCACAAGACTATTTATAGGTCAGAGTCCTATAGCACTTGACTACACTGCATTAGCTCTCGGACTGGCAGAACGTGGTTTCAAGCCAGGCTGCATCTGCTGTGCAAGTTACCCAGGAACCTACAGCAAACAAGGGCAGGCAAGGAGCAGTTACTGTCTGAAATAAAACTTCATTAAAATAAAAGACAGCAAAAGGCAGACATGCATAATTTATGGTGGTAATTCTATATGTCAGGGGCTATTAGGTTCTAATGGCTCTTGAGAATGTAAATCTAATTCTGTCAGCCAGAGTAGCCAAAGCAGCACCTACACAAAACAGTCACTGTCAGAAGCCCCTTATCGACTGGAATCTATTGTAATTGTGTAGTTACTGGTCTCTGATTAAACACAAAAATACCCCAAACACAAAATACCAAACCATCCTGCCATCTGCCGCATTATCTCCCTGTTTTATCTCCCAAAGACAATTCCTGCTTTCTTGAGTTCACCCTGACACGGAGGAAAGTTCATAGTCGCTGGATGAACTGAACTGCCTCTCTACCTTCTTCTGATCTTTGATCTTTTGCAGAATGTTGACTTTTTTCTCAAAGTAGTTTACAAGGGCTGTTTCCGTCAGCATGGACGCTAAGATCTGCTCAAAGGAGATAGACCAGTCAGTATCAATGGTACTGCCGTACCTGGCAGCTGAGCTACTGCCTTCGCAACCAACCAGGACCGTGTCATCTGCAATGTCTTCACACTGCAGGGAGCCTGTGCTGACCATGGAGTAGGAAGACATGGACATATCATCTTTGGTTTCATCATCTGATAGCAGCTGTAAAGGAGAGCCTTGTCCTTCCCCTGACCCCTCTCCTAGAGTTTGGTTCTCCTGCTGTGTTTTTTCAGGCTGAGCATCTCCGCAGGTTTTGTCCTCATGGTCAGCTTGGGGTTGTTGCTCCACTGCTGAATTCTGACTCTGTTCAGATGTTGGTGACTCCTCTTCACTCACAGGATCTTGGGTGTTGTTTCCTTTGCAGTCCTCAGACTTCCTCATGGGCCTGTTGGAGAATTTTTTCCCAACCTCCCCAATTCGCAGAAGGAGACTGGCTACAGTGGCAATTGCATGGTACAGCTCTTGCTCCACCGGGTCCTCGCTAAACATGTTGTAAAGGGTCTTGCACAACTCTATGAATTGTTCCTTTAAACGACAAAGACCAAAAAAATCATACTTCAGGCTGAAAAAAGTCGACAGTGGCAGATGACAGAATCACAGAATATCTCAAGTTGGAAGGGACCCATAAGGATCACCGAGTCCAACTCCCTGCTCCTTGCAGGACTGCCTAAAACAGAACCATATGACTAAGTGTCATCCACACACTCCTCGAGATGAAGCAACATGCACCATCTTGACTGACTCCTTGTTTATCTGCCTCCCCACCAAATAAGTGGCAACTTATTGTAGTGATTCAGAACAGCCCAGTGCAGGAAAAAACTCTTCTCTCTCTGCTGTAGGGGTTAAATTCAGACACGGCTAGCAATTTAATAGTGGTAGGGTTTTTGCTGACAGATGAACAAAGTACTCACATATTCACATCTGAGAAAACCTGAAGTTTTACTTCTGTCCTGTTACTCTTTTGTGGTCAGCTTTTAAGCATTTCTGAACTGGTTTAAGCAGCACGCATCAAGGAAATTAGAGACAGAAAAGATCACACCAGTCATCAGACTCTCTTTCCTGTAACCACATACTTCACTCTCCAGCTGTAACTTGAGGCAATGCAAAACCAAAAAGGCCAAACAAGTTTGTATGACTGGTGGCACATTTGAAACATACTGCTCTGGAGGGAAAACATAGATCGCAGTTTTTATCGGAGAAATTGGCCTGGGAGGCAGAGAGAATCAAATATATTTGATTGGTGGACACAAAGTAGTTTGTCCACATCCACTGAGGAATTCAGCACAAACATGTGGAATTAGAGGCTTCCAAAGCTCACCAGACCAGAACAGCAGGGCAACCCACAGGCACGGACTCAGTATGCGGCAAAATGGCTGCGCGTACTGCCAAATTCCTCACTGAGCTGTCAGTCATCTAACTGGAAACCTTCACATTCGCTTCTTACCTGGCTCATTTTGGGGAGATCTTTAATGGTTTCTTTCTTGGCCTCTTTTTCCTTGGCCCACATTCTTAGGTAGTATCTGTAGTCCTGTGGACTGGTACCTTTCTCCTCTGTAACGCAAGACCAAGCCGCTATTGTCAGGTGGTTAATGGTTTCAGACTTAAAAAGTGAATGCTGTGCCAGCAAAAATCGTGCTGGAAGCAGGTTTTATTGACAGTTCAGGAAAATATCTACCAGGAAAGCTGCATTGTTTTCTGCTGGTTTATCTGATCCAGCTCACTAGAACAAAAATTTTAACACTGCTGCATCGGCTTGACTGCTCATAAATGAAAACTATGAGTTGACAACTTACCAAACATGACTTAAAAATGTTATGATCTTGGTATGTAAAAGAGTCAGAGCAGTAAGGCATAAGAGAATTTCCTGGCTTGCATCCCACTTTACTTGTGACAAAATTACCTTTTTCTGGACCGTTCTCATTTCTCCTTCCTTTATCTTCTTGGGTTTCTAAAAATATATGGAATTATAAAAGAATGATTAATAGCTGATTTTCAGCAATACAACACAGGAAGAACATAAGACAACTCATATACAAATTAAAATCATACAAGAAGATATTTAATAGAAGTTAGATCTCACACTCCCACATCATGTTTGGAGGAGTGAACAGAACAGGATGGAAGCAAGAGGCTAATGGGATGAACTGGATAAAAAGCCACACTGAAGAAGTGGGTTGAAGAGCCGAGGTAGAGAGTGGAACTCTTAAAAGAAAGGGCGAAACACAGATATGAAAGACAGCTAAGCAATGCGACGGCTTAAAGACAAAGAAGTCAGTTATCCAAGGCAAGAAAATGAATGGAAAAAAACCAAACCACCACTGAGCACTTATGTGACTAATATCTACACTCACCATTATTCACTGACTGAACTGACACTTCAGGAGTAATTTGCAGAATCTGACTTCATGAACTTCCCTTCTGGTTCCCTATATTGTCGCTACATTTTATAAGGAATCTTGGCTCAACTCAGACTGTTAAGTCAGCCATCTAGCACCAAACAGCACAACTACCTACTCGCGTTTTTTTTTTTGGAGCATTATTATGTTCTGGTAAACATTTAGCATAAATGACATACTTTGACCTCCTATTTGACAATCTCTAAAATTATCGTTTAAGAAATACAGTAAATTAGCCTACTAGCAGATTTACCATTCAATGGCATGCATCCTTATTCCTTAAATTAGAAGGCTATGGAGGAGGCACAGGTATCATCTACCCAGGCCAGCAAGCCTAGTACCCCCCACCCTCTACTCTAACCATATTTTCCCCTGCCAGCTTCTAGGGTGAGATAAACTCCGCTGCAAGAAGCTAGACAAAACCTATTTTGACCAAGGTTGAAACTCAGTAGGTAGACTATACCAAAAGATACCTAACTACCTGTGACACTCCCACTATGAATAAAGTGCTATGAGAGAGGAGGAGCAGCAACAACTTGAGGGTATTTAAAACCGCACACTGGTGCTGGCAGATGATATCAGCATTACAGCCATGCTCAATGCATGCACATAATCCATGGACTGACCTTGAGACTCACAGTGCAGGCAGAAATCCAGCTCTGAGACAAAAGGAGATACTTGAGCAGCAGAAAAAGGGGTTGAGGGGACAATATCCCAGATTAAACAGAAGAAAAGGCCAGACATAGACAGACACAGAAGAGGAAACAAAAACAAGAAGAGAGACAATGAGACTTGCATGAAAAACCTAAATCATGGTGGGAGACAGGGGCTGGTAAAAGCACACCGCTCCTCCTCAGCAGTCTGTAACTGTGCTTCAGAGGGGTCCTGCATGAAATGGGCGCTGAGCAGTTTAAGCTCTGGACTTCTTTCCCCACCATGCAGCAAAGACAGTGAACTCAAACACACTGGCAATCTTAACATACTGTCACCACGAGACCATGCCTTGCAAAAAAATCACTATTCACAGCACATGTGTTTGTGCTGGAACTCCCGCCTAAGCTGAGAGGTTAAAGGCAGCAGTGTTGTATTACCTTCTGTTGTAACATCCTCTGTGAAATAACTCGTGGCCTCCAAAGCAGACTCTGCCTCCTCTGGATTCAGAGCTATATTTACAGAAAAGGAAATGTTAAGCTCTCTGAGCTAACTGAACAGCAGTATCACTCACTTCATTAGTGAAATTCATGAGCCATCCCTTTTTCAATTGCATGTTAGAACAGACCATACTCAATAGTAGCAATATATGAAAGCAATCACTCACCAGGAGGCAGATGCAGTTTGTAAAGTACTTTGAGTTTTTCAGTGAGGTCACCATGGTACATTCCACCTGAAGAAAAAAAACCCAAACAGTTAGAAAATAGCAATTAGGATAAAGAATCACCTGCTCACAGGCTCAAAACAGTATGAGTTCACATGCAATGAGAAAACGCTAACTGCACAAAGCCCTGTGCAGAAGCAGTAAAGAAATCTACAGCAAAGCTGTACCTTGTTGGTTTGCTACCTCGTTTCCCAAAACGGGAGACTTTGTAGCAGCAAAAAGGCCGCTTGTGATACTGCAAACATCGCTATCTCCTTTTAGTTCTCTGATTTGAAAAGGACAGAAACATTTTTTGCAATATTCCATCATTTCCAAAAACACCACTTACTCATCCCTGTCACAAACTCCTTGAAGTTAATGAGAGAATCCCTGTTCTCATCCAGAAGCCGGAACAAACGCCCTGCCAGCACAGGCGTATGTGCACCACAGGACCAGGGGGTCAAACTGATGAACAGCTCTTTGAACTGCTCCATGTCTATGCGATACTGCTCCAGGTAAGGTAAACTCTGATCTCGGCGGGCAGCTGCAGCACGATTGTTTCCCCAGTAACAGCTCATCAGATACTTTGCCTTTGGAGGGAAAAGATTAATAGGTCAGCTTATAGTACTCTACAACAACCCACGGGAATGGAGACTTTGTTATCGCCCAAGGGTAGCATTGAGCAAGCAGAGAAGAGACATTTCAGGACACACTGTTTATCTCCCCCGTTATTCCTAGCGTTACTTCACTACAAAACAATATGAAATGAAGGAAGAGACAGGGATTTCACAAAAAGCACAAAGAACAATTTTAAATGAAAAATACAAAAAACATGATTTCAGATTTGAATAAAATGACACTCAGGCTTTACTGCAAAGGGAACATGCAGGTTTTAGAACTAAGCCTCTCTTTTGTAGTCTACAGCACAGTGCAACCGAGTTTGCACTCAGTTTGCAAAACTGATTGTCAATATTGATTTGCAAAACTCATTGTCAATATTTCTCAGTACAGAAGACTGAGGTACTACATATAAAGAACTTTATAACCATGGGTGTCAGAAATAAAACTAAATGAAACAACACAAGTAGTGAAACTGTTGACTAAGGGGCTAACAACAAAAACGTCTGATACAAACTGGGACCTTATTATTAGGTAATTTCTGGGAAGGAAAATTGTCTAGCTTTAGTAATTTCATCACAGTGTGACAAAGAGGTCAATTCAGTCATGAGGAAATGATCTGGAATCTGTTTTTCTTTTTCTCTAACAAAGTAGTTTAAACAGCTGGGATTGCTGCCTCTGTTCTTACTGCACTTGGTAAACGCAGTTGGGTAATATCACTCTTCAAAACACACACATTGACAAATGGAGGCAAAGCACTTAAGTAATTGTGTCATAATTACAGAGCATATCAATGGCAAACTTGAGAAGAAAAACTGAAGTACAGTCAATCCCAGCTCCCTGTTCTAAGTGCTATATGACATTCCTGTCCATTGATTCCACAATCTCTTTCTGAATAAATATCATTCAGATACTGTGAACATGTTTTGGCCATCTTTGAAAAAAAAATAAAATCAATAGGATAGTAATAGGGCCAGTCTCACTGGCACCACCTATAACCATGTATAACAAAATGCCACATCTGTTTCTGATAGGTTGGATTAAGAATCAAAGCAAAGTCATTGCTTCCCTTTCAACTTATTTGGATATTTGTTCTCTCAGTGTCAGAACATATTCTTCCTCGCTCTAGCTTCTTACCTTGAACACTACATACAGCTCTTCTAGTTCTTCAATAGAGAAACCAATGTCACTAGACACAGCTCGGACCTATAGTTAGGGAGAAAAGAGAGTGAATAATTAATTCCAAAGCTAGAATAATCAAATAAGACTCACTGAAAAAATCTGTTAAACACAGAAGAAAAGAAAACAAGTGCAAGGAGATATGACACAGGATGGGAAGGAAAACACAACCATTCTAATACTTCCCATTGCTATGGATTACAGGTCAGGAGGACAAGTTTCTGGTCAAGCAGAACCTGCTGACATTTTGAGCAGCTAGAAAAAATTGCTGCACTTATTTCCTGTTTGTGCAGATCTGACTGTGCAGACTGTGTTGACCCTCCCTCTTGTTTTTATCTTCAGATGTTTGACTCAGATGCATTGAAAAACAACAGTGGAAGAAACATGTAGATGAGGTTCTCCACCTATGACACAGGAGATAATTGCAATAGATATGGATACTTCCCTTTGGCCATGAACCCTTCTGTAGAATTCCCTAATGCGCTAGCATACTCTCTAAATGGCAGGAAAATAATGATCTGCTAGCTAGCTTTTCTCAAAGATTCCAGGCAAGCAGTAGAACAGACAGCACTAGGCAGTGGAGACTGCTACAAGGCCTACAAGTGGTTTTTATCTCTCTCCATGCCACGTATCTCATTCAATCATGCCCTAGCACTTCAATCCATTTTATTAGATTAACTAGAACCATGTGAAGAAGAAAACTGAAAATCCGTTATTCCGGTCAGTAAATCCATTTTTCACATGAACTGCAATTCTTTAAGTCACTTAAAACTGTGTCTGCTACAGCGCAAACCTTCCAGATGCTCATGGCAAAACACTTTCCATTAATATGCCATTTGGTAGCTCATTCAATCTGGGAGTCACATACCACACTCTTCTTGGCTGTATCCTCCAGAGACTGGATCACTTTCAGCCTTTGTTTAAAACGCATTTGTTCAATGTCATCTGCCTTCAAACTGCTAAATTTCTACAAGAAAGGAAGCAGACCAGGTCAACATCATCTCTAAAGAAAGAAAAAAAACCCTAGAAGCCCTTTACCAGCAGCAAAAAGATGAGAAAGAACTTGAGGTCTATTGCCCATTCAGCCCTGTCCTGAAAAAGCAGTCGTCCAGAATTCATGAGAAATCCAACATCAGAGGTTTCTAAAGAACAGCTGAAAAAGCATCTGTCAGGACTGACAGATCCTGTACTGTGGCAGATGTAAGAGAACAGACAGGTTGTCATTCCTTCCAGCCCTGTTTTTTAATAGGACCCATATGAGATTCAGCTACAAACACCAAAGTTAACAGGCTTTTCTCCTGACTAGGTCAGACAAGTAAGATGAATTTGGCGAGACTCTTTTATAAAAGAAACCGAGAACAGAGACGGCAGATTTGAAGAAACAAACAAAATACCCAGCAAAATGATATCTGCCTGACCGTAAGCAGCTGGAAGAAGACAGGATGAAGAACATTTCCCTTAAAAAGGGAAATGAATCCACATTTACCACAGTGTAGCACAGAACCGTCAAACACCGGCTCTCTTGCCTGCGTTCTCTCCATCATTCAGAAACAAATTTCTTATGAGTTTGTTCTCAGTATGAATAATGAGGTACACCTCCACCCGTGTAGAGGTATTTCAAAAGCACTGGCACCGTTCTTGAGTCATTTTCCTATTACTATAACATGGATCCCAGAATAGGATTCCTGTGTCCATGGACTGAGATACTTCCATGTTTCTGCAGCATACCTCACAATTTTTACCCTGAATTTTCTTCCCCAACTCCCTATCACTGACAATCGTCACATACAAGTAAGAATGGGGACTTTTTTGGCAAAGTAGGAGGAAATCTCTGGTCTGTAATTTTTACTTATTTGCGGTCTTTGTTTTAGTCTCCATTAGAGTCGGGGGGAGCCTTTGTAATCCACAATAGCGTTAGGCTCTATTCGTACCAAAGAGGAGGATTAATGGCTTAGGCCTGCACTCCTTGAGCACCTCAAGCTATGAACACTGTTAGAATTCTGGCTGCACAAAGTATAAAACTGGACGTTAGTAGAGGAAAAACCTCTTGGGCAAAAACTAAGCCAGAGCCTTACCTCATAGGATGTTTTGATGAGTTCAAAGATGTCAATTTCAAGTGGCGGGTCATCTCCACTCGTCAATAAGGCGTGCAAGTGGGGAATAGGGGGAGAGACGCTCTGTCTGTTAACTACATTGTCCAAATATCTGTTGGGAAAAAACAGAACAGATGCAAGACTCCAGGATTAGTGTCCAGGAAAAGAAGTAATATCCTAAACATACAATTCCCAACTGCTAGTATCATTAATCTAAACATGTAGGAAAATTTAATTTTTCCCAGCTAACCCGCAATGCTACCCTCAATGTACCTGAGGTAAAGTTGATTTAAAACCTATTTTTGGGGTATCTGCTCTTTTTAAAATGGGCTTCTAGTAGTAAGCTGAAGATCTTGCTGCACACAGAAGAGATTCACATTTCAAACAAGAACATCTTACATTTACCAGACTTGGGAGATATCTGGCTGATAAAGTTTTGTGTTTCTAGAAGGTGATTCCTGCCAGGGTCTATTCTTAATAGCAAATCAGAATTCTTCTGTGAATTTCAGATAAACAACCCTTCATAGTTAAAATTCAAACTGAGGAGGAGGAGTGCATTATGCTGCAAGGCAAACAATTCCAGAAATATGGGATTTCTCTGTACTTGAGACAAAAATTAATTCAGCTGTTGCTAAACGCAGTAGCAAACCTCTCTGGAGCACAAGTTGGGTCCTACAGTGTTATCTGTGACCTGCTATGTAATGGAATTAGGTAGAAGAGATGATGACTAAAAGGGTACCGTTACTATTCAGTTATAAGTAAGAACAATGAATGGTACCTGCCCAGAATAGTCATGGCTTCACCTTCATCACAGCACTGTAACAACTTCTCCATGTTGGCATCAAGTATGGCCAATGACACCTGCAAGATAAACTTGATTCCCTCGTAGAAAAAACAGTCGACAATGACCACAGCACTCTCAAAGGGCATGACACTGAGAAAGAGAGTGAGGAACCAGGAAAGGGATATGGTGGAAATCACTCCCAGGTCCTGCATCTTTTCTGACAGCTGTGGAAGATATTCTCGTGTAAGTTCTTCAAAGATGCCTTGGTCCACCAATGCACCTGGGAAAACCAATAAAAACAACAGTAGAACTCAAATTGGTGGTATCACGGTACCATAGTCAAACTAATAAATTATTAAACAAAATAGCATGAATTCACTCTGATTTCATGTAAGCCTCTCAACATCAAAACTAAAATTAATGCATTTATTTACATTTGTTCCCTGTTCTCAAGAAAAGCAACATATTTAGATAGAGACTATTCCTATATTGCAGAGCATGCATCAACAGAATCTCTCATTGATCTACGCGTTTTCCCTGAAAGGAGGGGTGGAAGATTACTGATATTATAGTATTTACATCAAACTATACTCTTTATACAGATCAACTTTAAAAGCCCATGAAGCGGTGCTTTCACTAACCTTTCCTGGAAGCCTATTCCAAAGATCTATTACATCATTCAGATGGGCAAAAAAACCCCCAATAATTTTCTTCTAGATATGTCTCCTTACTGCTAACGGTCCCTCCTGCTACCAATTTTTAGTGACTTCATCTTCCTTGTCACTACAAGGTAGCACTACTACCTTGGCAGCCTGTAGTGTCTCTTCCTATGTCTCCATCACACACCTGCAACTTTAAAGGGAACAGGGTTGTGCTTCATCATCTTTAAAATACATCACATTTAATTCATTCTGAACAACAAAATATTCCTGGGAGATGCTGGTGCAACTGTAGCTGAAAATTCAGGCTCCAGCATGAATTTGACAAAGACTCACCCACTACTCTTGTGTTGTAGTAATCTGGCAACATCCGCTCACATAAAGCCACCAGGAGCCAGAAAGCCTCTTCCTCATTGCAGTATAGCAACAGTACTGATGTAACAATGTTCATGGCCTACGAGCCGGCGGAATTAAATATGCAGATATACAAGAGAAACATGAAGATGTTCATGAAAGCTGTCATTACAGACCAGCTAAACTTAAAAAGTGTAAATACAGCAGAACTGTCACTAAGGGTCCCATCTAATTCCAGCTTTTACTGGTATCTGAGTCAGTAGATGACCTTGAGCCAATTTACCTTCCTGTTTCAGTTCCTCTGTTTGTGAGGCAGCAAATAATATAACTACTTTTTGTCAAGCGCTTTTGTTATTCAATGTGACTAAGTATAATTTTCAAAGTTTTCATAAAAAGCTTTGTAATAATTTGGTCGTGAGAGAACATAATGAGAACCTCTAATACCAGAGCAATACACAGAACGAAAGTGAATTTTCCACTGAGTTGTTTTGCAAACCAGCAACTGGCTTCGTCTTCAATATACTGCCCATGAGCATCATCTCTTACTTGATTCGATTGCTCTTTTTAACGAAACCAGATGTTTTTGCTGAACTAGGGGAAGCTCTAGCTGGAAAACTAGTAAAAGACTGTCATTACACCTAAGAGAAATGTGCAAATTCTATTTAAATGCTGTATCCAAAGGACACTTAAGAGATCTTGCAACATTACCACTTCTTTCCTACTCTCATACCACCACACTGACAGCATGAAGGAAAAGTCTGAAACCGAACAAAAAACTGCAGAAAAAGTCCAAGTCAATCATGGTCACCGTGTAGGACTAACAAGTCTTAGCAAGACTTCTTGCTTACCTGACAGTACCCAATTGTTGGATTTCTGAATGCATAAGCTGTTAAGACTCTGCGGAGGGCAGCAATTCCCAGCTCATTCTGGAAGGCAGGATGTTCTGGCATAGAACGGTGCAGATCTCTCTCAATCTCCTCTGTAGCAAGATTGTACTTTCCCATTGACTTTTCCACAAGATCTGCATAGTAACCAGGATGAGTCACCATCTCATTCCAAGCCCCTGTAACGACAAACAAATACTGCTTCACCTCTCGAGCTTTGGAATACAGATTTTATGCCCACAGTTTCAAAAAAGAGGCAGCCAGGAAGTGCTACATGAACTCATCAACTACAAATAGATATGAAAGTTTAATAATAAATTCATTGCAAAATCATCATGTTAGAGTCTAATTTCAGTCCCAACACTGAAATGCAGACAAAGGAGGCCAAAGTGCTACTAGGCTCATAAAGAAAGTAATCTCAGGAATGCGATCACTGCATTTTTGGCAAAAACACTATGAAGTATCATTCAGGTGGAGTTAACTTGTGACTAATTTATTCTGAAATGAGCTTTTCCTTTGACATGTGCAGAAAACTTATTCCTGCTAGCTGTCAAAGTTTCCAGCACAACCTCCTACCTGAAAAAAGGAGCCACAGCTCTCCACGAAGGTTCTCTGGGATTCCCTTTTGCACGAGCTCCCTAGTCTTGGCAGTGCGATACATACACATCCCTCGCCCATATTCAAAGAAATGAATGTTCCAAGACTCTTCCTTCATCTTCTCCTTTGCCTTCACAGGAACAAATATGGCCGTTTTAGGAGATTAATGCATTTTCATGTTTGTAGGACAAGTAATTTCAGGCCTATACTTCATGAGAGAAATGCATTGTGACATTTAAAGCCTTTCTTCTTCCTGCTGAATAAAAGGGTGTGTGCTAATCTACACTGTTTTGATTCAGTTCTGACCTTGCTTAAAGTTAAGTCTTTACGACGCTAACGTGGGCTGTGCAATGGCATTACACCTTGCAAATCCCGACATAAATGCAAGTAGAACCATGGTCTAAGACAATTAACTAGCAAGCAGAAATACCAGTTCTCTGCTTTTTTGATCTGAAGAAAAGTAGTTCTTCACAGACACAAATTTACATCCCAGAAGCACAGAAACGCTAATTACTCAGCCTCCAGTCGAGTATCTCGGGTATCTCAGTACTGATAAAGCAAGCTGACAGTCAGGCTACATCTATGCAGCACTATCATTGTGACTAACACAGCAGTGATACTGCAGGACTGACCAGGGATAAAATGCATTTTCAGTCTTAGAGTGTACAGGAAATCTACAGCCTACTGCAAACAATTTAGAGTTAATTGTTTGGAGTTAAAATATTATTCACCCCTTTGGGTCCCAAGAGCTCCTCGGAATTTCTTCTGAAGAGTTTGAGTAGTCCCTGGGAGGCTGTTGGCACCTCCCCGGCACAGAAGCTGACAGGTCGATTGCTGAGAGCAGACGTGGGGCTAACTGCAAGCGGGCTGCTGGAAGGCAACTCTGGAACCTCCTGAACAACAGAAGATAAAGCATCTGAGGTCAGGCAGCCTCTGTCCTCTGCTAACTGTCTAACAAAGAGACATCATTTGCTGGTAACAAACACAACACACTGTAAGGAGCATGACTCTGGAAAGTTGACAAACGCTCCTCACAGCTATTCCCTTAGTACCTCGCAACCAGGATCAGCCAAATTCCACTTCCATTCCCTGTCGCTGCTGCATGGTTTCTTGGACGGCGTTCTCTGCAAGAAGTCAGAGATTCTCTGTACCAAGAAATCTCGGTCTTTCAGATTGGCAAAGAAGAAAGTCATTTTACTTTTAGTGCTGATGGACAGAGGGCTGGGCAAGACACTGGAACTATCTGCTTTCTCAACTATTGTCACCTAGAAGACAAAGATAAGGGGCGTTTGGACCTAGCAGATTTTCCATTATCTATAAAGCACTGCACAAAAGCTAGAAGCACACAAAAGACAGGAAAGGCCTGTAGTCTTAATATTCATCTGAGAAGTCCCTACCTCCCTGAGAGGAATGATGAGATGACAGGCCTCCTCTGCCTTGCTGGCAAAACAGATGTAATTGTTGGAAACAAACATCTGGCCAGGAATATGCATCTTGTTGAATGGTGTCCACAAGGTACAGTCTGTATGTCCATCCAGGCATTCATCCTTGGGCAACCGGAAAGTGGCACGGTAGCACTCATTTTTGGCTCGAGCATCCAGGTCTCTGGGGAAAAGTAAAGAGTAGTTCCCAGACATTTTTTCTCACTTGAAAAACCCACTGAAACACTAGTGTTAAGTGTTCGTTCCAATCACAACCTTCAGATTGTGCTGTGTATTCTTAGTATTCATTTCTCTAACTGAGATGCCACCCCTTATCTGACTTCTCTTTCATCCTTCAGACATGCTTCACTGAAAAGGTATGTCCTGCAATACAAGATAAAATATACTAGTGCATCTGCGAAACTTAAATGTTACATTAGATTCTGAAACTGCAGAGAACAGTCCCCAGTGGGAGGATTTATTAAAATACAAATGTATATTACTTTTTATAAATATTCAATTTCCGACTAAGGGGCTAATGTAATTTTCTTCTTTCACATTTTTTTTTTTTGAACAGGATTTTCAACAGTTTCTAGTTGAAAATTCTTTCTGACAGTGCCTAGACATGAGGGTGTGTGTGAATTCTGCACGTGTGAATTTGGGACGGAAAAAAAAAAAAAAAGAACAGGCAGAGGGCTAATGACTACAATAAGTGATGCAGCCCCTAGCATGAGAAAACCCCAGTGGCACCTGGGAGCTACACAGTAATGCAGATTTATTACTACAATCCCCTGTTATCTGACCTCTCTTCTCACTGCTGGAAACATATACCTTTTTAATGCAGAGATGTTCTTAAGAGGCTTCCTGGGCTTTGGGAGGGACTTGTCCTGTAGGAAGCTCTCATTATCCAACAGCTGCCGCATAGCAATATTAGCCAACTGCTCCATCAGCTTGAATGTCTCGTTGATGTTGAGAAACATGGAAAAATAAAGTTCGTTGTCCCTTGTGCTTACTTTAATGCACTCAGGGAACAGCAGTGTAGCATTTTTTTCTAGCTGGGTTACATCCACCCACTGGATCACCAGTGTAACTGAAAAAAAGTTCAAAAAAACTACTATCACAATTCCAGGCAAAAAAACCAAACAATCAGAAATGAAGCTCAAGCAGCAAGTAAGCTCTCAGTGTAGCAGCATTTTTCCCTTTTACACATGGACAATTCTTTTCTTCATACTTTACTGGGTTCTTCAAAAATACTTGGAAATAATCTTTGGGATTAACTAGATTACAAATAATGCAGTTCCAAAAAGGACCATCTCCCATCCAGTAAGTGCTTTCAACTACAATTACTCAAGTTTTCATTCTTTCTTTCCAGCAAATTAGCTTTCGACTGAGGAGTTCAAGCTGTGTAAATACTGGGTCCTGGCGGTGGTTCAAAATAAAACTGACCAAAGTAAAAACATTGCTTGATTCCCTAATCCAGTTAAAGTAAAACTTCAGGTGTACTTGTACCACTTGAGAAATGTTTTGAAAAATGACTCAGGCACTCAGTTTAAACATCACTGAAGTGCCAACGAGTGCAAGGACGGATCTGTGCGTTGAGCTAGAGCTCAAAGGACTCCTAAAAGGAAAAACCCTGTCATCTTAAAAAAAATTCACACAAAAGATCAATTGCATCAAGACCATGGTAAATGGCAGAAAAGCAACTAACTGGCTTATAACTCACCCTCTTTGCCCAGCAGGAAGGAGTAGAAACAGAGGTGATTGACGGTGAGGTACAGCCAACCCTGCCTGGGCACACGCCCCTTCCAATAGCTGCAGGAATAGTAATTGACCAACTTCTCCACCTCGGGCATCCCAAACTGCTTCCGCATCTTCAGCTCAGCCTCTTTGAATTTACCTGGATCCTCTTCACTCTGGGGCTGCTCATTCTTGTTCTCTTCAGCAATAATTCCCTAAAAGGACATGGAAGGAGAGAGAGAAGAAATGGAAGGGAACATGCCTGCTGACAGACATACAGCAAAAGGTCACAGCAGCAATCCGGAAGACAGAAAGAAGAAATATGACATAGCAGTTATCATTTCTCCTGTCACGTTAGAGAAACAGTAAAGACATGTAGAAAGAGCGTTCAGATAATCGGGGAGTCCATGATCTGCGATCTACTCCTGAACACATGCAGCAAACATTCATGTTTAACATGTGACTGAGTTTCTCACGGCTGGCCTGGTAACAGTTTGAAGACCCTGTAGGAGAACTGAAGTCTGTTTTCCCTTGCAAACTTGCTTCTTCAACAGGAAGAAGATCAGCTGCCAGGAAGGGCAGAATTCTGCAGTCTGTCAGATCTTGACTGGCCAGAAGGAAAAACAAATGACCACAATCTCTCTCAGAAACACACACGCACACACACAGAGAAGATACAAAGAATCTGACTCGAGTACTGGAAAAGACTCAAATTCTTGCTGTGCGATAAAAAAACTGTGTTTATAAGTTCTGCTCTGGAGAATTTGTGGGCTGGGAATCTGAAGTGTTTTAACTGCACAACAAGCAGAGACACCTGACTCAGAAGTCAGTGGAGGTTTTACTTCCCAGATGAGATGGCTTCTAGACCACCGTGGCAGGGCAAGTACATTGCTTACAAACTAGAATTCTCTCTCCCATATTTGTTGCTAGATGAACCCTCATCTAACATTCTCTCTGAATCAAAAGTATAATTTACAAGGATTTTAAAGGGGTATTAAATTTTACTTAGTAGAAGCATCCTAAGCAGGCTGTTCCTTGACATCTACTGCTCATAAATTTTTTCCTCCCCAAATACGTTTGCCCAGTGTTACGGCTGTAATGTGATGCCGACAATACTGTATACATTTCAGGACATGTGTATGTCTGAAAAGGGAGCAGAAAGAAGTTTTACAACGGAGCTCTTGCTCCTTCCCTCCCAAGGGTAAAAAAATTCTCAACGACACCTTCCCATTCCTTCTCAGGATCTGGAAGACCTCCAGGGAAACACGTTGCTTACATGTATCTTGCCCTTGACAAAGGTGGTGATATCTTCTTCATTATCAAAGATGGAGAGAGTCTGCAGTAAGTTGTTCTCCAGCCATTCCCAGTGCTTTGTGATCTCTTTACGAGATGATCCTAAGTGAAGGAGTAAAAGATGATGGGAAGAGCAAAGAAAAAAGAAATTAGAATAAGTCCTTTTTTTCCTCCAACTTTACAGCAGAAAACTAATAATTACCCAACAGTGATCAGGACAAATCAAACACACCAACTGTATACATGTCAAGGATATTTTATGTACACCACCATTATGTTTCTAATGAAACGCCTCCACTGCCACCAAGGATAATCAGCACGCTACCAAGAGATCATCCTATTTGCCAGCGCACACCAAACACAGCTTTTTACCACAGACAAAACGCACTCTTATATTCCAGACAAGAAGCACTCTTTTAATTCCTGGTATTCTAGAATAAAAATAATGGACTTTCAGAGAACCTTGAAATTTCAGAACAACTGAAGTCTTTACATCTTCAAAGAGGTTCCATTTTCCATGGGCAATGGTCGGCAAAGAGCATACAATTTCAAAACAAAAAGCAACCAAAATAGTCACGTGTCAGAAAGTTCTTTGCTTTCTTAAATAAAAACATCTCAGCAAAACTCGTATCAGTTAGTTGTCTTTAACCACACAGTCCACAAGAGTTCATAAAGGATAAGCTTCGCTGTGTAACCAATGCAAAGAATTTTTCTAGATAAAGTTGCCTTAGTTAGTTGCCATTAATTATTTCAAAGATTTGTGTTTACTAGAAGATTTCATCTTCTCTATCAACAGCTATCACTATATACTCTTGTAGACAGAAAAAAATGCAGAAGAAATAAAACCAGCAATCCAAACAAGATAAGAACCATCCTTAATTGCAGACAAAAAGAAATCTGTTTAAATGCACATCAAAGACACTTGTAAGTTTCTCTTTGCCAAATTTCAGTAAATTTATCTTCTGAAGTTTCATACAAAAGCAGTGGGATATCTAAACATGTTAACAGTGTGACTCACACTACTTGATTTCTCTGCGAGTACATTAGACCCCTCCGTGTGATTAATGATGGAACAGAAGAAAGCATCAGACCACACAAGCAATTCCCTGAAGCTATTGCTCTACCTGACTTTTCTTTTTCAAGAGAGAGCTTTGGCAATGAAACAGTCTTCACGTATTTGTAGCTGGATACCTAACCACAAAATCCAACACCAGCTAATCTGTGGTTTCATAAGCAAAAATAACTCCAGGTCCTGAAAACAAGAACTAGAAGCAAGCAAGCTGTCTTGTCTCAAAGGACTGCAGAGCTATGAATTTGAGTTCGTGTGTACCGCCCAATGGATTAGACAACAAGTATTTTTTCTTTTGCCTCTGTGTATAAGGTTATTTGACATCTCTCCTAGCCATCAGACAATGTTTTTAAAGAATTACTGATTTTGAGTAACACAAAATGGTTTATTTTAAGGGCACAGAGTTATCAGTTATAGGATATTTCGTTGTGGGAAAACCCCACAGGTTCAGCAACAATGGCAGGGGAATAAAGTCTGCGTTCTGTTTTGTTTCATGAGCTGCATCTCTCACCACCAAGCAACAGCAGACAAATTGCTAAAATAAGCCAGTCCTCAATAAGTGACATCTTTCTAAGAACAACGTTAGAATTACATACGTGAAGGAGTAAAATCCTGCAATTCCTACAGAGAGCTGCAAGAACAAAGTGCTGAAAGGCTGAGGCTACACGAATGACCAGAATGCTGCCCACGTATTTACACATGATAAATTGTAAATAAAATATAAGCATTTTTCAAATAGAGAGCGTCGTATACATTTTACAACTTTAAGTGAATACCAGTATTTTACTTTGACGCTAAAATGAGAACCAGTTTTGATTAAAAAATACTTTGGATGAAGACGATATATTTACTCCAGTATAATAATTTATCAAACTCCATTCGGTAGTTATACAGCCCATCTCACTCTATCATGCTGCGTTACTTAAAAGTAACTGAGATATAGACGATATCAACTACAGCACTCCTGAAGTTGTACAAATATAACACATTCATTGCGTGTCAACATACTATAAAATTTCAGATTTGCACCATATGGGACCAGTAAATATTCTTCTTTTTTTCTGTGCAGTTTCTGGCCTGACATTTTTTTTTTTCTGTCATTGTTCTTCTCTGCATCCTCCTTCCTCAAAAGGGTAACTGAGTTTCTGTGCCTGTTTCTGTGTTCTGTTTCTAAACCTCTCTTCTCAGAATTTATGTAGCTGTGCAAGGAAGAATATTGTTTTGGTTGCCTGGGGAGACGATGGAAGCAGGGAAAACAAGACATCAACATCTGTGGGCTTTGCAAATGATTACTTCATGCTCAGATTTTACATCTCAACCACAAAGAGAGAAGTGAAGATTCTTATTACAACAAGGTCGGTCTAGCAAATACATGTGAGTATTTTCTCTTTAGCTGCCAGTAGGACCTAAAGCCTCAATCAAAGTTCATCACCAGATAGTAGAACACTGTACCGTGGTATTCCACTACAGCAGTCAGACTTCTCAGGTAAAAGAGGGCAAGGATTCTTATGTTTTAAAAAATATTACTGTAATATATTCTACAAATATAGTATAACTATGCATCTATTACAAACCAGAAATAGCAGAAAAAAATAACCCGGATCAAGACAGTAAAGAGATTCCCCAAAGAGTGGCACCTTGAACGACCTTGCATGTTGCCATCTTGTACTGTGTTCCTGGTAAGCAGGTTTTGGCACAACACTCATCATCCGACAGCAATCTTATCATCGCGGTTTGATTCTCTGAACAACCGCACTATGACCATGCAAACAGATACACTTTGGACAAAGGAAAATTTGTAACATCTGCAGAAACAGAAGCTTTTGCAGAGCCTTACGTTCCTAAACTAAGTTTAAGCAACACTGAGAAGTTTTATGATTTCTGGCATCTTCCACTACCGCACCAGAAGCTCTAGAAAGTTTCCTGAGCAGTCACAGAATACTCCTATGCGGGATAACTGATCATCTGAACCAAACAGACAATACAGTAACACAAATCCAGGCTCTGACAAGAGCCACACCAATACATACCACACGCCACTGCCCAATACACTTGAGAGTCCTGAGTCTGGTGCAGAATACGGTACGGGGCAACTCTGGCACTGGAATCCAAAACCACGTCTAATGTTCCCACAAGAAGACCTAGAAGGCAAAGAGAGAGAAATTAAAACAATTTAATAGTAAAATGAAGAATTGGGTTAAGCAAAAATACAGGATCAACATCACAGAAAAATGCTGATGTTCCTGTCATGTACGCTGTGATGGAAGAGCAAGGGCACTCGGTTGAGAAAATGGAAGATGTACATCCAGTGTCCGCAAGCAAATTACCTATAAACCAACTACAGCCAATCCCACTGGTAATGGATAAAGTTTAGATGGCAATTAAATGTCTACTAAACCTAATTATAATCCTCTGCCTTCCTAGGAGAGTTTTCTAATAAAAGTCAAATGTATTTTCCTCTGTGGGGTTTCTGTTGCTAATACTGATTTTTAAGCCTACTAAATTAAAACACAGAAGAGTTTTCAACGCTGTGTCTTTCAGCATCACCTATGCAAACAGTAGGTTGGAAAACTCATTCAAGATGGAATCAAACAGCTCTAGAAAAACTGGTATTCACAGGCTTCAGTGATGTTTCTAGAAGTACTTTGATTAAACAAAGAAGGCAGAGAATCAAAATGTGATAACGCAGAAGTTAAATTATTTTTATATGATGTTAAATAAAAAAGCAGGCACCTCCAGAATAAATGCTGACAAGCCACCAGACTTTGTAAAGCAAATCCATTTTTTTTTTCAATTAAGTCTATTTACTAGATAAATATCTAAGATGGTACTTTGCCCTGCTATTCTAGTTAATGTACTATGAGCATCTTTAACGCAAATTAATTTTGCAACATCTTCATGATTTTCTAACATTTTTTCTTAACAGTTTTCTAACATTAGAACTTGGACAAGGAGCACGATTGCCCCTCTGGTTTGCTATTCAGGAGGCCCAGGCTCAATTCCCTGCTCTCCTCCCCATGGTTTGGGTGAGTCTGAGCAAACTCATCCATATCTTATTCATTACCACGAAACACACTACTTCCTCCCTTTATCTCTCTCGGCTACCCAAAAGCAACTAATAGATCAGGAACATACCACTGAGCACACTTCAAGAGAAGCGCCATCCATAATAAGCTCATCTGGTAATCCTTAAAACAAATACGTATGTATCCAGCACAGTGGGATCTCGGTTTGGCTCCAGGTTTCTTGTGCACAGTTTTAGGCAGAACATGGATTAAAAAGTCATTTTGAATACTTCCTATAACAATACTGAATATGTCAAATATTGACATATGGACCGGTAACACGACATGGTTAAGAACTACAGTACAACAGCAACTTCGACACATTTCCAGCTCGGCTGAATACCTACATTCTAACTCTAAAATGTCAACTTGCAGTTGTACAGCTCCTTAAGGAGGACACGTGGCTTTTAACACGTAGGAGCTCTGAAGAAGACTCTCTCACTGGGCTAAACTCGCTCAAGAAGCAAACTGGCTCAAAGCTAAAACCACTTAAGAACAGATCAGTTTAAATGTTTCCAGAACAGCACCAGGTATTCATTTCTCCCATTTTTACCTGGGAAATTCCAGTATATGATTTCATGCCTACCTGCAAAACTACACAAGTAAGTTACGTTATATAAAACACAGTAATACAAATAATTTAAAATATTGTGAAAAGATGAAATATGCTAAGTATGTTTATCAGCTGCGTCATTTCTGTAGTTAGCATATTTGGTTAACAGGGATAACATGTGAAACTGGTTGTCAATAATTCACTAATATAAATCACCTAATTGTGTATGCGTTTTGCACACAAATGGGGTGTTTTAAAAGCGAGGGGATTTTGTGTTGCTGTTGACACCGTGCCTTGGCCACAGTTCTGTCACCCCACACGGCCATCGGGCACACGCACCCAGGGGCGGCTCTCACCGGGCTGCACCCACACCGCCTCACCCCCAGCCCAATTTACATAGATATTAACTAATTAAAAACTACGTCTTACTCTCATCCTCTAAACCTTGAAAAAACACATTAAGAAAAAAAAAAACAACAAAGAAAACACCTCAGTAATTCAAGGCAACACGAGTACGACAAAGAAGCCATTTTTGACAAGGGAAGAAGACCACCCCACCGCCCCCCTTGCCGTTATTCGCCCCCCCCCGCAGCAGCACGGCTGGGGAGGCCGGACCGCCACCGCCCCCCCGGCCCCCCCCAGCTCCGGCCCCGCCGCCGCCGCCGTCCCGAGGGGGGCAGCGCCCGCCCCGCCCTGACGGGACCCTCAGCACCCCACCCGGGCCGGGCAGGGCAGGGCCCGGCGGACACGGCCCTGAGGCGGCCCGGCCGGAGTCTCCCCTCAGCCCCGCCGCGCCTCACCCGTGAGGCCGCCCCCTTTGCCGTGTCCCCGCCGGCGCTGGAGCAAGAAGAAGGGGTTGGCCCGCTCCGTGACCCACAGCGCGCCGGCCAGCAGCACCTCCTCGGGCCCCAGCCACATCGCGGCGGCTCGGAGCGGCTCGGCGGGGGTGCGCCGGGCCCGGCCGGAGCGCGGAGGCGGCGCTGGGCGAGCGGCCGGGCCGCACCGGCGGGTCACGGGGCCGCGGCGGCGGCGGCGCCCGGCGGAGACGGCGCCCCCTAGCGCCCCGGCCCCCTCACGGCAGCGGGGCGGCGCCATGGGACCGCCGTGGCGCGGGAGGGAGGGCCGTGGCTCTGCAGTGCCGAGGTCACGAGTTCGAGCCCCGCGGTGCGGAGGGCGGACAGGGCCGCCTCCCTGTACCGCTTCGGTGGGCAGTTGGGGTTCATCTCCTCTGCCTCTGGGTGTCTGGGGGCTGCAGAGGCATTCGCTGAGCCCTCAGCCTCTGAAGAGTCCCTCTGAAGAGACTGAAAAGACCCTTGCCAGGGCAGCTCCAATTTGACAACAGTAATGTGCTTTAAAGGTTTTATGTTTTACTTAATAGGAGCATCCTAAGCAGGCTGTTCCTTGACATCTACTGCTCATAAACTTCCCCCCCCCAAATACATTTGCCCAGTGTTACGTCTGTAACGTGATGCTGACAATACTGTACACATTTCGGACGTGTGTATGTCTGAAAAGGGAGCAGAGAGTTGTTTTACAACAGAGCTCTCGCTCGCTCCCTCCCTCTCTCTCTCCCAAGGGTAAAAAGTTCTTACCACCAGCTCCCCATTTCTCTCCCAGGATCTGGAAGTCCTTCCGGGAAACATGTCGCTTGCATGTATCTTCTTCTTGTGATATCTTCTTCGTTATCAAAGATGGAGAGAGTCTGCAGTAAGTTGTTCTCCAGCCATTCCCAGTGCTTTGTGTTCTCTTTACACCAGGCAAATGAAAAATCTTCCTGTCCAGCCTGTGGGACCCACGGAAACACAGATTATTTAAATGCTCCCTCCCATTTTACATGCAGTAATTTGTGGGAGGTGTCCCTTCCCAGGGCAGGCGGTTGGAACTAGATGATTTTTAAGGTCCCTTCCAACTCTAACCATTTTATGATTCCATGATTTACTGGCAGCGAGCTCCCAGCGCAGCTTTGCAGGGGGTACGGCCCCCGGCACACCGGGGACACGTCCAGCTCTCCTGCCCAGGCTGGCGATGCTTTCCCCTCCCCTTTGGGCAGACGGGAATTCCTTTCCCCTTTTTGCAGTGAAGCACACGCCCCACTGGGTACCACCAGCATCTCGGCCGCGTCAGCCAGCCCACGCTGGGATGGGGGTCCCGGCATCCCCCTCCTGGCAGCCAGCTCCATTTTCATGCTTGTTTTGCAGCTCTGGATCCCACGTGGGTCTTGTGATCAACTCCAAGGGCAGTCTTTGCAGCAAAGGAGAGCGGGAGATGCGGTTCCTTCTCAGCTCTTGGCCACGGAGCAGCTTCCCAGTGATTTAGTGAATCGCTATCCTTGTTTTAACAACCATTAGAGAGTCCCCCCACAAACTCTGAAAGTGTTACTACAGCAGAAAATATTGACATCTACCATCCCTGCGCTTATTGCCCAGCTCCCAGGAAGGCGGGAATGCCGTGTTTTCTTTAGGCTGTAAATCCCTTAACCCTGGGATGATCTATCTTCTGTGTTAGTGCAGCGCCCTAATCCCAGCTGGAGCCTTTGTACACTACTGTGAGGTAAATATTTATTAGCTGGCTGAGCTTTTAAGGCTCTGCCTCCAACCTGATGCCGTGGCTGTGCTTGGGAGCAGCACGCCGGGTTCTGAAGGCTGAATGTGCTGCGGGAAGGCTTCGAGGAGATGCTGAAAGGTCCTTCCCTGCGTTTCTATCTCTGCTCCTCCTCGCTAGGTGCCATCTTTCAGGTGGCAAAACGCTGTGGGAAGGTGGATTAGTGGCTCATGTATATTCATAAGCCACTTTGAACCACATGGCCTTTAATGGCCTGAAATTTCTAGGCACTAGTATAGCAAAATAAAACAATGTTTACTGCAGAGTGGGAAAAATCCTCTCTGAAAATGGATCTTTTGACAATGTCGTTCTACACTGTCCTCTAAGATATCATAGAATCATAGAATGTGTTGGGTGGGAAGGGGCCTTTAAAGGCCATCTAGTCCAACCCCCCTGCAGTAGCAGGGACATCTTCAACTAGATCAGGTCACTCAGAGCCTCATCAAGCCGGGCCTTGAATGTCTTCTATAGATATAAGAACTACTGGAGGGACTGGAGTCACTGGGCGATGCTCTCATCCTCCTGTATTTTGAGAGACACCAAGCTCACAAACTCCGTATTTTTAAATTGCTTTTTATTGAAATGTAGTACATTAGCAAACCCTAACTAATCGGTATACACTATTAACATATTGGCATATACCACGTAACTACAATACAGTGTTATACTTACATCGAAACATGTCAAGAAGTTCTGCTGCTGTCAAGCTACAATTTCACAAGGGCTGGGAGGATCCAATTGTGGGGAGGGCACTGCACCCCCCCATCGCGCCCGTGTCCCCGCAGCATCCCCGTCCCTCGGCCAGACCCCCGGGAGCTGCTGGCGTTTTTAGGTGATGCGGTGACACCGGTGCGGTCCACCTTGCAGCAAACCAGCTGAAACAGACTGTTCATTTTACACGCACCCAAATTGTTGGTTTTTTTAGTTGGTTGTTGTTTGCTGCAGTTTCCCGAGGCCAAAGGCTGGGGTCTTCCCTCTCTGCTGGGATGAAACGATCCCGTTTCGGTGGCTTCTGTGCATAGTTAGCCGTGGCCTCGAGTAGGTGATCCCGAATAGGCACGGTCCTATAGAGAAGCTTTTAGGCTTTAACATCAACTCGCAAACTGCAGCAGGGCTGACGGGGTAAGCAGAAGAGCGATGCTATCGCTCAGTTTGCTCAGAAAGGTTATTCCCCCTTTACAGGACTAGCGCGACAGATCTTACCAGCACTGGGAGTTAAGTCTGGACGTACAGGGTGGAAAAAAGTCTACCTGCTGATACGGTGGCAACCGAGAAGGCTTTTTTTTCCCCATGTAGCGCCTTCCAGTGCAAGCCCAAAGCGAGCCCAGGTGGGTGACGGGCTGGGACGCTGCCTCGCTGGCTGCGACGTGGGAAGAGGAGCTTCGCTTTAATAACCCCAAACGCCCTGTTAAACTTTCCTGGCTTGAGAGCAGCAAAGGGCATCAGCTTTATTTTCAAGCCCAGCCTTTCCCATGCTGAGCTGTTGAGCTGTTTTCTGTGAGATCCCCCCTAACGCAGCCCAGGTAAGAGCAAAGGCTGCGGGCAGATACAGCCTTTACTGCCTGAGACAGCCAGAGGGTGTTACAGACCTGGGACACGGTAGATCAAGAGCAAATCTAACCATCAGATGCTGTTACCACAACCCAGCAGAGCTGCTCTGGTGGGAATTAGCAGCTCTTGTCCCCCTGAGGGGTTCAGGCAGCTGGAGACCGAGTCAGAGCCAGGCAAAGGCGAGGCCCGGAGGACGTGGGAAGCAGCAAAAGAAAAAAAAAAAAAAAAAAAAAAGAGGCAAACGATGCCACAAATGCACACGGCTGAGCTCAGGGCAAAGGTTAAAAACTGTCTTGCTCCTGAGGGTCTCAGCCACAGCGAGCTGCAGGTGGATGGAAGCAGAGAAGGGAATAGCCCAGAAGGAGCGAGGGAGCCTCCAGTGTGTGTCCAGTAGATTTTTGGGCTGCAAAATCCCAGTCCCAGCTGTATGACACTGGTGCGTGTTATGCCTCAGCCTTGCCATGAAATCACCCTAAATAGCTTCAACTTTTAATAAAGCCCTATTACTTCTTACTTCGCAGGAATATTAATACTTCATAACTCTATAGGGAAGGGGCTATTTTGGGGCAACACCTTATACCACAGGGCCCCTATGCCCAGGGACCCTGGGACAGTATCCCCATAAAAAGAATAAACGTTCGGACGTTACTCATCCATCTCAGTTCATCTGGGCTTCTCCACGAGGCCAGCGGGCTGAGGAGCAAAAGGATGCTCCACGCAGGGATCCACAGACTGAGCATCCCACGACGGCAGCCCGCATCCCACAGCATCCCACGTCCCACACAGCCTGCTTTGGCCGAGAATGACCCACCAGGAACCTCCGTGCTCCCACGGACCGGGATGCTGGTTTGGAGGGATGAATCCCCTTCGAGGGGCTGGCCGGCACGGTGACGGGGAAGATGCTGGAGGCTGGGTGGATGGCAGTGCCGGCACAACGGGGATCTTCACCTGGCTCTCGGGAGGAGAAGGAAACTAGTAATAGTTGATGGGGTGGAAGGGCAGAGATTAATTGGGGAGAATTAGGAGTGTTTGGGAACGTTACAGGCCTTTAAAAAGAGTAGGTGAAGGAAAGGATCAATGCCAGCGGCTTTCCTCCCCCCTCAAAGCACTTCACAAGCACCAGGGAAACCTGACGGGCCCCTGCGAGGCCAGGGTTTTGGCCAACAGGTCAGGACATCACCGATTGGGGCTTACGAAGCACCACGGCCCTGCAACGGGAGCCAAACCCCATCCCCATCCCTACTCTTGTCACTGCATCCCAGGAGGAAGGGGTAGCGGGTACCACTTTTTCTCTCCGTTATTTCAAAGACAGTGGAAACAAAGCAGAAACGCGCACCGACCCGCACAAGTACAGTCTACCTTTCTCCCGATTTCCCCTCAGTCTGGTTAATCGGAGCATCTTTCCTCTCTCAGCCCCTGCCCCGCTCAGTGGTTTCCACCCAGCGTGCCGGAGCAGCGGCTGCCCTTGGGGCAGTACGCTGCGGCGCAGCCAGGCTCGCGGGCAAGGGGAGAAAAGAGCGAAGATATCTTTAAATATAACAACACATATGCAAGCTGTCACAGCACGTCACGCACTCTTCTGCACAGCTCGGGTTGGGAAACGAGGTCACGTACGGATGTGTAACACGGGGTGAAAAAGGAGCAAAAATTTCGCTCGTGAAGTTCAAGGTGTTTCCTGGGGTCCCGGCCCCGAGCCCCCCTGCCCTCCTCTCCCCCCGGCTCTCGTGTTCGCCCCACCGTGTGCGGTGCCGTGCTACTTTCTTCACAGCAAAAACCAGATGACTATTAGCTAAGCAAAAAAATTACATATTTTTCAACAATCAAGCCAAGTCACTCCCCAGTAACCAGGCTGCACAGCTGCCCGAACTGCAGCTCAACCCCAGTGCCTTCATCCTTCAGCTCACGACCCACAACTGTGGCATTATCTCAAGCCTAAATTGCGCTAAATGAGTCCTGGAGCCCCAGCGTGACCCTTGCCTCCTGCAGACCTCCCTCTGCTCTCCAGTAGCTGGTAAAGCTCTTGGCTCCCCCAGGCCTTTGCGCTGTTTTACATGAGCATGTTTAAAGAAAACGGAAGATGTGCGGAATTCTCATAACATAGTCCTAAGCACATTTATTTAAGTATTTTTGGTTGTTCTTTGGCTTACGTAGGCTATGCGGCTATTCCTACAGCATCCTCAGGTGCCAAGGCAAGCATCCTAGAAGCAAGGGGACAGTGCAAACATACCAACACATGAGCTCGCTGGAGGGAGTAATCGTGAGTGTCGTTAAGTAAACTTTAACATGCTTCAAATTTAATACTTAATGTTAGTATTATAGGTAAAAAGCACACTTACAGTCTGTTTTGGTTTTTTTTACTGGCAATTATCCTCTAAGAACACAAGCAAACCTTGATTTTTACAAACGTCTTACGGGAACATGCAAATCTTTCATAGAACAGGAGACTGGGAAAGAGAAGGTGAAGTGTTTAAATAGTTTAGGGAAACGCTTGGAGATAAAAGCTTTTTTTTATATGTAGAAGTCATAAAATTAATGTTTTCCGTTAAAAAGCATTTCTCTTTTTTTTTAACCTTAAAAATGACTTTCCAAGTTACTGGCACTTACAGTTCCTGGTAGATCGCAGTAGATTTTACTTCTATGAAATGACTCAACCACACACAGCACCACTGCGGCAGAACAAGAACAACGATGCTCATCAAGCTTTTTTTTTTTTATATACTGATTAATATTAAAAGGAAAACCTCAAACTTACCAGCATAGCCCAGAAAAATCACCCATGTTGCTGTGGTGCCTCCTGCCCATCCTAAATATGAGTAAGTAGAGGAATGCCTGCTACGGCACGTCCCAGCACGCACGTAGGGATCAATTGTTTGAACTAGCTTTTAATTTTTCCAGTGTTGCAAGATCTTCCAAATCCAGGATGTCAATTATAATCGTCAGCTCCCTTATCCAAGATGCTACAGCACGATTCCATTTTTATATCACTGTGCCAGACCCTGATCTCCACAATCAGAGGCAAACCTTCCCTCGCCCTGCTTAAAACCAAGATGTTAGGTTGGAAATAAGGAGATTTAACAAAATACAAATGACGTTATTTATTATTTTGTCTTTAGGGGCGTTGTAGTTTCTAATGTTTCTAATTTCTATGCCTTTTCTAGCTTTCCTGTACACTCTGGTGCACAGCTGGTGCAAACGATCTCATCTGGAGCTGAAAAACCATCGGTTCTGGTTTTGTGCCGAAACCGTGCCCCGGTGACGTTCCCGGTGGCCTTGGGGCGAATCCCTGCATGGGGTTGAGGCAGCCCCTATGAGGGATTTGTGGGAGCATCCGTGCTCTGCCCAGCTCGTGCCTTTGCCACGGTGCCGGTGGCCAGGGCGCACGGCTCAGGGCAGGCGGTTTGTATTTAACCATCAACACCCAGGGGTTTGTCAGTTTATCGCGACCCGACTGCCCGCCACGGCTCAAAACAAGCCCTATAACATCCCTGAAAGGTGGTGATTTTTTTTTTTTTTCTCTTGGGTGCTTGTTTTCAGAAGTCCCCCACTCTCACGTGCCCGCCTGCTGGCATCTCAGCGGATGTAATTACGAAAACAGGGGTTGCTCAATCAGCCCTTCTGCCACCCCCCCGAGCCCTGTACCGGCCCCGTAGGAGCTGGGCTGAGGAGCTGTGCCCCGGCTCGCCGGGAGCTGCCCCTGCTTCACACATCCACAAGGAGAGGAAGGATGCCGGCCGCGACCCGCTGCCGCTCCAGCCACCGGCTGGCATTTTCTGTGACCTTCACTTCTGGAGAAAGTCACTTCACCAGGAGAAAGGGGGCGTTAAAATTGTGCTCTTAAAAAGTTGGGGGCCTCAGCGTATTTCTAGAGCGAGCTGAATGACAATAAAAGCGCATTCGGTAAATACGAACGTGGGTATTATGAGAAAAGCCTCCCACCACCCACTCCCGAATTATCAGATTAAATAAAGCTGACGCACAGCAACAAAAGTCAAAGCACGCCCGGCAAAGAGGATCATTTCCTCATTTTACAGAGCTGGGTTTTTCTTTTTCTCTTAAACATCTGTGTTAAAGAGACAGCTGAACCACACTTCAGGTAAGGATATACGTAAGCAGACTGCTATACAATTAGAAAACATAATAAAGGAGGGAAAATTCCCCCGCTTGTAGCAAAAGCGGATGGAATTAAAGCGTGGCAGGGTATGTCTTACCTTTCTTTTTGGCTTAACTGATTTCTCAAGATTCCTACACAGAGGGTGAAGCTTTGTTTCACGTTACAAGGACACAAATGCGTTTCTACACCTACGGTAACTCAGACTGCAATGGAGAAAAAAGCCGAACATTCATTAAACGGCGATGCATTGTCCGGTAGGAAAAGGTGGAGCAGAAGCGCTCGCTCCTCCACGTCTGCTCATTTGAGGAACGCCATGGACGACTTAACTCCAGAGGCTCCTCTCTCACTCTCCGTTTCTGCATTGCTCTTTCAGAAGCTTGCAAGCAATACTCATTTCCCCGCCGCTTTTGCCACACACCGCTAAAAACTGAGTTTTCCTGCAGAGCGTCAAAGCGGTTGCTGCTTTCCTTTCTTCTGCTGCTTTCTGCATTCCCGTTATTGATGTCAGTGGGAAAGGGCACGGCTCAGAGAATGTGTTTGTTATTTAACTGTTGCAGATCCCAATGGGAGAACGGGATACGAAGCTTACCTCTTTTCTTCTCTGTAATGCCAACATGCTGGCTTTTAAAAAACCTCAGTGAAAAAATCAGTGGACTTTTTTTAACCCCTCCCCCCCCCCCCCCAAAGTTAAGTGAGAAAGCTAATTAGATTCCTGCATATTTCAAAAAGTCTAATGGTTTTCAGGTAGATCAAGTGCTGGTTCTGTGAACGTCCTCTCTACAGAAAGAGACTCACTCGACTTGAGCACACGGAAGGACCAAAAGGATATTCTGTGTAGGCCATTTTTCTCCTGCTTCAATCGAATTGGAGAAAAAAACCCAAGCATCAAGTTCCTTGAAATCTCTCTGCAAACGCAGGTCCTCTCCGCAGCTTTAACGTCAGACTGGCTCGCTATTGCCCGGGGTTACGCGGGTTGTAGGAAACTCAATGCACTTATAAAGGTCCCTTTCAGAAGGGGCTATTTCACAGTAAGGTTATGGGTTGACCGAGATATACGAGTGCTTTTACCAGTCACTGGCCATCTCCTCTACAACCAGTTCCCTTTCTGACGTTGCCCAACCATCTGGACAATTAAAAAAACTGGAAACAGCAGACGCCTGTGTAAGAGAGGCATTTGCAGTTACAACACAAACTCTTAGGACCACCGTAAAACCTCTTCTGCATCGCCGCGGCTGGACCGACACAGCTCCCCATGCTGTTACTCAGCAATTTCCATCAGACAACCTTGCTTGCCCGTAACTCTTCGTCAGCTCAAAGATGCCACCCTCAGAAACCACCACAGCCGGTCTTCCGTCTTTGCAATCGAGAAGGCGGGTTCGTGTTCTGGAAAAAGCAGCTCTTCTTCAGACAAAGGAGATCCATGGAAAGAGTACACAACAATAGGAATGAGAAATGAAAAAAACGGAAAGAGGGCCAGGAAGGAGCATGGATTCCTTTCAGGTTTTGTTCTCGTCGTACATGTCCAAGGCGGGCTCGATGGCTGAGAACTCGCTCTCGTAGACCAGGCTTCGAGGGGACAGAGAGTTACGATGAAAGAAGTGACTGCCTACAAGAGGTAGAACAAAACCTCATTAGGAACACACGCGAACAACGTTAAGAACCGAGTTAAGCATCCTCATACACAGCTGCTGGCCGCAAACACAGTACGCCCAGAAAAAATAGCCGCCCTTTAACGCAAACCAGTAATAGCCATACGAAATAGTTCACCTAAACAGTTTGTGTGCTCCCCTGCCGGTTTAAAGCAACGGCTTTCCACACGCACGAACAATCCCACCTCAAATGGTTCTTTCAGGTAAAACAGGTCAAGTCTGAGCAAGGCTGGGGCAGGCCAGAGTTTTGCGCTCGGTGCTTGCTGTCGATTTACAGCCTCGGGAAGCAGGCACGAGCTTCCTCGAGAAGCCCAGAACCCTTTGGTCGGTGCCCAGGTCCCCATGCCACGCGCCAGCACAAAGCGCGCCTGCACGAGGTGGAAAGGAACGAGGAGGATGAGCGAGGAGGTCACCAAAGATCATCCGACTGATGCTGCTGAGACCCCGACCTCCTCCAGAGCTCAGCAACCTCCATCCACCCGGAGTCACCTTCTAGAAACTATGCGTTTCCTTACACAGACCCAAAGGAGACCCAACCCTCTTCTCCAACACTGGTGATACCTGAAACAAGCACCAAGTGGCTGTTGACAGATGTTCATTTTTTCCCTCGGCAGGAGTTAAATCTGGTGTTCCCATGGTTCCCCGAACCCACAGATGTGTTTTGCGAGGAGCCCAGCCCTGCTGGTGTACAAATGGTTCTCTCTGAAAGCATCTATCAGATCAGGCCCTTGGCCAGAACGTTTCATTACTCGGTTTCTCGATCCCAGGGGGAATTAGCTGGGAGCAGTGCTGCTCACGTTACAGTACGCCAGGCAGCCACACCAGCCAAACTGGAGGCAACTGAAAAGCTTCCAAGTTCATCAAGAAGGCACTCGGCAAACCAAGGTGCCCCCAGTTCCAGGCACCAGTGGAGCAAGATCCTTAGGGGACTACAGTTTTAGCCCTGGCAGAATTGAGGTGCTTAAATCCTCCTTTCCTTGCCAAATTTTGAGTCCAGCCTACACCATTCTGACATAAAGAGCTTACAAAAGGTATGAGGGAGGAAGAATTCAACTGCTACCGTCCAAAACAGCTTTTCTCCTTCCCCACTCACCCAAAAGACAAAGATTCAGAAAAGAAAGAAAAAAAAAAGTTGACCTTATTTAGTTTAAAAATAAAAAGCTAGAGTTATAATTAAATGCATAGAATTGTTGAAAGAGCAAAAGTGAAGATGAATTTTGCACTTATCACCAAAAGCCAGTACACACGCTCACTCCACCACTCGCACTGAGAAGGGGAAGTTCTCATAGGCAAATTAATTTATTTTTGATCTTGTAGTTAACTGAAACAAGAGCGAAAGCAGAGTTACGTTGCGTAGGAGCGAATTGCTCATTCTGCCAGGAGCGTATACCCAGGTACTTGGAAGAAGTCTACAGCGTTAGCATATGCTTTGCAGAGGCAGTCAGTAGAGGAGGATGAACACCCCAATATATAGGTTTCTGAACCTGATGAACCCTCTCCCAAATTTACAGGTTTAAAAAAAACCCCATAAATTAGAAAAACGATGATTTTTTGAGGGAACACACGTTCGGACCTATGATTTCCAGCTGATCATAGCCTGTATCAAACAAAAACACCCCCGAAACTACCCTGAAATTATACCAGATAAAACTGATTTCAAGATTCTTCTGCAATTTGTGTTATGGGTCAGGATCATTTGATTTTTGATGCCTGAGCCTCAGCTTGCAGTCAAAATAAGCCATGGATACTGGACGTTTCATCTCCCTTTCCTCCACCCGCTGAAACGTTACACACCGAACAGCCAACGCTGAAACGAAACAAAGGGGATTCTGAAAGCTCGGTGTTGCTTTTGTTTTCATTACACAAAAATCAAACAAGGGATTAGGAAGCAGACAGCCCAGGCAGTCATTTCCTCTGTGCGCGCCCAGGCTTCCACTCCGGCAGACTCAAAGGGGAGATTTAATCAACAGGCAGACAGGTCATCTGACAACAGATTTTTTAAAAATTAATCTGGAAAAAGGCATTATATACCCAACGCCTCTAAAATTATTTACTGTGATGTTTTGTGCTTCTTGGCAAAAAAAAAAAAAAAAAATAGAAAAAAATTTAAGCCACCCACTTCCAGGGAGGCTGCACGTTTCCATACAGATCCAAATCCCTTGGCTTTCACACCGCTTTTGGGACACATTGTTCAGTCTTTTCCTAAATATCTCCCTCCTCCACTGTTCAGAGCAGCCCGCCCCGTGCTGAAAAACCAGCTGCTGCTTGGTACGTTGGGAAACACTCGCTCTTCAGGTGCTCCAATAACCGCGTCTGTGTCATTACCCACAACTGACAGACACAGAAACGGAGTCAGCAGGGCACAGCGACCCAGCTACGCTCCTCTTACGGCAGAAAATTGCTAGTGCTCCTTTAAAACTGTGGCATCAGTCCAGCGGATAAACTTACCGAACAGATGTATTTTAAGGACAAGCAGAAACATCTACAGTTCCAAACTCGCCTTATGAATCTCTCCTTCCTATTTTGCACTTATTAAGAAAGATCAAGATTGATCCTTTAGGTATAGGAACAAACGGGAAGTCTGCTTTCAGTTTTAATACATGAAAATTAATCCTTCAGTGCTCTCTGTCACTGTTCTTCATTATACCCTTAAAAAGAACTTTTCAGATAACTTGTATTGAGTCTGAAAATAAACATAATACCCTGGAATTCATCTTTATACCTACTGTTGGATGCTACAGAAGTGGGCACAACACCTCAGCCAAAAAATCAGGAGACATGGCACTGCTGTAGCTCTGCAGGTGCATCAGGAGGAAGCATCACCTGGTGTTCCCTTTCCACCTGAAAGTATTTTAATGCCCTCGGTCATTAATCAGGGCCACCTTCTGCCACAAGCTGCAGTCCCTCCACAGCTCCTCCGGCACAGCAGCTTTGTAATGCGGAAATCCGATCAGAGCACTCCCTATCTCGGATAATCTGTTTTAGACACCCTCCTGGGTAAGGAGCAGAGCAGGGTTATTTCATAAAGCATCCTTCCCCCGAAGCCAGCTGTTCAGCAAGGCACTGAACTGTACACCCTGTTAAACGCCCTTCTGCCAGCCCCGTCCTGCCGGCCTTCCAACATCTGGAAAGAGGGACCGGCTCTTCTGTCACTGTTCAATCTCCTTCTTGTGTCCATCCAGAGTCAAAAAATTGAGTTTCTGGGATGGTGCAGAGTCCACCTTTGAATATATTTAGTTCATTAACAGGATGAACTTACATCGCTAGCCTGACCTGTAATTAACCTAGCAGATACTGTCTGTATTTTTATTAACACATTGTCCAGACAACTGTTAGAGGCTCAAAAGAAAGATTAAAAAGATGGCCCTGGGTTATTTAAATCCTCTACGGAGGGAAATGCACTAGAAGCCCTGTCAACCATTTTGTTCCCGATATCACTGAACTTCTGCTGCTGCTCTGCTGCAGAAACATGAACTGGAACTGCCTGTGGTGCCTTTTGTGTCTGCGTCACCATCCCTGCCCGTCCCTCCCCACGGCATTAAAAAACACTTAGGGATTTTTGTTTCAGGAGACAAGCGCAAACTTACCCATTTTACTATTGCTCTTGAGAGAGGGGTGGAAAAAAAACCCCCTCACATCACCCTTTTGCTTCATCGCCCATACCCCAGATGATGCCCTAACCACATCCCTCCATTTCTGGCACCAACGCTCACTGGACAAACGCTGTATTTTACAAGGAGACAGTCCTCAGACACGGTACGTCTGAGGGTTTTTTCGTTTCATGAGTAAGTCCAATGGGGTTTTCCAGTCTTTCAAATCGCACTTAACTGCTCTATTGATTGTTTTCATGTTTCTTTCAAAATTTCACAAGGACGCACTGAAAAACAATTCTATTTGATATACTAAAGCTATCACATACTTCATTTCTTATTAGAAAAGCTGCCTTCTCAGCTGAAGCCTGCTGGACGGATAAGAATTAAGAAACTATTTTAATGTAGGCTCTGGCCGTGTTCCTAAATTCTAAAAGTGCCTATACATAAAAATAAAATTAAATTAAATCTTCTATTTCCCAGTACATAAAAAAAATTAAATCTTACAGTAAAATTGGTTCTCTCTGTTCGTTTAATTAAATTAGAAAGCACTAAGTTTCAAACGTCTCCATCTCCATGCAAGAAAAACAAAAACAAACAAGCACAGAAGAGGTTTTAACTTCCATCAATTAGATTTTCCTTACCGATTTGTTACCTTCGTCTACCCATCTCATTAACGCAAAGCATTAGCATTTGGCTGCGAATCAGAGCCGCGTGTTTTAACTGAGGGTTGTGCAATCCCTCCTGGTGCCGCTTGCATAAGGAAAGGAGTGTGAAAGAGCCTGAGCGAGGACGACGATGAGAGATGTTTTCCCTCTGCCTCCTCACCAGTAAAGCAGCCACGGCAAGAAGGGACACGTCTGCGTGGGGTTTTACCTTACAGTACAGGCCATTATCAATCTTCCACGAGCCGAATTTGAACAAAACACTAACCCCTGTCGCTAATACGAAAGGAGGCTTCGCAGACGACTGTGGGGGAAAAACACCACTTTTTCACTTGGTGTTGGGGAGGAAGAAGTGGTTTAGAGCAGCTTCGCTTTTATCAGAAGGAAGGGTGGGGTGAAAGCAAAAGACAGAAAATGTTTACGAGTTGTATGCCCAGAAAACAGCGTTGCAAGCCTTCAGCAATGACTGACCTGAAGACAGAAATCACACTCCAGTCCTCCCAGCGTGACACAGGAGTGTTACAGGAGGAGAACTGGAGAAAATGTTCTTATTTCAAATTAATTCTCAGCTGGAGTCAAGGTAAGCCCGTTGTATACTAGAACACTCGGCCCAGCTTTTTTCCTTAACCAGTTGGCATGGAGCGATTGCCAATAATACTCTTGCTTGTCGTTCCAGTGCGGGGTGGCATCCTAAGAACGGCACCGCGTGCGATTTCCACTTGACAGCTCGTGTCCCAAAATGAAAGGAGAGGAATACACATCCGCAAAGATGAAATCATTCAAAGGAAAGAAAGCACCTTATAAAATTTATAAAATGCTGTCAGACTTAAGGACTAACACAGTTAAGTCCAAGGAAAATAAAATTCTCACAGAGTAAGATTTCATAATTAAAGTTTTTTTTATTTCTTCACTTTTTCCTTAATACAAAGCTTTGGCATCAGCAAATTTTATGAAAAAATAGAATGTACTAAATAATTGCTTGTGCTGCATGATCGATAAATGATGCATAAAAATAGGTGTCTCTCTCCGAGGCAATTGTCCGGAAAGCGTTTCTTCAATACCATTCTGCTCTGTGGGGAAGGAAAAAAAAAAAAAAGGGAACAAAATATTTATATTGAAGTTAATACTGCCAATACTTAAAAAAACCCCTAAATAAAAAAACCCCGTAAGTTAGTAAGAAATGACTAATTGTACAAAGCCAGAGCATTAAAAGGGGTCTGCACTCCTTAAGTCACTCTTACAGGACCAGGAAAACAGACGGATCAGCCAGAAGTCTGAGCGCTTCTAAACTTCTGAGGAAACTCCATCTGCTACTGAAAACTTCCTCTGAGTAGCACTAGCCAACATGGGGGCTTTTTGGACTTGAAAACACAATTATACAGTAATTTCTGACCGTTCCCCAAGAAGCAAAGCAAAATACGCTTCTTTTGTTCCTTTCAATCAAAACCTAAAGAATTTAATAGTAATAGCGCAGGAATATTATGAGACCAAGAGAAAGAAGCTGGTTCCTTATTTTCTTATCACTGAAGACAATGTTTACTTTTATCAGGAGCTATTCAAAAATGTGTATGTGTGTATATATACATACCCACGAACGTGTATGTATACAGTTAGATATTTATACATACGCAACTCCAGAACTATTGCTCTAAATAAATATATTTAAGCTGTGGGAAGGACATAGGGAAAAAAAAAGGATCGGGACATGAGGACATGTTTTTAAGGGAGTTTTCATGCGGAGAATATTTGGCACCTTTTACTTGCATCAGCATATTACGTGGCCTCATTCTTGCTACTGTTGTTTTCTGATAAGAAAAAACCCTCAGCTTCCTCTTGAAACACCACCATAACAAGCGTAGCGTATGCCAGCACTGCTTTTTATATGGGGAACAGCATAAAAAGCAGGTATGCTGTTATGACATTTAATAGAAATCACAATGAAAGGGAGCTGCCACGTAACTGGCATGATACTCAGCAGCAGAAATGCTTTGTCAGGCACTGGGGAACATAAGGTGTCAATGAAACAATAAATCTAAGAATCAGTGTCATACAGACACACATTTTAAACTGTCTAAAACTAGTCGAACCTAGCAGCACTCGCGGAGGCTGCTTAGATCCCAAAGGATTCAGTCGAAAAGCTGAGGTTAAAGGCTACGAGTAGGTACCTCAGTTACCCAAGTAGGTGATTTTTGACGGCTCTGGTTTCTGTGGTTGCTAGTTTTCATAAGTCTGCCTAAAAGTATACGCTTATATATGCTTGTGTTTTCATTCCTGCCACTGGGGAAGGGATCTCTCCTCACATCAGCACGCCCTTTGTTTGTACTAAGGGAACATCACTGTGAAAACACTTCTCTGGAGGCCCAAACTGTCTGCCAATGTGAGGCAGCTTGTCCTTTCAGTAAAAATAGACCCAGATCCCACTGAGCAAAAGACAACAAAAAGAAGAGTTGCAAGGCAAGGCAGAAATGCAACTGCTATCAGTGCCCACATCTGGATGATACCATATGGGCTACAGTTCCTTTGTCTTTTTCCTAATGATGTGGAAATGCCAAGAAACGCAGACATTCCTGTTTCACAACTCATCTTGCTCCCTGCTTTCCCAAGCTGTTTTTCAGTGCAGATTAACTACATTCAGCTACAGCGATGTTGCCAAGCTGCTGACTGACAGTTGCAATTTCAAGATTTTGACAAATGGGAAAAAAACCCTAATAATCAGGAGACTTGATAGGGCTATTTGAAGTTCCAAAACGTTTCTTCATTAAGCCCTTTTAGAACTAGCATCTGAAAAGAAGAGGAAAGGAAGATTTGCAAATTAACGGTAATCAAAGGTTATTGGTGACCAAAACCTCCGGGAACTTGTTTTAACCCCATCCTGAGGAAGATTAGCTTGAAAGTGTATAAATTTTACACTGGAGACTATTAGACATGTTTCCATCTTACTGAGGACACCCTATATTTTCCAGAGAGCACTGAAAGTCAAAAAAGAGCTTCTTTCTCTTATCTCAAAACAAAAAAAACCCCAAAACAAAAAAAAGGAAGTCATATTTATAAAGCTGTATTTCTAGGCTGCGCAGGAGACAGCCTTTGAATCTCACCCCACTTTTGCTAAGAGATCAACACATTTAATGGACACTCAGCTGGGTCAAGATGTCCAGAGACAAAGGAAGATGTTGACGCTTTCCCCTCCCCAAATAAACAAACTATGATTAAGCATATATCACGAGCCCAGATGTTCCCTACACCTAAAATGAAAATAGCCAGATGTACCTAGTCAGTGTATCTGCAGCACGGATTTATGCTTGCCCACAGACAGGACTCTAAAAACAGATTGGAAGTCATGTGCTGGAGTAATTTCTTGTCCAGCCTGTCTGAAGGGAGGCACTGGGGGTGTCTATAAAAATTACGGAAGCGTGGATGTCTTTAAGCACTCCTTTGACTGCAATTCTTAAGCATACTAAAACGAGAGGTCACAAGACTGGCCTTTTCATCTCTCCCTCTCCTAAGAGCAAAAAGGTAGTTTTCTATTTAAAAACCTTTTTTCTTAGCTGAAAGCGTGCCAACTAGCAATACAGATTTTTTTTTTTTTAATATGAAGTCAACTAAGAAATTGAGGTGAAAACTGTCAAAGGTAACTGATGGTAGTAATTTCTGGCTCTGGCAGGCGAATTTTGAACATGGGGATTTAATGGCAGAAATCTAATGTTTATGCAGACCGCTGATCAAAACCCGAATATAAATGGTCTCTCTTTTCTCCCTTCCACGTCTCCCCTTGGCAAGGAGGTTTCCTCAGACAAGCCAGTTAAATATAAATTAAGAGAGACTTTAGATGTTACCCTGGAACCTACAGACAGACTTACATTCGAGAAAAGCAGAAAAGGCATTTGACACCTTGAAAACTGCATTTTTTTTCCCCTTCTCTGTTCTCTTGGTATTTGTTCCCAATGTTGTCCATGACACACACCCACCAGAAATACATAAAAACATCTGAATATTTACTTACTCATTAGCATTCAAGCTAGCTGTGGCTTTGATGATCATGTAGCAGAGTGTAAGGGCACTGAGGAGGCCAAAACTGGCAATAATAAACCATTCTTCTGTTGACAAAGGAAAGGGAGGAAATCACTCGTGGGAGAAGGCTTATGTCAAAGCGATGCCAATATTTCCCTCAAACACCACTGGCGGAAGGCAAGAGGCTTCTAAGCCATGACTGGCACCAGGAGGTGAAGCAGAAGGAGATTAGCCACAGAGTTACTGACTGGAGAAGGCTAGCAAAGAAGAAGTGGAGAGAGGTGTGGAAAAAAAGCATGGCACAACAATATTTCCTGGCTGAGCCCAAGGGTTAGTGATAAAGAAAGGTTACTTAACAATGTAAAGGGAAATGCAGGAACACGGGAAAATGCAATGGAAACTCTGTCCGCCCCCAAGTCAGAAAGACGACTGTCGGGGTTGGTTTACGTTTGCTGAGATGCAGCTCTTCACATAAGCACACCCAACATACTTTCACACCCGTGTCTTCGCCCCCTCCCTCCTGAATAAATGCTATAGTGTTACTTTAAAAAAAAAAAAAAAAAACAACAAACCAACCAACAAAAAACAGGATAGCTTGTTCAACAGTAAAACATAACTAGAGTTTCCCATTTAACAGACAGGAATACAATGGAAAAATAATTTCAACATTAGTGTACACAGACACATTAAAAAATAAGATGTAGTATAAAGAAGGCTATTAAAGAATGTTCAGTATTCAAAGTTCTCCCTCCTCAAGATCAATTTGTCACACGGTAATAGATCGGAATACAAACACTTTTGTTGAATACGGCTTTTGGTTTAACTCTCATGCATCAAAGAATGCATGTGTCATCCATAAAATCCAAACATTTGAACAGCCTTTTCTAACGCTTTATTTTATAAACATTGTCAGAATGAACTGTTGCTGATTATTTCTTGTTTTACCCTGGCATCCCATCTGTGCAAGAGCAGTACCACAGTTGGGAACAGGCAGTAAAAACACCTTCTGCAAAACCAAGTAGTGAAAAGTTTCAGTTAGGGTACAGAGTTTCCCCACCCAGGACAAGGAAAGCAGCACGCCGACAGATTTGCTCTCTGTTCAACAGTCTAAATACAAGATGAATCGGATGTCGAACACTGCATGACAAAGTGACTTGCTGGCTTTGTAAAGATTTTCTATGTGGATTTCTCCTTCCCAGATCAGGACATTCCTGGATATGGACTATGTGTTTCATAAGATGATATTTTTTAAATGAAGCATTTACTTTGCTACAGCATCTAAACAAACACTCCAGTGGACTGTATCAGTTACACTAGCTCTTTTTTATATATATATATATATATATATATATATATCAGTGGCAAACAGTGTCACTAAGCTCAATATATGTATCACAGATGTACATAAACAAAATACAAGGAGAAAAATCAGACTGTTGTACAGCATGGATTCTATTTTTGCAATTCAGCCAGAAAAACAACCAGTCGTGCATCAAATTGAGACTGTACAGCATATGGAAAAATGATGCAATTCCACACATGTTGTATTCATTATAGTGCTACTACACACTAAGAACCCTAGGTAAAATCCAGCGAGTGGAAATTTCCCATGCTGTTCTTACAGATAGGAGCTTACAAGCAGTGCAGGAACTGTTCTCTTATGTCACAAAACACTTGGACAACATTCAAATGTGGGCACATCAAATACTTCTTTTTAATTCACAAATTTTGTAAGAAAAACTATCTGCTAAGAGACGTCAGAATTCTAGTTCTTAGTGGAAAAAAAGTGTCTGCAGAAATAGTAATCAGCCTAAATATTTATATTTGTATAAATTATTGCATGTAAGGTATTCTGAAAAGGTAAATAATGGTTTTGGCAATCCAGCTGCTCGGACTGGCTACCAAATTCAGGAAGGTTATTTTCTTGCCATTTCAGTTCACCCAGTGCCCTCTGCATGCAGATCTAAATGGATATACCATTAATAACGAAGTGTTGGCACTGTCGTACCTAGAGTTACCAGTTTCAACATGGAGCATATGCCTCCTAAGAGACACCGAGGTCACCTTTGTCCCTGCAGGGAGATCCTTCACCACAGCCCTGCAGCACAGAGTGACAGCCGAGCAAGTGCCACATACCAGGAAAACCATAGAACAGTACTGGAAGCCAAAGAAAACTTACTTGTCACAGCAATGTTGATCTCTCCTGACCTTGGCGTTAGCTCTCCGTCCTGGGGCAGCTGTGACATCCCGGAGGTGCGCAGGGGCTCCAGGCTGAGAGAGCTGTCATTGGCAAAATCGCCAAGTGCTGACCGCCGGCCGGCTGGCTGGCCTCTGCTGAGCCTTTCCATGTCAAAGGCTACGTTATCTGTACATGGCACATTTGGCTGGAAAAACAAGCGATTCCACATTACAATGGTGAATATTCTACATGTAGCAAACCCGTAAATTGAGTGAAATCACACAACACACTATCAGCCGCTGTGACTGTCCTCACAGGAGAGAAACACACGACTTAGCAAGTTCTATCCGAAGTTGCACCTTCCAGGGGTGGAGAAAGCAGCAGGAAATGGGATTAAGATTCAAGAAAGGGACTCAAATACGCCTGTATCATAGCCTGTGCCTGTATGGTTTACTACCATGAGCAATGACGACATGCACTGAATTCTACAGTAACCTCCTCTAAAAATCCAGGTATGTTATTAATTGGAAAAGTAGGTCGCCTACAGTCTATCTGCAACTATTTCTTACAAAATGTGCAAATTTGCAACAAACACAGCTAAAAATGCAGGCATGATTATTTTCACTGGCTTGATGCAAAAATTGCTTTAGACAATATCTTCATATGCTCTTCTCCTTTCTTCCTTACTTCTTTCTTCTGTAAAGGGCATCCCTCCCACCTTATAATTTTTTCCTCATATGGGAAAGATGGAAAAATCCTTTCTGAGGTTTTCACTTCTATCCTTTTGTGAACTGGTCAACAAAAGCAGTTCTCAGGGATCCCATAAGCCACGAGCTGTTTGAGGAAAGCTTGCTGGCCTCTACTAGGGCATGGCATTTAATGTGCAAACAAATTTAAGACTGTCTGTGGGAGACCACAACAGGAACAACAGATTTACAGAGTAAATTTAACAAAGAAGGGGTGAAAGAAGTTGAGAAAATGGAACATTAGGGAGAACCTAGCAGACTTCCAGTAGATAAGAAATTGTTATATATGGAAATATAACAATATATTCTCAACAACCAACTAGGGAAAGGACAACACCAACAAATCAGCTTTATCAGCAGCAAAGAAATTGGTAAAAAACCCCAAATCCTTTCTGAGTAGGGTACTGGAACACCCTTCTCCCTTTCTCCCCTACAGTTATTCCTCCTGTTCCAGGCCTCAGGCATGGAAGGAAGAAGAGCTCACAACAGTGCAACTTACCACAATTCCCAGTGCCTTCAAAATGTTCAGTTTACACATTGGACACGTACAGTGCTCACTAAGCCATGGATCCACACAGGCTTTGTGGAAAACATGCCTAGAAGAAGAGACAAGGCACATAAATAATTTGCAAACAATTCTATTTTATACAATGAGAACTACTTTAACAAACATTTAGATAGTTTCTTAACTAAGCCAGGAGACCAAATTTTTTAATTGCCAGTATTCTGTGCTGATGGCAATAAGAAAAAAAAAAAAAGAAAAGAAAGCCTCTTGCTTGTTGTTGCCACCCTTTACTAAGAGTTCCATCAGGCAGAAACAGTTAAAAGGAAGATTATCCCTCTCTTCTCCCCCCTTTATTGTGGATATGGGCAGAATAACTAGGGTTACAAGGTCTCTACCATAACCTTGTGTAAAGTATTGTCTCAATTTCTATGTAGAGGCCATAAATTGAGTAGGAAGAGCACCGATCCACCAGCAGTCCATTGTATTCAAAAGTCAGTGCAACCAACCCAAAGACACTTACGTTTGATTTTGAAAGGGCTTTTATAATTATCATTTGTAAGTAAAAAGAACCCTTTTCCTACAATCAGTATTTCTCAATATCAGGAAGGAAAACATGTCCATTATCACATGATGGTCATTAAAAAAAAAAGAATCTTTCAAAGACAAAAAGGCAAATTGGCTTCTACTTGCACAGCAGGGAACTCTGCAGAGAATGGTCTGAATTGCCACCTACATTGCATATAAAAATCATAGCCACATACACGAATGTAAATGTAACAGTGTTGGGATTAATATAAACCAACATAACAAGGAAGGACTATGCAGAGACCAAAACAACATACCTAAGTTAAAGGAATTAAAGGAAGTGTACTCTTGGCTTTTCAGAAGGTAAACAACTTTTCATGTTGCATATTCATGGCAGAAATGGGTATCACTAGGATTTCTACAGCTTTAGCAAATACTCATAATTACTTAGTCTGAGTAACTGCCTAAGATAAGAAGCCAGACCTTTCACGTCCAGTGGCCCTGACTGCAGAGCAAAAAGCCAGTAAGAGCAGGCACACCCGAATAGGACAGACTGGGGATCACGGCAGAGATCAGCAATTAGAAGGGCTGCTTAGCCAGCAAGGAGCTGTGCTCTGAAACCAGCAGACGAAGGGGCAGGGGCAGAACAAGGAGTTCCTGCCATCTGAGGCATCGGCACGGTCTGTAAGAGGTCATGCATGTCCCCAAGGCAGCATGAAGTTGAGATACTCTCCGTCCTCTCCTCTTGCAGGTTATACTTGCTGCTCCGTGCCTCAGTACGCTCCTCATGGGGTCTGGGATTTTTTGCTCCCTATTCCACGGGATTTTAAAAGCAGAGACCAAAGGAGGCATGTTACCAGATAATTCTCTTTTAAATGTCTGGAGAATGACTGGGAAAAAAAAGCCTCATGTATTTGTTAACAAACATAGAAAGAGACAGTACATAATTCTGTTTTGTCTATGCCTACTAAGACTGATGGAGGGACTACAGTATATCAACATAATCAGGTTCCCATCAGCTACGAGTGTATGTCCCACCCGTACTCACTGAAGATGCGCAGACTTACAGAGTATAATACTGTCAACAGAAGATGGCCAGGGAGCAGGAGGACTTTGCATATCTATATCCCAGATATTGCAGGAATAGAAACTTACAGAACCTCAGCTAGTCACTTTGCTGGACTGTGTCCTTTAGGAATACTGCAGTCATGAAACACAGGCTATGTACAGTGCTTACTGTCCAAATAATTGCACAAAATACAGACTCGCTTCTATTGTTATTAGGTCTTAATGCATTCCCTTTATTACTCACAAAACTACAGGAAACAACGTTTAGAAATCCTGGGTGATCGAAAATGGTTTGACACCTTCTGAAACACAAAGAGATGCTATTTTTCTATGTTAGGCAAATCATGGCTTTTAGTTGCTTATGTTTCCTTTTAAGTCTCTGAAGGTTGTTTTTGGAGTAGGACAAACCTGAAAATCTAATATTTTGGGAAACGGCAGACATCAAGACTCCACCGAAGTACGAAAACAGCTTTAATATATCGTTATCGGCTAATCAGTGCTGTAGAAGCACTCAGATCAAGTGAAGCAGGCGACTGATACGGATGCCAACATGCATCTGCTAAATATTATGACTTATTTTAAAGAGTCATTAGCAGTTTGATATAGTTCAAATGCACCAGAACAGCTCAACTATTTTTGTGACCTCTTAATTCCTTGCTTTTAGTTCCTAAACCTTCAAGGATGTTTATTAATGTCTTTCAAAAACAAAGTGCAGTTCTCCAAAAGTTAGTTATTGATTTAGATTGGCATGGCTCTGCCTACTACTTAAGCAGTTTATCTACTCCTTAAAAAGCTTGCCGATACCATCATCGTGGCTCAGGCTCTGTCTGGGTTTCTCTGCTTGCAACAGTTAAAAAGCAGTAATAGAGCAATGAAGATAACAAACACATTTATTACTTTAAAAACTCATTCTGACAAAGGAAGCCCATGCATTTTCTGCTATCCTAAACCTTCTCCATATTTCTGTCACTTGTTTTCCAAGAGCATGAACGTGAAGAGTTCCTAGCGAGTTGCTCTAGGTCACGGGGGCTGATGATGCTCCCCCAGGAGCCACACGCCGCAGAGTCAAGTGTGACACAGCTTTTTCTGCTTCTCCAGCCTAGGGGCCGGAGGCGGCACGGCCGGCAGCACCGGAGGAGTCTCCCCTGCAGGCATAACTCCAAACAGGTGACCTGCAGGTATTTTTCCACTCCGTCAGCACACCCAAGCCAGTTGCCCTCTAGCTTGTAATAAACACCGTTAACGCCAACTCTGTTGTACGATACAGCTTCTTTGCAGCATTTCACAAGAAAAAAAAAAGTGAATTAGAGATCTCTTTTAGTGGTGTAATGCCTCTGGATTCACATGTCACACAAAGAGAAGGGTTTGAACGAGTTTACGAGTGCTATTTCCCAAGAGCTCACTAGACTTCCCTGCTCTCACCTCAGCATCCCACCAAAGCGACCTGATCTTTGGCTACTTGCTGGAGGCAGCTGCTCCCCTCACCCTGGGCTACCAACCTCCCAGCCGGGCCAGCAATCAGCACAGGGGTCCCTCCTGCCCCGCTGCAGGCAGCCCATTACAGCAGCACTGCCGAGGAGGGGTGTCTGGCCTGCTGCGGCGGGGAGGAAGGGGCCGCATCTCCCCTCCCAGCAGACAACGCCAGGGGAGAGCAGCCTCGGTGCTCTCCACAAATACCTCGTATTGCCGAGGGAAAAGAGGGACTGTCCTCGCAAGCAGGGAGCAGAGAAAACGGGGATGGTGCAGAGGCATTGCAGTAAGTGGAAAAGATGGCATTGAGACACTGTGTTAATTTTCTCTTAAAAAAAAAAGAAAGAAAAGAATCTATTTGCAGCAGCACAGAATCAAACTGATGGAAATCTGGCTTAGTTGCTTTTCTCACTTTCCCCCCTTTTTGCCCAATACAGGAAATATTAAGAATTTGACTCAAAAGCCATTTATTTTAACATATTCACTACTTTAATTCTCTTCCTACCTTGTAAATTTCTTCCTTCCCAGGCCATCTCTCTGCCCTTTGCAAAGTCACTCTGTGCTTTTCTCTAACCCATCGCTTTGCTCTCCCCTTCCCGTATCTCTCACTAGTCCTTCACACTACCCCCTCCTGATCACTTTTCACCCAGTTCCCCTTCATCCCCTGACGCAGCAGTGTGATGGTAAAGCAAAACTATGCGAACAAAGAAAACCGTACATGAGATTTGCCTTTTGCTATAATCCTTCTGACATTTGCTTACAATACTTATTTTTAATTTACTTAATGATATTCATGGAAGACAGAGATGTTCCTCAGGCTGGTAAACCTAACACAGATGACTGCTTTATTCCTCTGTGCACTAAAAGCTACAGGTATGTCCACAGGCTGCTGGTACCAAACATATTTCTCTCTCTGAAGCACAAAATGAATGATAGAAATTCAACTGCACTGTATGTAATCATTTTCACTTTAGTTTTTCTAAATTGGCCACAGTTTCCCACCTGCCACAAAACTTTACATCACAAATATGGTGTTTCATTACAGAATTTTAGGTGCAACTTGTGCAGCTGCTGGTAGGCTTTGCCTGCTGTGTGCCTGCCCAAACCTGAGTCCTCTCTGCTGAGGGACAGAGTGACAGACCCTACTTAACTGCAGAGAACAACTGCGGTACCAAAGGGAAATGCTACTTTTAAATTGATGAAAACAGCAAGGATGTCATATGTCAGTGTTTCCTACTGCCTAATGATTATAGTTCCTCAACGGGCACAGTAAGAAAAACTTCTAGCCTTTCATTTGCTTCCTCTAAGTCAAGCCATTTTCTCTATGGTTTTCTTGCAATTTATTTTCTCATCTGGCTTAGACACTCTCTTGTGAGGCTTTTTGTGTCTGTGTTGACTTTTTTTTTTTTAACTAACTTTGCATGTTGCACTAAAATGAGACATTGAAGTATCAGGAAGTAGAAAGGGATAAAACCTCCAAAACAAGATTTGGGGAGAAGCATCTCAGATGCTGAAGACTGAAAAGTCTCACATGCAATCTGAAGTTTACTGGGGTCACCTCTGCAGGGAGTAGTTGGCCCTTCATCTACAAATATAAAAGTGTCTTGTGGAAAGTATTCATCTCAATGTTTCTGTCTAGCCAAGATGGCTTTGCACTCAACTCAAAGCTCAACTGCAGCAGATGAAACGCGAGATTTAAAGAAGAGAAGTAGAAAGTGAACATAAAAGTTGTCATACAGCCTTCGGCAGGAATGTAATCTGAGCCTTCACTGACCTTATATTCTTGTGAAAAAAAGAACAGAAGAGGATCTACACAAGAGTCTCAATACCTCCTTTACACGGGAGATCACAGTGGGGGAGGCTGTGCTGAGGCGGCAGCCGGGTGCACCTTCATCCAGCTCCCTGAGAGCAGGGAGCTCCCTGTCCGCAGGACAAGGGCTCACAAGCAGTGGCTGAAGGAAATGGCCTTGCAAACAATTTTTTTTTTTTTTCTTCAATTAATCTCCCCCAAAAAACCACTGATCATCTTGGTTAAATGGTCTGATCACATCTACTGATACTAACATTACATCCATTGCTTGGATAGTGGCAGGTGTTTAACTAGGGAAGTTGACTTTTAGTCCCAATTTCGCATTCTCCTTGGTGGTAGAAGATGCTTTCCTACCAGATGAAGACTAATTCTCTCTTCATCAGCAAGGACCTCCCTCTGACCTCTGTTCAGTATCAAACAGAAAGGCACAGTGGAGTGGGACTTGTGACCCTCCGTTCCACACCCTTGAGCCTCACAGTACTACCCTGAACTACACAAGTGAAGCTTTCTTAAGAGGCAATTTCATAAAAAAAAAATAATCAACTTAGTGATTCAAAACTGGTGTGCAGTTTCCAGGAGTTCCTCCTCTAATTTCCAAATAATCTTCTACATAACAAATTAAAGACTAGAGCTTAATTCACATATGAAAGCTTTACTGGAGATTACAATGTAGGATATAAGTCACAGGAATCTTTGCTTAACACTTGGGAGTACATTTTTATGGGCAAGAGGACATCATCTTTCAGTAAAAACGACCGAATTACAGAGAGGAAATGCACACGCATCCACCTGATCACAAGCCCTCAAATCTTTACAGATCTGAGACCAAGCTGTTCTATTCCCTAATACTTTCATTAAAGTTTCTAAACGAACATTTGTAGCGTATATCAATTAAACAACAACACTGAGAATCTAAACCGGTTCACTGTTTCCCACAGTCCAAGAGGTAAAGAACACAGCGAAAAGTAAACTGAATTAAACTTCTGGCCTTAGAAGTAGAATGTACACGTATTTTGATCAATAAGATATAAAATAATACCATTTTCCTTTTATAATGATAGAAATTCATTATGCATTAGAAGAAAAATATTCCAGGTATTCAGAGCAGCCTGCAGGACGATTTAGAAGACCAATAATGAGCTCTTATGTGCTGCTGCATGACTGAAGCTTGACTCCAACACCATGACTTTGTTGCTTTGAGAGTACCATGCAGAACACTATTTATATACCAAGCACAGGTCAAATTACTGGATCTTAACTGCGTGTATACCACGTAACTTATGTGTATTTTTTGTCTGGAGATAACAAGAAAGCTTTGCATTTCAGAATACAAGGGAAATAAGTCCTCCGTAATGCTTAAGGCTACCGAAATTTACCGGTTCATCAAAACCAATCACCAGGTGGAAAAAGCACTTAAAAAGCATCTCTCAAAAAGCAAATACCCCGAAACAACTCAAGAAAGGAAGTGAAATGGAAATAAACCGAAAACCTGTAAATGTCAAGAGAATGGCCTAAAAGGAAGAGGAAGTTGTTGCATTATAAGCACCAACGCAGAATTATCCAGCGAGTACGACTCTTCAGGCACAAGCCAAACAGACACCGCGCTGGAGAGACCAAAGACAGAGGACAGCAGAGCGTCTGACTGATGTCAGAGGAGGTATGAAGGTTGGAAAGACTGCATTCCCATTTCCTACACTGTTTCAGAAACCAGCAGCCGATGTTGAACATCTGCGCAGAATGCCGCAGCTGTACCCGGATCACTGTACTTGAGCTTTTGGTGTCCACCCACTGCTCAGTCCTTAAATCTGCACCCCCGCCTCCCCTCCGTGCAATCTTAATAGCTCTACTGCTGATATGCCCAAACTGCCCGAGATCTGAATTTTTTGTTTAATCTCTACTGTTGTAACAGTGCCAGCACCCACCTTCACACCTTCTGGTATCATAGCCTAAAATAAAGTGGCTGGTATTAGGACTGGAAACATCTAGTAAATGTGTCTGTAAATCACAATGCACATATTCCATGAAATGAAGCAAAGGAGCACAAAGAAAGAATAGTTTCCAAACAAAGGAACTTTACTAGCTTACTTGCATGGTAAAATGCGAACAACATCATTCTGCTTGTAACTCTCAATGCAGACAGCACAATGATCAAAGTCTGGGTCTGTTTCCTAAAATGAACAGAATGAAAATTCAAGTTAAGAGTTGAGGCTATGACAAATGTAAAAGTAGTTGTGACTAGTACATGAACTGCGTTGTGCTCAGTGGCTGTTATTACGAAGATACAAAACCAATGACTGGGTGGTTATATCCCAACATGACTTGAGAGAAGCATCTCATACATACAAAACTCTCCCCTCATTTGGAGCTGGTAACTGACCACTTGAAACATAAGCTAAAGCCTAAGATGATTCTAGTATTTGTATGAATCACTATAAAGTACAGAGGATTTACTTCAGCTTTGAGCTAAAACTTCCGTTTTATTCAGGGGTGTTTTTTGGTAGGATAAGAATTCTGGGATTCCCTTTTATATAGCCAGAACTAACCATTTTTACTTATTTCAGAGTAGGCACATATTTTTGTCTGCTTACTTGCAGAACTGTCATCTTTCTCATGCAGACATGAAGATGAGGATCACTGACTGGCTCCTCTCCTTCCTCTGTATTCCAGAAGTTATGATTTTTATTTATTTATTTTATTTTTAAACATGAGAATTTCAAATTTCCACTGAAAAAGGGCTGACTTCATTTGGCTGTAAATATGGAATCAGCAATATATATTTAAAATGTTTGGGCCTGTAACACAAAAGAGCCTCTGCCTTCTTTTAGTTCAAGTTCATTATTCTCTTCGATGCCAGCAAGCTACTAGCAAGACACCGAGACAGGGAGCACAGCAAGAGAACAGCCACCCCCCGGCCAGCACCAGTCAGTGCTGCATGCGGAGAATCCCGATGGGCTGCTCTGATGAAGGACAGGTTTTCTCCCGCCCTCTGTTCACCTGTGTGTGCATCTCACGCTGTCACAGAATCATTTAGGTTAGAAAAGACCTTTAAGATCATTGCGTCCAACCATCAACCTACCACTGCCAAAAACACCACTAAACCACATCCCTCGGCACCACGTCTGCACGTCTTTTAAATACCTCCAGGGATGGCCATTCCACCACTTCCCTGGACAGCCTGTTCCAAGGCTTGACAGCCCTTTTGGTCAAGAAATTTTTCCTACTATCCATCCTAAACCTGCCCTGGCGCAACTTGAGGCCGTTCCCTCTTGTCCTGTTGCCTGTTCCTTGGGAGAAGAGGCCGACCCCCCTTGGATACACCCTCCTTTCAGGGAGCTGTAGGGAGCGAGAAGGTCTCCCCTCGGCCTCCTTTTCTCCAGGCTGGACACCCCCAGCTCCCTCAGCCGCTCCTCACCAGACTTGTGCTCCAGACCCCTCACCAGCTCCGTTGCCCTTCTCTGGCCCGCTCGAGCGCCTCAGTGTCTGTCTTGTAGTGAGGGGCCCAAAACTGTCTGTACCACGACCTCCATGTCACTTGCCAGTTTTGAATTTATATCATCAAGACAACAGCGTCTTTTAATATGGAAAAGTTCTTGTTATCTGTATGTACTCCCATACCCACTCGACAGATTTAGTGCAGTAGGCTGTCTTGAAATAAAGCTACATAGGGAGGGAGAAAGAGCAAAAAGAGATTTTTTTTTCTGCCTTTTCTCTGGAAGCAAATTTTTCCATCACTTCCCAATCTTCCAGTGCTGACAGTGTTGATCAGAAAGATAAAAAAGAATCACACAAAAAAGGCCCAAAGAAATAATCTTGTCTTAAAAATCAAATCACAGCCAGAATTCTCTTGCCTTTTACAAATTAAAGAGCAAAAGTTAAGCAAGATTAAGTGACTATTTTTTCCTTTCAGAATCAAAGACAAAGCAGTACTGCTCATGAAAGTGGAAAAAGTTTAGGACTTAACAGACCATACATTTTAGTTTGTATACTGGCAAGAAATATTCTTGGGGTAACATTTACTACCTTTAACGAAATGCCTGCTTATACTCCCCCTCAGATTACTGGATGTTCATAAGAGATTGTCCTTTATGACCTGTCTTTTAAATTTATTTATACTTTACACAACTTACATACGGAACGATTCTAAGCTTACTGAATTCCACATAAACAATGCCAGCCCTATGTACTCTTACCAGCAACCCCCCCCCAGCCAGCTAGCACACAAAACCACTCTCGGTCACAGTTGCCAGATGGAGGGCAAGTAGTATTTAAGCAAGAAAAACTTATTTGAAACTTACAGCATACATTAATACTAAATGTTACACAAAATACTGTGCCACAGGACAAAGTAAGCCTCCAACAAGGAAGGCAAGGTCATAAACCAGAAGCAGAAAGGAAAAACTGCGATTGTTTCCCCCGGCAAAAATTAAACATCATGCTCTAGTTTACCATGTTGAAATCTTATTATTATACCTTATCACCCTTCTTTACTGTCCTGGTTGTCAATTTACCAATGGCTTTCTTGGCAGCATCTCCAAGACGACGCTAATAAAGTGACAAAGAAAAGAACACAAATTAACCCTGATAATCAAGCTTCATTACTTTATAATGACTTATTTGGGCTCAATACTAGCATTGCAATACACGCTGTGGCAGTAGGCCAACGCATAAGACAAAAAGTGTACACAGCAAAACCTGCAGTTAGAGATTTGTCAGGAAAAAAAAAGTGAACCCGACAGTTGAGCCCACAAATGCACTCGATAAGCATGGGCATAAACCTCGTGGGCTGTGTAGAAGTCCACAGAAGTGATCCAATGTTTGTGTGCCAAAACCTAACCAAACCCAGCCTGCAGGATAAAAGCTGAAGCAACATGCCTTCCCAATGGTTTCTGTTATGTTCTGTTCATATTGCTTTTTATTCAGTGTGCCGTGATACAACACCTTCTTCTCTTCTTAAGCGTGAATTATTACTACTCCCCCCCGCTCCCCAAGCGGGCTGATCTTATTCTGCGATTCAAGAGATCCTCTCAGCGTAACCTAGTTTCTCTCTTGCTATTACTTGAAACCACCAGGATCTCACAAAAAAAAAAAAATGGGTCATGAAATCTAAATAAGCCAATACAGACTTAAATAAAGCTGAAATGAAAACTGGTTCGAAGATGAACCTCAACCTCAATGCATAGGCCAAGCTATTTTTTGCTGTTTATGCCGTTTTTATGACCACCACTATTGGGTGGAAGGAGCCATTTCTGCAGCGCAAGTGCCAATTCCTACTGCAGTTCCCAGTTCCCAGCCAAGGAAGAACAGCTGTTTGCCAGCTGGTCCATGGGATCCCAGAGACGGGGCACCCAGTGGAACAAAGCGCATGTCTTCTTGTTTCAGGAACCCGAGCCATCAGATTTGGTTTACATTGACTGGAAAAGGGAAGTTCGTGTATTTCATCCTTCACCTCCATCTTGTACTAAGTGCTCTGCCTTTGAAAGGGACAGGCTTTACAAAAGCACTTTTTTTTTTTTTGTGGTTTCCATAGAAGAACAGCTCTTATTTATATTTTTCAGAGCGTGGATTTGAAAAAAAATAATCAAATACTCAGTCCCAGCTACTGAAGTATACCCACATAGGAAATGCAGCACCAGACAGAGCTGGGATGGGAAAATTACATGCTTCCTGAAGTCATAAATCTCATCCTAACTTCAACATGTAAGAAATTGGTTGATTTAAGCAAATCCAATTTACAAGTCCTGGAAAAAGCATATTGGCCTGAGTACTTAATGACACAGAACACACTGATACACCACTGGAGCAGATAATCATTGCACAACCAGAAGTGTGATTACTAAGAGAGGAACAAGGCTGAAAAGGCATTTAACTTAAATGCTCAACGCTACCAACTAAGTAATTGTGGGTAGTAATTATAGTTAGTTGTACTGCATGGGATTGCATATGCGCTACAAGAAATAGTAAAGATAGATTATTTTCTATGGGAAGCATAATATTTCAGCAAAACTCTTCCAAAATGTATACACGTTCTCTTATGTAAATAAATTTGCCAAACAATAACTTTCATCTCTTCCACTTGAGAGATCCATCTCTTCCATTTTCTACTTTTAACAAATACTTTTTTTTTTTTCTGTGAACATCAGAAATGCTCAGGATTTGCTATTTTGCTAGGTTAGGGCAGAGCCATACAGCATATGCTTGCTTTTAAAAGCCAGGACTGTCTCGATGGAAAAGGCAACCACCACATGCGAAAGAGTTTCATACCTCTGGCGGAAGTGTGCAAGACTAGTGATGTGAAATACCAGTATCTACTCGCACTATCTACAAAACGCAGCATGTTTTTGATTTAAAAAAAAAAAGTGTGCCTCGACATAACTTAAAAACAAGATCATAGCCTAAAACAAGTTATTTCATCACTAACAGTACAGCCTTCTCTCTGTGAAAGCTCTCAAAGCTTTTTAAAAATAAGCTGTAGCTGTCGCCACCTTCTTATTAAAGTTTAATAAGCTCAGCTTTTTAAACCATATAAAATTTTCATCAAGTTTGTCCTGACCTTTGTAAAAATCTAAAGAAAGAAAAAGGGTCATGAGAGCCCTTTCCCCATGGAGCGACTGTTTTGAAACACGGACATTTGGAAGAAGCCTAGAACCACGTAGGGGATGCAGGAGACACAATTTCGTATTCCACAGACATTCATTGACTAACAGTTATATTTAAACTTTCACCATCCCAAGGGACCACACTAAGTACCAGTTACAGCGTGGTCATTTAAGAATGACATCCTTAGGAAAATCTACAGGATGCCCACGGGACCTGCAGCATCAGACGCTATTTATAGAAAATAAAAAGGAAATCCTTTGTCACAACTGAGGTTTTATAAGTTCGCATTTGTTTTAGGTTTGACAAAACACCAAAGCACTGCCTTACAGTGAGCTTCTGTGTACGAGTTGTAATTCGGGGGATAAGGGGGGACGGTGACTAGAGTTCAGCAGCTTTGTAAGGCTGCCTTGAGAGAGATACAAAGGCAAAGAGAGCACAGCACATTTCCTGAGGTTTACTGACCCTTCTCAATAAAAGCCAAGGCACACTATGGAGGCGGTGGGTCATTAAGTCCACACTAGTAAAACATTTACTTCTAAAGTCATCAACTCATATTTGAGTTGATGACTTGATTTAGCCAAGATCTCCGAGTGTGGCCATACTTCATTCCATCCTTCAACAAATTAAGAGTTGAAAGAAAAGGTAAGAAAGGCATATTGAACAAAATTTTACTTAAAATATATGACCAGGAGAATTAGACATTCCGTACCAAGTGTGATCTTGAATAAAGTCGAAAGCTAACACATATCACTAAGCAGCTCTATACCTTAGTTTTCTTACCCTAACATTCACGACAGATTATAGTTTGGAAATAGCTTTATACAACTTCTGAATTACCTTAATTATTGCTGAAGCAATCCTTAAGAACAGGGATAGAATTCGTAACATTGGTTCTGTGTTCTCCTGCACTACAGAAGTTCATTCACGATTTAACTTTCCTTCCCATCCCCAATGTACATACAGCATACACATTCAGCCAACACAGATTCTATCTTTCTGTTGGACTCATCAAAACCCAAATATTTTGCCTCAGTTCTCTTTCCTGTCATGTAATAAAGTCTCGTACTGGTGCTGCTCAGGATGAAAACACTTTGCTATATAAAAAATCCTTGTCTAGCAACATGCTGTGCCTCAGGACAAAGAGGTTCTGAACGCTAGTTTGATGGACATTCCTTAAGAAATTATTTGTTCTCTATTGACTACTGCATACAGAAATATCACCTCCAGAACTTGAGAGAAAAAAAAAAGTTCCCTTACCTGATTCCTGTCACGTGCACTTGTGTACCTGATCTTCTGGATGAAGTAAAATATTAACCATGCTGAAGAAATTATCATCAAAACAATGAATGATATTGACACAAAGACTAGAGAGCCCCGACTGAAGTTTTTTGGAGGAACACGGGACCCCACTGCTATTGCCATCAGGACAGAGATATTCTTTTCCAAGTAATTCAGGATCTCCTTAACCTTTGATTCTGTAATCATGACAGCAACAATGTCTCCAGTTCCTATAAAAAGAGAAAAATCGTAATTTTACATTTAAAATTAACACGGAGTGCTGCTCACAAGATTTTTCCAAATGCAAAGCCATTTGACAACTGAAGAGATTTTAATCTCAGCTACCTACGGCACATGGAACACACTACTGGGCACTCGACTCACGGCGTGTCCTTCAAACCCAGATTTTCAAATTAGGGCATTAGCATGCAAACTGTTTGCAGCTCCACACACAGCAGGAGATCTCTACCCGTGGTTACACAGTACTACCCACAGCGTAATTACTGGGTGCAGTCTGAACTGGCTTTCAGAAGCACATTTGTTCCAGGTTTGAAGCTGTGAATTACCCCAACAGGCAACTCACAGAAAAACATTTAGAAGATGAGTTCAGTGATATTGCTAGTGGTCTTACCGTACGCGGTGCCGCGTACGAGTTGAGTGAGACAAGTTCCCCTGCGTGGTTATGCGGCTTTCACATGCCACCAAGGTTGCCAGGGACCTGCAAATCACAATTCTAGCACAGAAGCAGCAAAGCCAGACTTTGACCCACATCGCTTCAGACAGAAGTGAAAGTAAAGCGCACAAGTCTGGCTGCAAAGCAGAAGAGAAATTAAAAAAAACCAACCAAAACTCGGCAGAAGTTTGACTGCTGATTTTATCACCCATACAAAGACATGGCTGATAAGATCGCAAAGAGGCTGTCAGCTTCATCAGCTCCGTTTTGAACGTGTAGCCCATCTGGTTTTTGTAGTGTCTTGCCTCTACACTACCTCCTGTCCCAAACGGAAAACTATTGGTACAAGGATAATAAGAGAAACAAACCACAAGACTTGCTGAAAAAGAACAAAATCACCTGCTGAGCAGAGAGAGCACCTATGTTTTAAAAGCAGAGGCCCCATAAAAAAGAGGATCTTAAACTCAGGGCAATTCTGATCTAAGTTCAAAGAAAGCAGTTTACAAGAAAACCAAAGTCAGAAAGAAAAAAAGCCTTATGAGTGCCATTCTTATTCATCCAGATCTATTTGCTTCCTATACTAAAACCCCTTTCAAGACCTATTTTCAAAATGCTTGCAAAGTCTGCTCATCTGTTTGCTCCATCTGCCTGCTCCAATTCACATTCCCTCAGAGAGGACATTCTGGATTTAGAGTGGATTTAAGTTACAGAGCAGCTAGCGTGACAGTGAAGAGAGAACATGAGGTCCTATTTTAACACAAGGAATTTCTTCAAAGTCTTTTAATCAAAATCTGATTTTTAAGAAGTTACTGTATCCACAAAATGGCATAGAAGACCCAAGAGAGCAGCGTCTTTGAAACCCAAGGCACAATAAGCCAGGGCAACAGAACCAAACAGCTGCGTAAGTTACCAACATGGGGGCTTTAATACTGTTACACAACTCCAAAGTTCTCTCATTACTCTTTCCGTTCACCATGCCAAACTAACTTTTACAGTCACTACCCTCAGTTTTCAGAGCAAGTTCCCTAACACTGGCGTTGCGGACTGTGCTGACAGAACTACTCAGAAGAAACAAAGCCGATAATCTCAGAAATTAAGATTTGCACAGTAATTTAAAAAACATTCCACAGCCCCAAAATCGTTTTCCCCAAGAAATTTCAACTTTTCTTTCTTCAAAATTGAAATGCTAAAGACATTCATGCCTTGTCTAAGTAGGTCCAAGTAGGAAAAGAATGTTTAGTGTTTCCTTCTGAACGAGTATTTTTGAAACAAGTGTCACAGTAACTCAAAAGCTTTGAACAGAAACCAAAACCCGACACAACTCATGGATACAACTTACTTAATCACTAGTATACCACAGGTTCACAGAAGGTCCACTTTAGTCCAGGGACACTTCAATTCAAGACGTACTGAATTTGGTTTCACACAAGCCAATCAAAATATTTAACAGGCAGCAAAGCTCAGAAACAAGAGTAAAAATCTACCACTTGCTTTATTTTAAGAGGAAATCTACTCAGATTCCTATTTGCCCAGCTGGGAAGAGTCCTTGCCCAGACTTGCAGCACTTAATCACAGGACGGGAGCCACCTTTCCTGCAAGATTCCGTATGGAGATGCAGCACATGCTCCTGCAACCCCAAAACCTGCAAGATAATCAAGAGCAGGTAATTCAAACTGCCTGATATTCTCCCAACTTCTGTTCTTCATACCTAGTTCAGATAGTGAAGAAAGGCAGGGAAGGGTACGGGGCGACTGTATTCCCCAGAGCACGTGTTCTTCTAAACTTCCCTAGTAGGTATTTATTTGCACTGAGGAATTATGTTAGTATTAAAATATCAGTCAGAAGCTCTCAACGTAGCATTCCGACATGATTTACAGTTATCTGCAAAGCAAAGCTGACTAAGATCTTCCGATACTCGCCCAGTTCTGTCTGAATCAAAAGCTGAAGCCTCCACCTATTCCCTGCTGCCCGGGGAATGGGACAAAGCTGACAATCTGTCACGCGTTTTATATAAAGCCCAGCACAAAGGGAACCTCTGGCATCACTGCAAAGTGATTTGCATTCCAAATGACTCAACCGGGAACAGCCAAAGTGCTACTGCTGCTTCTGACCCTGCGAGAGCCAAGGAGAACTGCAGAAAAGAAAAATAAATTGTGCCTGTTTAACATACTGAAGCTCAGTGGAAACTGGGACTTGGTTCATCCGTATTTTTGTCAGGGGCATCACCCTAAATAATTTTAGCAAGAGCTCCCTGCTTGAGAACAATTGGGGGCAGGATGAGAACACCGACTCGTTTATTTTAAGCACCTTGAAACCTTGCATTTCTGAAACTTAAGCAGGAAAAAATCTTCAGGTGAACACAGAAGAGACTAACAGTGTTTGTACAAGTTAGAATACGGTCTTCCTATATAATCTTATGAAAAGCAGTACTCTCCTCAGCCAGGAACACAGCGTCCAGAGAAAAGAAGCTGAAGTGCAAACTAAACCCAATGAACCACACACTCAACCACAGATGACAAGCTAGGACAGACGGTATGCATAAGATAAATATTGACGCCTGTAAATATAAATCATTTAATTGCTATCATCCAAGCCCAGACAGATCTTTCTAGCTTGCAATTTTACCATATGCATGTTTAATTAGGATAGTTATACAACTCTATGCATGAAAAGAGAGGAAGATGCGATTAATCATTAAATCTGTGTACTATTACATTGGGAGAGGAGAAGAGAGGAGGTCTTAAAAGCTGATAAGACACTAAAAATAAGATGGGAAAAACAGCAACACCCAGAAGTTTCCTGTAGAGCTAAGGAAACTGCTTTGGTCTCTCACTAATCTATCCATATCTCCTAGCAATTCTAAAAGAGCACATTTAGAAAGTCAATAGAAAGTCATCTCAAAGAAAAATTATTGGTCTCATCACAAGTGAATAATTGTTTCCCTTAGTGTCTGTTTTGTTGACTCTTGTCTACCAAATGTTTGTCTGAAGCTCAAAATACGGATGACTATGGCCAGGATACCAAGCTTAAGACAGGCATGGTTCAAAAGGCAGACTTCGGACACCTTCTATCCATCCACCATCCCTTGGAGGATGCAGGGGATGGCAGCCTGGCAAAATGCAACTGCCAAACAGCTGATTTATTTATTTTTCTCCTGGGCTTGTGAACAGCCCAAGAAGCTGTTTGGTCAGTACTGGGTGAGAAGGACAGGTGAGACAATTCGTCCTGGGCATCTGAGCAATCTGGCACCGAACTGCTGCTACTGCTGCAATGCTTCAACCACCTTCTCGTGGGTGGGGAGGACAAACCCTGAGATCCCATCTCAAGCCCGGCAAATGCCGGACCACCTGCAAGAGGCACTGAACTATTTTGTTTTGAAGTAACAAGGTTTGCAAAGAATTGAGAATTAAATCAGGTACTCCTAACAAAGGTTAGCATTTTTCCAATGGCTGATATTTTCAGCTAAAGTCCTTGCAATTTCCTAAGTCTTTAATAGTGCTGGTCAACGCTGCAGACACAGCACAAAGCAGATAGACTGCACTCATCTCACACTTGTGAAAGAATATCGTTCTCTCTTTAAATAGCAGATAATGTTTAATTGTAACTGAATCCTTTCCTGACTTCATTCTGAAAAACCTGAACGCACATTTATCTGAATAATTCTGCAGGTGCAAATATTAGAATATCCTTTAAAAAAGCAAACAAAATCCCCACCTTCTTAATAAGAGTAAAGCACAGTACAGACAGCCACTTGTAGCCTGGATTCAGGGCATGATTCAGACATTGAAATGCCATTGCCTATTTGACTGCAACAATCAGAACATCATTATGATAATGTAACTGGAAATAAAACTGCCCATCTTCACGAACCAGACTTCCCCGTTCTTCTTCTAAAATCCTGTAACTGTACACTAAGCATTTCTGAACATGTTATATCAGAAATAAAAATACAGCAACACACACTATTCAGTGCCCAGGAAAGGGATCAGTCCGATTACTGTGAGTGACAGATTTCTTCAAACAATATTAAGTAACAGTGAAACCACCGTAACAGAACGAGAGCCCACAAAACGCCAACAAAGAAAAGTGCAAATGAAGAGCTATGAAGTTTTGAGAGACCAGTCACAAGCTCTGTGAAAACACCAGAAGGTATCTGAGCTGCAAGGGAGCAGAAGCAAGAATTACCCCTTAAGGGGGTAAGTAAGGGGGTAAGTAAGTAAAAGTAAGGGATTTATTTAGGTACAGAGGATATAATCCATGGAAGCCAGAAGGTGACGGAAAGGGAAAAGCCATGCTGAGCTGTATGCAGAGCTGCACTGCTAGAAAAAGCAGGCTCAGGAAGCACAGATTTTAAATATAAATTCCATAGTACTCAACAACATTGGAGAAAAAGACACAAATTATTCAGATACCTTAAACGTTTTAGTCTGATACAAACCAGAAAAACTCTTTGTGAAGAATAAGTCTTACATTCTAAAACAGGATTTTGGAAAAGCAGGCACCAAGAGGAAGAGCCTTGGCATATCTTCAGAGTGATTAAAACCAGTCTAGCTGCACATATTTTTATTTTGATCTAATCAGAAAGTAAACAAGAGCACATCCAAGCTGTCAACATGAGTGCAATCTCAAGAGTAAAATGTTGTTTGAGATGTCCCAAATCAAATACTTCTGAAAACAGAAAAAAACTGTAATATTTGTCAATTATTTAGTTCTAAGCAAGCCACGAATTTAATGCCAAGAATATACATAAATTTTAAAATGAGAATGGATAGCATTTTAAAACATTTTTCTTCCTGTTGCCTTTATAACATTGAAGATGTTGAATTCTTGTCTGTATGTAAACATTTACTTTAGGATGCCTATTTTATGTGGTGTCAGACACGAGAAGAGATGCTATAACACTGCCTGAGGAAATGGTAAAGGACAGCAGTATATGAAACTGTTACCCAGAAGTTTGGCTCTCACAGGATGCATCAGTTACACACAACCAGCAGACGACTAGCTATCGCAAAACATTCAGCAGATACTTGCAGAAATCACATCCCTTTGCTACACAACCTTATGCAAAACAACCTGGTGAAGGAAAAAAAAAATAAATCTCTTCTGAGGCTAAAACTTCAATTCTGACTGTCTACTGAAGAGGACAAGGAAGCAGATATTCAGGTTCAGTGAGGGCCAGGCTTCTGTAAAGTGTAACTGAAATACAGTCAACCTATGTCTGAAGAACTCTCAAAACTCTCCTTTGATTGCAGCAAAAAGAGCTTCAACAGATTTTACTCTGCCAGGCTACGAAAGGGCACTGCACTATACCCTCTAAATACGCCTATGTACACTTTAGTTAATTTTGAAGTGTACCACGCGTTGCTGTACTGCTAATAGACATGTGGTGGACGCTCACAAAGTTCTGCTCCTTTAAGAGAAAACAGGCATATGATTGAGGCATATGATTAGAAGACCAGAAACAGCAAGAGTAGCTTTCCAAAGCTGGGTGTGACACAATTAACTTCCAAACAAATACTAAAGCCTCATCAGATTTTTGCTGTGCTAGCCTGTAGCACATTAAATTAATAAGTCCATAGGTTATAAATAATCTCCTAAGTAGGAATGATCATTTCAATGCCCGCCCTCTTTCATTAAACTAGAAATCATGCTTCAGTATAACGTTCTCGACATATTTTATATCAGTTTTACAACATACTATGACCAAGAGTGCCTAAAATGAGGGCTAAATAGCAAAATCAGTTGAGGAAACTGTTGGGCCATATTTAGATTACAACCGCTGACACTTTATTTCATAACCCAGTTGCTCCATTCTGACACTCACGGAGATGTTTCTTAAGGAGAAATCTGCATAAGATCAAAACAGGTAGTCACAGCTAAATCCTCCTGCTTCATTCACAAGTCCAAATCATGCCGACACACGGAGAATGGTGGAGCTGCACCCCTGGATTTCCTCAAGCTTGACAAGGTCCAGCTGTCTCTGCTACACCCAGCGTACCCCACTCAGGAAAACCAACACTTAAGTGTCTCAAAGATACAACACAGCCTTAACACGTAGAAGAGAGACGTTAGACTTCGGCTTCACTGCAGATCATTTCCTCTCCACCAACCTCACCCAGAGAGCTCCTTTTTATCTTCGATCGTAAGTCTTATGACACTAAGCACTGTTAGAAGAATTAAGATCCTTTTATTAAAGCTACAAGATGCACCCACCTCTTCTTTAGCCTCCCACGAGTTCCTGAATCTGCCCGATCTTGATTTTTGAAAGCAAAAATACCCTTCTTCAACAGTTCTGATGGGCACCAGGAGGAGAGATCTGTGGCTGGGCTGAGAAGGGGGGAGCACCAGAAGGGAGAACTTATACATCCCTGGAACCAGAGCTGTAGCAGAGTTCACTTAAAATGGAAGGGACACTTGGTTTGGGGGTTGGTTTGGTTGTTTTCCCCTCACTTTTGACTGCCTTGACCATTCTACTTACATCGCATATTCCCTCTCTGTAGAATGACTTTTATCTTCTGGGAATTATATTTATGTATATTTTTTAATACACGTGACCTTTTGGGTTCTTTGCACTAGGGAAAAGCAAAGCCTAGATAAGGGAAAGGCAGATAGATGTTGCAATGATTTTACAGACATTTCACACAACGTTTTTCTCTTTCAGCAATACTTCTTTACATCTACTCACACTACAATTTTTTTGAAAAGGAAATGGACATTCTGCTTAAATAATGCCGGAAGACTAAAAAACTTTGTACAAAGGAATTTATCACTTTAGCACCCCCTTTCCACAATCTGTGCACAGATTTTTATTTTATTTATTCACATAGTTTTACAAGGCATTTAACTACTTATTATGGTGAGCAAACTGCATTTGCCGTTCTATTTAATGAGTACTTTTATTGTTAAGGTATTAGTATGCTAACAAAGTAGATCAAATTTTATACTGAAACCTTGAGCAAATGCAAATTAATAAAAAGCAGAAGGGTCACATTAAGTTTTGACTAGGGAAATGGTGTAATCCTAACTCGCAACCCACTACTGAAAAAAGGTTACTCATGTCATAATTTCATGTATTTCCGAAATACGTGTTCCTATCTTCTGAAGATATTTCTGCTTATTTGAAAACAACCTTCCTTCACGTATACTTCTGAACAATGTCCAAAACCTGTTACCTTAAATCTGGATTTAACACCCCATTCCTGATTACAGGGTCACACTCTTGATTAATCAATAATATCAATGTATGTGACCTTACTGGTCCATTCATCTATTAAAGCACACTTGGATTTCGACAACTAAAAGTCTCTGTGATCTTGGATTCTGTAATGTGACCAGGTGCTAGTAGGTGGCTCCCATTTTGCTATTTTTGGATAGCAGTTCATGTTCCCACTAATGGAAGTTGGAGCTAAAAAACCCAGGGATTTCTCACCAGGGTAGCTTGTGACACTCACGTATTTTCTTCTCTCTACAAACAACTCCATACCGATTCATCAATCTGGGCAGTCATTCCAAGCACATTTAGCAAAACCTGAAAGAGAAATGGCAAGAAAGCCTTGCCCAAGGACACCACAAAATATTTTTAGAGCTTCATAAACAGCATATTCATAGATTAACATCATAAATTTGATACCACCAAATCCATAGATTTTGGGAATTTACTCTGCTGCTGGAGCTCAGACTTTGGATAAGAAAGAGAATGTAATTACTTACAGTCACTAACAGTCCCGTGGGCCTTTTCACAGTCACAGAACTAATTACCCTTTCAGCTGGCTAAGGAAAAATGAGCCTAACTGCTCTTATTTCAGTTGTGGACGAGGCACATACCACGCAGAAACACTGGTAAGAAGCCCTGCAAAGCGCTGAGGCTACGTTAGCTTTTTAAAGGGGTTTCCCTGGCTTATCTTGAAGAGATACATGCTTCCTTATGGTCCAGAATCTGTGCTTCAAACACATTCCTCTCCACATCTCGTAAAGCGTCAGACACCTCCATCTACTGCATGACAGATTTTCCTGATGGATACACCTCTAAGAAATGCAGTGGGAAACAGGATTGGCTATAACGCTGCTGACGCTTGTTTCCCACATTTTCAATTAGCAAATATAAACACTATAAAATGATCAAAGACACGTAAACTATGGTTAGACTATTGATTGTTTTGCCTTTTTTAAAGCTTCAACTTTAATGACTCATCTCTCCCTCCTTTTAATTAATATTCCAGGGTAAATTATTAATAATAAATTATAATAACAATACTGTAATATACAACAAAATTAGTTTTGAGCTGTGGATTAAAAGTAGGTCTCAGTAATCCAGCAAAAGTTGTTTTTTTTGCAGTGGATTTGGTATAGAGCTGAAACGTTCGCCAGCACCCATTTGTGCAAAGTAATCTGCAGTGCACCCTGCCATCGCTTTCACGCATCAGTTCAGCTTGCCGTTACGTAAAGAGACATTAATGAGAAAAAGACAAGCAGCAGAGGAGGAAGGGACGTGCTGCACGCAGCCAGTGCCACAACAGAGAGTGGCATTTCAACTCCCGGTTCTCTGCCGTCCATTCTGCCCACCGCGAATCAGGGCAAGAACATGGAATAGCCATTAGATGGCAACAACTCCAAATCACTCCCCATCCCTCCTGCCTCTGACCCAGTGACCTAAAATCATCCACATATAATACATTCCCTTTTATCACAGTTCAAAGCGAGTACAGACCTTGCCTCCTGCACTAGGGTGCTTTTTAAGGGAATGGAGGGCCAGCAGAAATCCCCCCTGCGGAAGGGAAGTGTTGCGGGGGCCAGTATTGGGCAGCTCTCACCCAACAGAAACACCTTCTCGCAGAAAATTAATGCATTGTTTCCTTAGAAGTGCAGCGAAGACTGCACAGAGAAGATGCCTGCAGCTTGTTCTAAAAACTTGAAAAGCTTTACCTGTATCAGGTAAATGCACCGAGAAAGGTATTATATTAGAAGTCATTTAAATACTTCTGGAAATTTCTTCAGCACTGATAAACAGTAGTTATTGGAATCCAGCAACTTCACTTTGACACTCCCTTCTGTATTTGTTTCTCTTTTTCTGGTTTTATTTGCTCCATAAATTCTCAGTATGAAATTTTAACTCTAGAGGCTTCTTTGCCTTATATCCGTTCCTATAAATCCAAATAAAAGTCTAGATTTTAATAGAGAAGTTCAATATAAAATTTAACTATTTTGCACTTGACAGGACTGTCTCCAGCACACACAAACAGAAGAAGAATTAAAATGCTATTTTACCTGCATTTCCTTCCTATTCCCATAATTGACTATAAAGGAGACAGCTACTACATATTTTCTCTACCACACAGGCTCTTTTTTACACTAGACAATATTTGTTCTGCTTTAACAGAAGTCACAAGCAAAACCACTCATAAAACTGCCTTCCTGCCAGTGATATCATAGTTTAACGTAACCTATGCTGGGAAAGGTGTCCTTCACTTAGGTTGATAGAGGACATCTACAAGAATGTGTAAAATAAATTTATTTTACATGCACACAACGATACCTACGAGGATATACATAGAGAAAAGAAAATAATGTTGCAAATAACATTAAAAGCAATAAATATTTATATATTTCTGTTAAGTTCACCGACTCCTTAAGGTCAATACCTACTTTAAAACTCAACTTGAAGTTGAAGCGGTAGAGACTTAGGGGACTATCACACAAGAAAAAGCAAATTCTGATATTAGCAATAGAAGCTGTTCATTTGACATGGTGATGATAGACTGATTCAAGAGTGACAGTTGTTATCTAGCCACCAGAAGACATTTATATTCTGCTAAGCAGTATGTTGAGTACGAACAAATTTCCATACGATTAAAATTTTCAAATGTGTGTTCAAGCATAAAATAACTCGGATAAAATATTAATCCCATAGGTGAGAACTGCTTACTGAGCTCTCTTCATAGGGAATCTCCTCTCTGCAGGCGGGCAACATCCCTAAGTCTATATAATATTTTACTTATTTTTAGCACAGACGTTGCCTAAGTTGGTGATTGGAATTCATGCAAATACCAGAGTGGGAAAGTGTGCGGTTCACATTGCGCATTACCAGCAGTTGCCACTTTCCTCTCTGCTTCACCAGGAAGACAGAATGTTCCTAAGGTTTGGTACACAGCAGCATAAAAATTACTTTGCAGTGATATAAAATGACCCAGGGTCTATTTTCACCTGTCTGTGGAAAGAAAACAGAGAGCCGTGAACCTGGCCATCATAATATACAGCTGGCAAAATTGCCTTGTGAAAAACAAATTTGTAGAAGAATGGAGGAATACCGCACAGCACTAGACATCGTACAGAAATAAGACCAACTTGGTGGCTCACCTTCATTTTCACTTTATATCAACTCTATCTAACACACATTTAACTGAATCAGCAGCAGAACAGCTATCAAATACACAGGGTCAACTTCTCCCGACCTTTAGGGACAGAAAATACTAAAGGGAAGAGATGTGTCACACTGAAATGCCTAATTAGCGGATGATGTGGGCGTTCACCACCTAAAAAGCACACAAGCAACGATATGGTTGAAACGGCAGGAAAAGGAAGACCAGAGAGTGCCTTGAATGTCTGCAAGGCTGCTTTACACATAATACTTGTTTGAATGGGCTCGTCATGTAAGCGTAGGTTCATGAATCCATATCCCACTTGGAATAACCCTCACCGAGGAGAATGCTGGATCCCAGGCCCTCCCTGTGCTGAGGCCAACACCAAAGAACTAGTCTGTGTCTCGGTTACATGCACTTGCAGTTCTTACATCAAGCAAGCAGGAAGTTATTTATAGGAAGCTCCGCAAAGCGCAGATTGCTAAGGAGATCCTTACATGACCAAAACAAGAGCTGTGGAGCAACGTTTGTCTTCATTACGCTGTGATGCTAAGGTGGTACTTTAGCTCTAGATAATTACTTTTAGTCTGTCACATAGTTTAAACACTTCAACTCCAAAACTAATTTTGAGATAGTGCCTACAGCCCAAAGCAGGGACAGAGATTCCAGTATACCAGCAACTGAGTACATGCAGCTAAAAACCAGTATCTAAAATACTTAAAAGACAAAACATGCATCATCTCCAGTAATCGCATTTTTTTTAAAGCTTGCCATGAGTAAGAGTAAATAGTTGGAAGTCAACATGCTGAAGACAGTATTAGCTTTTTTCCAAATATCAAGTATCCAAACAGCTGCCTGGCTAGCTTACAAGACATCATTTTACCCACAGCAGCTCTCATGTCTTATAGCTTCAGGCATTATTTCAACCCACCAAAACCACTGGACCTATTGGTATAGTCTCATAGACAACATGCTGGTCTTCAGAGCAGAAACGCTGAGTGAACTAAGATTTCTTAATAAAAGACAGACATCATCCCATTGATACAAAAGCACCTGCCAAATCTAACAGCATTACAAGAAAGAAGGTATTTAAATGATAATCAAACCCATTATATAATTTAACATGTATCAGAACAAACAATGCTAGAGGCATGCTGTTATTGGTAGTCTTTTTCTGCCAGAATAAGGCATTCCAGGCCACAGAAGTCACAAATCTTTGCTAAACAGACTGCAGACCTTACAGTCTTACAGGTATTTCAAAGAGAAACCAGAGCTGAAGGTTTAGGCGGGTGCTACATCAGCAGAGAGAAGTGGCAAAAAACCACAAAAGGAAGGTGGTAAAAAGCATTTCACTAGAATATGGGGCTTTCTGCCTGCAGATTACTTGCAAAAATGTCTTAAGGAAGGTACCTAAGATAAAAATGGATTGTCAACAGGCTTTGAATTGCTACAGAAGTCAAAATCTCCCTGGAAAATTCCTGTGGTATATAGAATCGGGAAGGTCAAACCCCACTAAACCAAAGAAGCCACAAGACATTTTCCTTGTAAAAGAAGCAGAAAGAAGCAACCATAGTGCTTCTTTAGTAAAAGAACTCAATTCTAATTGTGTGACAATATGCAGAGCAATAATTAGGAAGTTCCCGTTTCCAAGCAACACCCTATGCTTAAAGAAAAAGGACTGAAAATATCCTAGGAAAAAAAAAATCAGCTAGCAGTACAGCCATCAAATACAGAAATATGCCTGTTCTGATTAAGATAAATAATTCCAAATTGAAAAAGCTTTCAGAAAAACGAAAACTGTAGTTACCAGAATCATGAAAATAATTTTTAACCAATGAAAACATTTACATATGAGGCTCTCACCAGCTAAAGTAACTCACTGTAACAGTGAAATTTTACACATAGTTGTCAAAAAGTAGAAATCTGAAGAAATCCATACTTTCGGTGTTATTCTAGTCCAGCAGTAGCCTAGTTCTAGACCACTTAGAGAAGCAACTGCACTCCAAGTCACTAAGTTCTGTGGATTCCTGCGTGGCACTCGAAGACACATTGTAGAAAGAGAACCCTCTGTAAACTGTCATTAAAAAAAAAAAAGCACGCAAGCTCAAATCCTGATAAAACTGTTAACATTTGAAAGTCCCCACCGTAACAACCGGTTGAAGATATTCTTCAGGTACAGATGCTCTGTAAAATTCTAGACCTTCCGTTATATGTTAGCTTTTCCTCTTTAGAAAGGTTTGAAACAGATTGCTCCCAAGATCTTACAGATACTTCCTCACTCCAAAGCACCCATATCCCCACTGCAGAGGAAAGTGTTCCTCATTGGATAAAACGTGCGCTAAAGGAAAATAACTCTCCAGAATTATTGGCCTATTTCACTATATTGCATACACGTAAACATCGTTAGAGAACAGGCTGTTTCAAATAGCATCATCCGTGTACTGCCAAGAGCTCTTTAGCAATAGTTTATATGGTAAAAGAGTACTTGGGCAAAAAAGAATTATAGTGAAAGAGATTACGCTGTATTTACCTTGATGAGTCATCGTGACAGGTTCTTCACTGGATATATTGTTGTAAATGACCACGGCTGTGGCATTATGTGAAGCTGCTCGCAGTATTTTCTCTCTAAAGGTACAGTTTCCTCGCTGCAGCAAAGCGATCCACTGCTTGGTGTTCGGTGGAACTTGGAAACGTGTTCGAGGGTCACAGCCCAGACGATCTGCAACTGAAATGGGAAATACGTTTACACAGGTGGCAATTTGTTCAATCAGGCCAGAAAGAAAAAAACCTAACTCCAAGTTTTGCTGTTTTAGTTAACTGTTATGCACTAGGAAACCACTACCCTCTTGTTAATAAAGCCTAAAGCTAACCGCATTCTTATAAACAAGAAATCTTTAAAAAAACCCAGAACATCTCACACATTGAAAGCTGTGACTATAAGCCCCAAAATTAGGTTTGGTAACAGAAGCTATTTTTAACTCTAGTGCAGCTAGAACAATGAATTCACATTTGAATCAATACCTGCCTAGAGGCTGAAAAACATTAGAATATGGTTCATGTGCTATAGGCATTTACAAAACAGCTGTTTATCAGTCATTCTGGAGAGAATAACTTTTTTTTTTCCCCTTTCTAATGCCGTCAGATATCACTGCAGTGGGAAGTATAACTAAACAAAGGAGGTTGTGAAAACAAGATTTCGGTGTTATCTGCCATGTGCACGCTACTGTAAAAAAAGGCCGATATTAAAAGCTGACCTTGTAAAACCCCAGCAGCCAACAACAGCTTTTTACGTATGCACGTTTTCGCTACAAGGAAGTGCTTTCAAATTCAGAGAGAAACAAGCAGTTTCACAAACACGATGCCCTCGAGCTGTCAGCTAAACAGGTATTGATGGGATAAAGGAGGAGTAAGAGAAATGGCAAGTGCCAGATGCCTGAACACAACAGTCTGCAAAGCTCTTGTCCTTTCCCATGCTGCAATGGACCCTGGAACAGTCCAAACCCACACAGAGCTACCTACGAAAGGCACAAAATGCAAGGCAGAAGATAACCCCAGGGACCGGTACAGCAGCTCAAACTGATGAGTGACATTTCTGTTTGCACAACTGGAAACACGCAGTTTAGTCTGATACACTGCTCATATCATTAAAGGATTTCAGAAATTTAGAGCCAACGGTAACTTATAACACAAATATTATCTACTCCTTCAAAGGCCAACAGTGTAAGAATCTCTGGCTACTAAAAATGGTTGGAATTAACAGTGATTTTTCATGACATAAACAATTTATTTGCATAATAGCTCTGAAGACATTACAGCTCCTAAGAGCAATTCAAACAAAGTGTCTCATAACATTTTCCTTTTAAAGATGCAAGTTCTTCAGCACGGACTACAGGATTTCAACAGAAGGTCTACCACAAAAATTATCCAGTTTAACATATCAGCTGGAAAACAAAACAAAAGATCTTTTTAAGCATTCTCAGCTTAGCCTAGCTCAGGTTAAAACCTGTAACAAAGGAGATTCAAATAGCTAAAGGATCTTTTCTGAAACAAGAAAGGAAAATCTTTTGCTGCCCTAAGGAAAAGTGATGCAGATGAATCTATCTTGTGGCAGTCGTACAGGAAGCCGTCCCATGTCTTAATTTGGATGAGAAGTGCCTCTCCCTGTTCCCCTGGAAGGAGGGTGGGGAGCCAGAGACAAGCACATCCTTTCCACAATTGTTTTTCCAGGCTGTATTAGCCATTTCAGGCATGGAGGGTTATTTGCTGTATTTTTGTATTTGTGCTTTTGTTTTATACAGGGAAAATCTGAAATACAGACCGCCGAAGCTGAATTTTAGAGAGTATTTTCTTTCATTACCCTGACGTTATTACTTGAATCCCTTTGGAAATTGCAAACTAGCACTGATCCACACATGTTTGGGAGCACTGGTGATGGCCATCGAAGAGCAGTGATCATGGTGCACTTGCATATCGACTGCACTTTTGTGGTCTTAAATTTAAGAGAATACTACATTTTTTTAAAGGAATTACAATCCTTTTTGAAAGTGAGATAGAACCATAACACAGCACACCTACAACCAATCTTGACATCCTCTGTTAATATAGCAGCAGTTTACTGTTTAACACACACTTTCCCCTCGTTCAGAACTTTTCCACTTAAAAATGAGGGAGGGGGAAAGCCCCAGCTGACCGCGATAGGAAGTTTCTCAAGGCTTGAAAGCCAAAACCTCCTCCTTCTCCAGTGAAACCATATTCAAGAATCTCAGGCGTGATACATCCTTTGGAAAATGCCATTCAAGAAATGGCCACAATGCCGCAGAATCTCCTCAAACTGCCAAAATTAACTCTGCAAGTAGACACTACGGCCAACATAAATTTACTTAAAATATATGACACAGATGAAAAGCAGTAATCCTATGGATTATGCACAGTTTGCTTCAGTACCATCATCCTCAAAACTAAAATACCAAGTGAAAACAAAAATGGCCACAAAAATAGAGTGACAGGCTATTAGAATGAAAAATCATAAAAGCAATAAAAGGCAAAAGGCACCTTGAAAAGGGAGGCAGCATTCTCAAAAGTCTGCTATGTAACTGAGTTTTATAAAAATGTATGTAGGCACCTTTAAATTTGTACAGCTTAAAATTTTTAGCTTAAAAACTAACGGAGAAAGTAGTAAGAGGTAACAGAAACTGCATCTCTGGGAAAAAAATAGGACAAAATTTTCTACCACTGTGGAGATCAAAGTCTCTCTCAGCTGTGGACAGAGCTACAAAATGTTACTGGAAAGAGCAACAGGATTAGGAAATAAGATATTAAGAGATAAAAGCTTTCCAGATATAGACCAACAAATGCCACTCAAACGCATGCAGCACGTTATTCCTGACAAGGTGGATTCAATCTGTCCTGATGAAAATTTAACAGCAGACAATATTATTTTAGCATTCCAAGTAATACAAAACCATTAAGGAAAATCTGGTTGTTTTAGATAAACCTGAACCGAGGAACTGCAAAGTCACCTGAGATTTAATAAAAAGTCACAACCCACTTTTCCTTACATTAGCATCCAATTTACACCACACAAATGTTAAGTAATCTTTCCACTTTTAAATAAAATTGAGGAACAACAGCGGAAAGCCAGAGTTTTTCTGCTCATCTTTTCAATAGACTTAATACACTCTGAAAAGAGTAAAAGCCTTAAAATTATGGTCACTTTGTAGCATAACGAGCTGCCTAAAATAACACATCTGCCATACAGCTAACGTGCCAGGCTCATCAACTGGCACTGTAAGGGACACAGATAAACGAACAGTGTCAGCAAGAATCGTCATCGATAGCTCTCCATTACTGTGTCATCTGCGCTCCATCGTCCAAAGTCCAATCAGGATCTAAAAGGCTAGGGCTTGCACATATTACCTGGATGATGTCCATGCCAGAATGAAAAGCAGCTTCACATTAAATTATTCTAAAACAAATCACTTGCACCTAAAAAGGTATTATCAGAAGTCACTCACGTAATTTCATAATTTCAGAAGATATTAGCATACAGAAAGCCATTTAAGTATGTTTCCTTATAGGTGTGCTACTCTTCTGGCTTATTTGAAGTGTAAGTTACCTTTCCTTTCTCCACATCTACCTATGTAACATGAATGAGTTGGCAAAAAACCCAATTTTTCTGTTAGAAGTGGCAGCCTGATGGGTTAAAGAGCTATGTACAATGTTGATGTAAATATCTCCCTTTCTACTGCAAGGCCCAACACCACCGAAGAGCCTCTTTACAGAAGGATCAGCTGCGATTTAACTGTCTGTATGTTTGTTCTCAACTTCAGGAGTGCTTCAGTTCCCTCTTGCAGAACACACAGGACTGCTCTACTTGTCTACAACTGTTTATCCTTAAGCATTTTTTTAAATTCAAGAGCTCTTCCCACTGAAGGACTGATGTTTGTGGCAGCATTTTAGGGATTCATGAGAAAGAAATAGTTAATAATGCAATAGATCCAACCAGGCTTCCTCAACTACTGAAGAAGTATGGGCAAGCTTACATTAGAACAGCAACACTACTTTCCTCCTCATCTTTTCCAACTGCTTGACTAGGTCCTTTAGCCTTCCCCCTAATCAAAGGGATAGCCATTTTGTGGGAGCAAAAATTAAATTAATACGTCAGCTGTCAGAGGCTCTGTCAGAAGCACACACCTGCCTGAATGCAGACTGTTTCCTACTTCCGAACCGCGACCGGGTTTGCTTTCTCTCCTATACCGTGTGTTTATGTTGCTCTTGCATTGCTTAGAGCATCACTGTGACATCTCACTTCAGCTAAGGCTGCTGCATTGATTGTCATCAGACTTTGTCACCTTTTTACAGAAAAAGGCCAGTGCCATGATCCCACACCCTGGGCATTAACTATTTTATACATTCTTTCCCCCTGCCCCCAGCCTTAAAAAAAAAAAAAAAAAAAGAAAAAAAAAAAGAAAAAGTGTCAGGTATCTTGATATTGATTGTATTTCAGCTAATACACTACTCTCTGAGGCCAGCACCAGTTGCCAGAGCTGGTCTGTCTCGGCTGCACATACAGAAATCATTTTAAAGCCTGACCTTCAATCACTGTAATACAATATTCTGAGAGGCAGCAGCTCAGGAGGCTCCTCGGGAAGGAAAACATCCCATGGGAAGACGCGGTCCCATGCAGCCTGTGCCCCAAAGCATTCCCTCCCCGCAGCAGGCACTGCCCGGGCAGGTGCCACCTCGCACACCTGAATGGCAAAACAGCCAGCCTTGTGCAACACGTTAATTATAATCCTGCAATTACATTTTCAGAAAAGGAATTTGGCTGGGAAATCTACAGAAGCAATGCAGCAGCTCTGATTCTTTCTTATTTCAAGGAAGGGTAATGGTTATTTTTTATCCCATTAGGGTTTAATACATGTAATATATATATTTTCTTTCAACGCATTACTACTTGTGTTATTATCAATACAGTCCTTATTCAATCCAGTTATAATTTCCACTTTTTATAAACTCTTTGAACCAGAGGTAATCTTGTTTCAGGGAAGAAGTTAAACAAAGGAAAACCACTGAAGCTTAGAAGAGTCCAGTAATAGTTAAGATTTAATCTTGTTAGTTCAGTAACTATACTACAATTATGGCTATAAACTCCAATATATAACCTCCACTTTTGTTATCAATTAATCAGTACTAATTAAGCTGGATAACGCAACCAATGGCAAAGGATGGAGGCATGCACAAGATTTTTCTTCCACTACTCTATATTTATTAGTACATTTCCTTGTTGCATTTCCCTAAAGCTTATTGTTTTGGATTCTGAGCCAGAAAGGAACACAGAATTCTGAATGTTACCTAAGGCTCTGCAGTTACCAGGAAACCATCATTTTAAGCCTTCTGCAGCTAAAACTTATTCACACAACATGTTTATGAAGTGTCAGATGCTACAAAATGCTATAGTTACAGTACTGTCCAGAAGACACACCTTCATTCCTAATGTTGTGCCAATATTGTTTCTTCCCCCTTTCCACCTCTTTCTAACATGTTTTTCCTCAAATTCTCAGTCTCCTTGATCAGCCACAACCCTACTAGCCCTTCAGCAGAAACCTTGCCTTTCTGTGAGCTTTCTCCAATGCAGCTTTCACACAACCATCACCCCCACACAAGCCCTTCAGACTCCAGTCCTTTTCCATTCCCCTTTACCCCCTCATTCCTGACCCATTTGTTCAGTGAGCCTTAACGTTTTCAAGTTTGGCTTTGGGTCTGCTGCTGCTCCACTTCCTACCAGTCCCACCCGTGGTCCCAGTCACCCTGCCTGCTTCCCCGCCACCCAAGGTCCCACCATCTGCAAGGGGACCGTTGAGTGCACATAGAGGTCTCCAGCCCTCAACTCTGGATCCAAACCCACAGCCATGTGGAATCACCCAGACCCAACAGTTACAGCAGAACCCCGTTCACCAGGGAGAACGTTTTTTGAGGGAATTAAGCCACGAAGCGCTGCAGTTTCTACCAAGAATCATTGAAGTGAGTTTTCAATGGCTTCTAGCTTGGTTTGTCACAGCAAGAACAATATACCTGACACCTAAAGGTCTGCACCACAACTGGTGTCAGGTGCCTAATACCAAAGATGCTTAAAAGCAGAGGTCACTGGAGTGGCACGGGGCTGAATCCTTACACACTGCATGTACAGACACTGCCACAAGTACCTACAGCGAGAAGTCTGAGCTGAAATGGCTGGTTCCACAAAGTCACAAACAACAGAGTAAGGGACTGAAGGAGAAGTGCTCAGTAACCCCACTGAAGAGATGATATAAACCTGAACTAAACTATCAGAAGAGCCGCATCAGGCTGTGAAGGTGCATTTCACTGTTATCCTTCCATGCAGAGCAAGAAGAGCATTTTTTGATAATCCATCAGCATTCATATCCAGAAGCTGTTTAAAACACTTTTCTAATACGAAATTATTGAAGTCATGACAAAAGATTAACAACTTTGAGAAAGTAACAAAAGGTACCAGAAGTGGAAGAACAGAAGAGAGATTAATAGAGAATTTCTGCCACTACTGTGCATTTAATGCACTTGGACAGATATGTGCACACAGGTGCTGTATTTATACCCAGCTGCCAACTGTGACCGACAGGTCACCAGAGAGACGCTTTCACAAGTCACATTCACAAGCGGTCACGCGAATTACTGCCATATCACTTCCAGGGGAATATTGCTTTTGAAAGCCAGTATCAATTTCATACAAGGGTCTATAAAAAGAAGAGGGAAAGAGCTTTAATACATGTATTAACACGACAAGGTTGAATTCCATTAAAGACACTCTGCTACAGAAACAGGAGAAGTGATTGAATATATCATTCTGCACTGACATTTAAAGGATGTTAATCACATGGGACTGGCAACTTCAAAAAGTAGTATAAAAAATACTGGGCATATTCAAGAACACAAGTCAACAAAAAACACTGCAGAGCACAACACTTAAAAATCACAGTCTGTGCTATTACAAATGGTATAAATTCAGCAGCTGCTCATTGGCCCTAAACCTTGAATTAGTAAATTCACTTATTTCCCTGCAGGCAATGAATAAGGGATCTTAATACAGCATGCAAAACTGTGATGTTAAGGACCTTTCGGCTCTAGAATATGGATGCCCCAGTCTACGCCATCAAGGCGCTAACAGACCACCCATGTTTGTGGAAATTTCAAGGGATAGCCCATGAATGGGTGAATGCCTGACACTGAAGCAGTTTCAAAGTCAAGGTATCTCCAAAACATTGTTGCTAACAGCTGTAGAGTCCTTTTCTTGCTGAGATGCATGAGAACTGGCGTAGAGCATTTCCTGCTCCAACAGCAGAGGCCAGTGCCAGCTACTCATGTTGAGAGCTATTAGAAATAAATATTTTGCAAACAAGTTCCACAGCAATATTAAGAGGCTGATAAAAAAGCATTAGAGCAATTAATACTGTCTTGCTGAAAGCGTATTTTGTCAAATCTAGATATAAAAATGTAGAAGAATATAAACATAACATCCTTAATTGTTCAAGAACATCTTAACTAAAAGCATCAAATATTCCAGTCTTTCTTACAACATGAAATATTTTTAAGCCGCATGAACTGTGCCTCGGCAAAATTCAGATAGAATGTACACTATATAACAACCTACATAAAACAATTCAGAAGAATTGTCTTAAAGGAAGACAACTCCTGCAGTGTTTGCTTTAACAGTCTTCTGTTGACGAACAGAAGGACAAAACTGAATCTCCCTAACAACTGATGGCAAAGTTTTAATGACTGCAGCATGTCAAAACGGCAGAAATTGAGGTCTGAAATTTCAGGATTCCTGCTGTGCTTTCTCACTTCAGTCATCCATCATACAATACTTAGCAGTAAGGTACAAAAGTGCTGTTTATGGACTGCTTAGAATTTTATTTAGCTCCTCTCTCATTATTGGCTTCCTGTGAAAAAGCTGTCAGCCTCCCTCAATGTTTTAATCACACTTCAGTGAAGAACATATCCGAAAAAAAGCATAAAAAGTTAAAAAGTAATTAATATCAAAAGTTTTTCTTGACAAAGAATGCAGCTACTAAACAAATCATGCATTTTGACACCTTGCCTGTATTAAAAGCCAGAAGTTTTAAAAACTCTAAAAATTCTACTTGCAATAACAGTGTTTACGTGCCTCACACTTCCAGGACAGCCTCCTGATTTCATAAGGCGGTTGGGGTGTGCGTGTTTAAGCGAGGAACACCAGGAAGCAGAAGGAAAGCCCGAGCGTATTGGATGATAGCTGACTCAGAGCATGGTGAAGGCAGAAGTTGAAGTACAAATGAAAATCATTTTAAAGCTCAACAATTTCTGCTTCCTCACCCTTCCACCCCAAAATACGCTCTATTAATATATTCTACTTAGTGCTTTGTAAAGCTAATGAAACCGAGCTTCAATGAAACTGGGAAGCATCTGCTGATGTACAGTCCGCTTCATACAGCCTAGAGGCTTACAGCAGGCTCCCCAGCAGGATGCATTTTCTTTTGAAGAAGCACCAAAGTATTTTCCTGATCTCAAGATCTGGTAAACTCTCAAAAAGCTTTTAATAATACAGTAGTTCTGCGTTATCAATTCTTTTAAAAAAAAACCTCTTAATATTCACCACTTAGAGTCTAGTTTTAACTGACTACATAATTTCAATTAATGCATTATTGAGAGGTTTACTGTCCAGGAGACAGGTTGGGACCACTGCGATCCATCAAGTGCTCCATTTCTTAAAGATGACAGTTTAGATAACATCAAGAAGCGTTTTCAAAATAAGATACTACTAAACCCACATCATTGTGACTAGAGCAATTGGTTTCATTTCAGGCAAAAATCAGGACAATACTCTCACTTGTTTAAATTAGTGTTTTCTATAAAACCCAACATTCCTCAAAAAACAGCCAATGGACTTGTGAAAAATAGTGAAGGTATTGTTGGCTTTCGCCATAATAACAAGGCTATAAATCTTTGACTTATAAGGATAACTAACCTTTAGTAAATTAGGAAACATGAGAAACCTCAAAGATAACAACTAACAGCAACTATGAAGAAAAACATCATGAAGAAAAACATCCGAGAGAAACAAAAGAGAACTTCTCCAAAAGACTCCACAAGTGATTAACAGAAGGAAACAGATGCATAGGAGAAGGGAGTTGATGATAATCGATCCTACCAGGAGGAAACACATGCATGGGAAAAGGGAGCTGATCCTACCAGAAGGAAACAGATGCATGGGAAAAGGGAACTGAAGATCATCGATCCTCAGAAACAATTCAGAAGGAAACACACAAATAGAAAAGGACTAATAATAATCAATCATTATAAATAATTACACTGTCTAAAATAGTGAATACGTATGCAATATTGAATGTATATAAGACATGGTTGAAGTGTTAGCTGGTGTGCCTCTGACTTGAGTCATGCACCCAGCGCTGTGCTTTTGCTTTATTGACTTTGTCCCTATAATAAAATAAGTGCCATTTCTGTTTAAGGGATCTGGCTATTTATTACAGACTTAATAAAAATAAAACTCATTTGGAAACACTACCCAGTGTTCAGTATCTCAAACAAGCGCGTTTTGGGTCAGCCGTAAGAGTAACAGCTTGATGGGTTTGGTCCTTTCAAGTCTTGATGGGCAGCTTAAACAAGATTTTTTAAGAAATGTACACTGAACAATCATGACTTCATGCAGCTGCAAAAGCTGTTCAGACGCACTTCCATCACAGTGAGATAGCTATGCAGCTGCTCTGAGATTCATGGCAATGCTGTAACCAAATACTGTTAACTATTGCTACCGACTCTCTGCAATTAGTTTAGAAATAACACCTTCATCGCTCAATCTGACTAGCCTACTGGGATCCATGCTGGAAAACACATTATGCTTCGCAGAGCTGTTACTCAAGCCAGCACTCTCATGGATTTTTTTTTTTTTTTTTCCCTTTTTAAATTTTCCTCTGGGCAAGTTCTTCCTCCTCTTTTGCCAGAGCTCTCTAGGAAACCCGGCAGAGCTCAGACAAAGGCGACAGCGGGTACCCGACGGCGGAGCGATGCGGGCGGCGGGGGGAAGCGTTACCTCCGTTGATGGGGACGGGAGCCACCAGCAGCCCCTTCACCTCCACCTTGGGGGAGTCCTGCCCATAGCGCCCGCGGTCGATGCGCAGCAGCGTGGGGCCGCCCCGCTCGGGGCTCAGCACCGTCACGTTGATGAGGGCGGTGTAGTACGCCTGGCTGGCGTTATCGGCGCCGACCCGGCCGTGCCACAGCAGCGGCAGCAGCAGCAGCAGGACGGAGGAGCCGCCGTTCCGGTGCTGGCGAGCCCACCGCCAGCTCATCTTCGACTCCCGACGGCCGTCACCGGTTGCCTCCGCCGCCCGAGCCCCGCACGCTCGGGTGTATTTTATCCCATCTGACAGCCCGGCAACGGAGAAAGACCGAAAACAGGCGGCGTGAGGGGAGGAGAGCACGGGCTCATGCCATGGGAGGAGCCAGGGGAGTCACAGCAGCTCCCAGCCGAGTCCGATCCGCCGGTCGCAGCACCCCCGGGGGAGGCTACTCGGGGTGAGCCCCGCTCCGCCGGCCCCTCAGGGCGCCGCGCTCATGCCGCCCGCTCGCCTCTGCCCGCACCGAGCGAGGGAAGGGGAGGAGGCGGGGGCGGCGCCGCGGCACCCTCGCTGCACAGCCCCGCGCCGGCACCGAGGAGGCCGCCGGGAGGAGCCGCCGCCGCCGCCGCCTCAGTCGCGCTCACACCCGGCCGCGGGGCTCGTTTCGCTTCGGGGCTCGCCGCCGCCTTCAGTGCGGCGGGCGGCGCATCCCGCTGCCTAGGCCAGCGACCGCAGCCGGTGGCCGCCGCTCCATGCTCGGCTGAGTCCCGGAGGGCGGCGGGGCCTCCCCCCCGCACCTTTCCCACAGCCGCGCCGCGCTCCGCCACCGGCTCCGCGCCCGCCCGGCGCCTCGACTGCAGCCCGCCGCTGCCCACACTGCGCAGGCGCGCCCCGCCCCACCCCGCGCCACGAGGGCGGGAGGCGGGGCGGGAGAAGCCACGCCCAATCAGGAGGCGGGGTTAGAGGGAGGGGTGGAGCTTCACAGGATGACGTCACCGGGGCGTGGCGGGGTGGAGGCGGGCGGCCATGGCGGCGGTTGGGCGTTTCACCGGCACCTGTGAGGAACCCTTGGCTCCGGCGACCCGCGGTTCAAGGAATTAGGTGTAGGATAATTAATATTAAAGATGCTCCTCAGTGTCTTTCACATGCAGGTCAGGAGCGCTGGCCATCCAAAAGATACAAGAGGTGGTTGAAAAGCCTGTCTGAATTTTGGGGGGAAAAAGGCCTGAAAGTGTGAAAAAGAGGTGGGGGTTGTTCAGCCCACCCAGTTAACACCAAAAGGGCTGTTATGGAGTTAATTTGGAGTTACTCGCTTCTGGTGTGCTGAAATGGGAAAACTTACAAATACCCAAATGTTGCTAATAAATATTAATCCCATGAAATACTGTAAAACAGGACTTGATGAATGACTCTAACTAACATCACAGTTTTAAGGATTTCAGCCTCTTCATGACCAGAGAAGTAACAAAATAATGTAATGGCCTTCCGGGATTTTGAAAGGCAAACTGTGTGGCAATTATTTATGGCAAAGAAAACAAGTACCGCAGGGCTGTGAGTTAGGATATTTTCTAAATTTCTGAACAAATAGCTGCACTGCCGTTCTTTTAAGATACGGTTTCCTTGGTGACTTCCCCAGCTGTTCGGGAAGGCCCTCCGATAAGCCTGGTGTTTAACCTAAGCATCTTATTAAACTGTTTCTCCTCTGGCAGGTTTTGCAGTTTATCCATTTGTGATGCACCTGGTCGGATTTTAAATTTTGCCCGTCTTGGTAAATGCTGGGTGAGGAACCACATGCCATTAATGGCTTCTCAACATTTCACCCAACCTTCCACCCCAGCCGGAGGGCGAGAATTGTGGCAAACACAGGGATACTGCACCAGGCAGGACATGTTTTGGAGACGTTGTTCTTGCAGCGCAGACAGTAGTTTGATTTTTCAGCACGAAGAGCTCTGCATCATTGTGATGCAAAGTCGTGTGCTTTATTGCTGAAATGTCCTCAGAAGGGGCCAGGGAGTCCTAGGAGCCTGGAGAATTTCTTACTGTTCATAGAATCATAGAATGGTTCAGTTTGGAAGGGACCTTAAAGATCATCTAGCTCCAACCTCCCTGCCCTGGGCAGGGACATCTCCCACTAGACCAGGTTGCTTAAAGCCCTATCCAACCTGGCCTTGAACACCACCATCCACAACTTTTCTGGGCAGCCTGTTCCAGTGCCTCATCACCCTCATGTTACTGCATTGACCTTCAGAGGAGGATCTCCAAGCACTTTTGAAAAGCCTTTGAGAAAACATTTGCTGCGTTTCTGCTGGAGATAGATGGTGTGCCGTGCTCGACTCCCTGTGTGAGGGCTGCCAGCTTGGTCCTGTCCCTCCTCATGGAGCAAGAGCCAGGAGCTTGCTCTGTGCCACATGTGGGGCCACCAGCGCCAGGCTGCTCCTCTCCTGCTCCTCCTATGGGAGGATGGGCTGGGAGGCAGGAGAGGAGCGGCCTGGCACTGTTGACCTGAGGAGAGAAGCCCCAGGAGTGCACAAAAATGGCGTATTTCATCAGCAGAGCAGCTTCAATCTCCTCATCCCCAAGACAGGCAGGTCCCTGGATGGGGAGAGGAGCGTTTAAAGGTCCTTCCATCTGCTTTCATGCGTGGTGGAGCTGGATGAAGGGATGGTGGTGGAGAGGCTGGAGCCAAGGGGATGTCCCCAGGTCTCCTCACCCTGCACAGGGCAGCCATTCTTCTGCCAGTGGCTGCTCCTCAGGGGACCTTTTTTTTTGGCAGACAAGTGGCATTGAGGTCTTCGCAGGTCACCACAGGGGTGGGGAGAAAGCCATGCCTCAGGTTTCACTCTGGCTCCTGGTGATTTTTTTTGGGAAATCATAGAATCGTCTAGGTTGGAAGGGACCTTTAGGATCATCGAGTCCAACCATCAACCTACCACTGCCAAAAACACCACTAAACCACATCCCTCGGCACCACGTCTGCACGTCTTTTAAATACCTCCAGGGATGGCCATTCCACCACTTCCCTGGGCAGCCTGTTCCAAGGCTTGACAGCCCTTTTGGTCAAGAAGTTTTTCCTACTATCCATCCTAAACCTGCCCTGGCGCAACTTGAGGCCGTTCCCTCTTGTCCTGTTGCCTGTTCCTTGGGAGAAGAGGCCGACCCCCCTTGGATACACCCTCCTTTCAGGGAGCTGTAGGGAACGAGAAGGTCTCCCCTCGGCCTCCTTTTCTCCAGGCTGGACACCCCCAGCTCCCTCAGCCGCTCCTCACCAGACTTGTGCTCCAGACCCCTCACCAGCTCCATTGCCCTTCTCTGGACCCGCTCGAGCGCCTCAGTGTCTGTCTTGTAGTGAGGGGCCCAAAACCGAACATACGGATTTACGATCATAAATTCATTTATGTTCTATCTCCAGCAGAACGTTTCCTTCAGCCCAGATCCCGCCCGCGACTCCCACCCGCCCTTCGTTTTCCTGTCAGATTTTACCTGCCCAAACCCCGCCGACATCTTCCCGCCCGCCCTCCGGCCCGCGGCCGCCGCCGAGATGAGGGCGCCACCTGCGGGGCGCCTCCGCCGGCATTGCCATGGCGTCTGTGGACGGGGCTGAGGAGAAGCGGGCGTCCCGGGGGCCTCTGCAGCCCTTGGTCCCTCCCGGCGCCAGTCACAGGGACAGGAGGGGCCGGGGGTCGCAGAGCCCCGGGGCCGAGGCGGTGAGGAAGAGTCGCGGGTCTGTGGGAGATGGCTGTGGGGCGAAGGGCCGGGCCGGCTCCTGGCAGCAAGCTTAACTGAAGCGTATCCGGCTGCATCATGAGAAAAGGCTGAGTTTCATCCCGGATGGAAATGCCACAGAGGCCAGCTGTTTCCTAGAGGATGCAGGGAAATGCGAAGGGACACAAAAGTAAAAATAATAAAACCAAAATGTTCTGGTTGCTTGGGCTGGAGCGGGGCAGCCCGGCGCAGGGAGTGCTGCAGCACCCACGGGCAGCGGCGGCCTCCAGGAACCAGAGAGCAGCTGCCAGTTATGACTTTATTCATTTTCACATTTAGATATTACAACAAAACTCTTAATGACAAAGGATAACAAGTACTATAGGGGGAGAGGAAAGAAAGCAGTGTTCTAACTGGTTTGATATATAACCGTGAACTTCCAGAGACAAGACTCAACGTGAGTTATAAACACTCACATACGCTCACTGGTAGGAAAACTTCACACGTGCAAACACCCAAACGCCCACACACGAAACACTCACTCACACACACAGACCACACTTCTGTACTCGCACATAACCCATGTTGTAACCTACTTGCTTCGAAGGCAGCCCACTGAAACATTGAATGCTGCTGTAGCAACAACAGGTACCAGGTTAAAATATTGCAAAATAAATGAAGTGTTACTTGATACACAGGTTTTTCTTCAGAGACGCACGTGTATTTGCAAGTAGGGGACCCAACGCTTTGTTTTCACGAGGGAGGAACGTCCTCTCAATGCCAACACTTTGTAAGGAAAAATGAGACTGCGCATAGAGCAGGAGCAGTCATTTTAAAGGAGGAGGATGATAAATAGCTTAGCTTCAATGTTGAGTTCCAGTAAAAGCCCGAACAAAACACAACAGAGCAGGCACAATTATCGAACCCTGGGTTGTAAAAGTTGAAACAGTCCCTTGTCGCTGTGGAAAGACAGACAACACCTTTGTCTCACACCTTAAAACCAACCAGACCAGCTTCATTTCATGCTCATGCTTATCTGGACACTGTAAAAAAAGATATGCCAGAAACAATGCAAAAGTGTGGGGAAAGGTATCAGGTTTGTCCACTCTAATTTTAGTATACTTTTAAAAGAGCAAAAGTACAATTGTCTCAACAGCTCTTCAATATCCCACACTACAGTTGTTCTTCATCAGCAGGAGTGGCTGAAGAGGAGCCAGCGTTTGCTCGTATCGTGGCTGCATTGTTCATGCCGTGCTGCTGACACAGATACAATAGGATCTGGTTTCACTCCCCCATCAAGATGGTGCAAAAGAGAGAAAATAAACTTCTGTGCAGTCGAATGATTTGGATGCTCAAAAATCAGATGTCACACCAGTGCTTTCCCCAGAGTGAAGCAGGGGATCGTTAACAATGGCTTTGATGAAGTAACCCTTCTCCGCAAGGATGGTTGTGAGCCATTTACAGCTGAACCTAGAGACAGAGCACAGCTGTCCCGGCTGTCTGGGAGTGCTGACAGCGAGCCAGGGCGCTCAGACACCTCTGTCCCCTTTCTGCTGAGGAATCCCACCAATGTCAGGCTTTGCTAGTACGTTTCTGTCCCTCACGTATGGACAAGGACTTGCAGCTACTTTGGAATTCTGTTTTTCGACTATTATTTAATTTATAGACCTCTTTCTTGGGCCCTCTCTCAGGTGGGGCTGTGTTTCCCGGCAGAGAACTGTTTGTGAAGCACTGGAAACAAGACAGCCTGGGTCTTATGTATGCACATCACCGAGCGAGCAGCCTGCATTTAGCTCAGCTGTCTGTCTCCTTCCACCCATGCGAATGCCAGTGCCCAGCAGCACGGGGCACATGCAGTCTTCTTTCTGTCAAGGGAACCACCAGTTCAAAAACCAGGGCAAGATGAGGGCAGGAGAATTTGGTCTGGCCTACACTCTGTTGGCTGTCCTACTTCCTTGGCCCGGCTCTCCAGCATCTCCTGCCAGAGGATTCTTACTGAGTCATAACAATTACTTAAAGATGCTTAAATTCCTGGCAACTTCGGGGGCCACCAATAGAAGTCAGGGAATTCATTGTCACATGTAGTTTCCAATTCCACGTCCTGAGCCAGTTTGGCTCAAGCTGGTCCAGTTTTGTGCCTCTTTTTGCCATGGAAATCACAGCCATGTCATCCTGCTGACACGAAAGGGAGGGGAACACTGGGCGCTCTGCACAGGCTTAGAGAATCTGAATGATAGACATGCTTTTCTCATGTGCTAAATAAATCTCCCCGTTACACTTGTGCAGAGAACTATAATTAAGACTTGAGAAAGTCACCCATAAAGCCTCACAGGCTCACGTCAGGAAATGCATAAAACCCTCTGCTGGAAAAGAAATACAGTTTGGCAAAGCAGTATGACTGATAGGAAACACAATTTTAAAAGTCCAACCCAAACCCTTGGCTCTGTGCACAGAGGTGTGGCCCACAAGCAGAAACTCCCCGCCGCTGAGATGCCCTGGTGCAAGGAGCTCTGCCAGCCACAGGCGTGTGGGAGAAGAGAAGATGACAAGCTGTTCAGGCGAGCCTCTTCACTCAGACTCCTCTGGTGGTGACGTTACCATGCTCTGTGGCTGAGCTCTCGGATTGTGAGCAGGATGGAAAGAAGTAGGTGGGAAGTGGTGAGGCAGCAGCACAGAAATCTGTAGAGAGGAGTTGCGGAGGTTCCTCAGAGCTCTGAATTCACGTGGTATCTTTTAGAAACAAAAGGCCTAAGTGATGAGATGTTTCCTCAGCAAATAAATGTTTCTCGGTCCCCCAGAGACAGGTACACTGTGCTGGTGGTTCTGCAACAGAAACTGAAGAGGAGCCCGTTGGGCAGAGAGTGCCTCCTTAGAGCCAGCGAGCTAGGGTGACAGGAAAGGTCATGGTGCAGAATTGTCCATCCAGAAGAACTGGGGCTTGATCCCTGGCCAGGTGCTGCCCTCAGTGTGCTCAGTGATGCCAACACACAAGGGGATGCAGCCCAGGGCACCTCACTGCTGGAGCTCTGTTCCTTCCATTGTTTCCAAAACCCTTGCAGCAACTTGAAAATAAACATTTCACTCCCTACCACTTTGATCCTTTTCCTCCCAGCAAACAACCAATTTTCGCTCTATGTTTAGAAGCCAGCTGAAATTAACACAGCTTTGCTTTAATTTCTCACGCCGGCAACAAATGATCTCAGCACTGCTCTGGGAGAAGGGGAAGGCAAGAGCAGCAGACCCGTGAGCAACTTGCTCCCAGCACAGAGTATACAAACCCCTGTTTTGCACAAGGCCTGCAAAAAGACTTGCTATTTATCTCACTGGGAGGATGCTAGCCATCAGCTGATGACCTATGCAGCACTAGCTGTGTTGGGATAGCTAAAATAATCTTGGTGACAAGGCAGATTGACAGGTTTCTCCCCAGCAGAGATGAGAGGGGTGTGGGTGTTGCTTGCAGAGAAGATGGTGAGGCTGGCAGCTACCCAGAATGAACAGTGTGCATGAACATTTGCAAAAATCCCTTGGGATCTCTCCATATACCTCTTCAAAATGTCCTGCTCTTGCTGCGAATACCACTAGGGATTTCTCCCTTTGATTCTGCTCAGCAGCTCAGCAGCTGACATCATGAGGAGAGGAGGAGGAAGCAATCCAAGGAAAAACATTCAGGCTGCACACCAGGAAGAAACTTGAGACTAAGACAGATCTATTTATATCTGACCTGAAATGGGCTTTCTGAATGGGAAGCTGATCCGAGTGGAGGCTGGATGCTAGGCAGAAGGTGCTGTAGTGCTGAACACAGGCACCCACTTGCTGGCAGAATGCATCTGTCTGAGCCACAGGAAGAAAAGAAACGCGAGGAATCAGCGAGGCGCTTTCTCCAGCGCCGGTGCAGGGAAGCTGCAGCTGGAGGTGCTGTGTGGGCCATTGTGCTGTGGTTCCAAGGATATTGGTGTTCCCCATACATTCGGGGTAGGTTCCCCACTGGGGTTGGGCGTAGGTTGAAGGAGAAGCTCTGAGTGACCCTGATGACACGCCTGGAGGCTGAGAGGGGCTGCCTTGGCCGGCGCCTCCTGGGCTTGATGCCGTTAGTACTGCTCGGAGAAGAAGGAAGCGTGGAGAGTGGGGGGACTGGCCCCCCCTCCAGGTGGGGTGCAGCTGCCGTCCTCAGAGTGTTCTGACAGCTCCCCGTATTCACTGTTGTAAAAAGTCTGGCCTCCGACCTGGGACCCGTACGACGGCCGACATCTGCCCCGCAGGTCCGACTGTTCCCTTGGCAGCTCTGCAGTTCGGCTGGGCCCTTTACTGCTGTGGGGAGAGAGACACAGAAGATCAATCTGAGCACTCCTGGAAAGCCTCTGTTCTGCCTAGAGAGACCCCAGCTTCAGGAAACATCGTCTGCTAATGCGTGAGGCAGAGGCTGGGTCAGGAATGGACCTATACCTCCATTTCACAGCACAGCACCAGGCCTTGCTGTAAACCTAAGCACAGCCTGTATGTTTTGTGAAAAATCTGCATGTAACCTGGCCACAGAGTTATTTCAGCTCTTCTAGATACCTTTGGGGACCGCAGGGAAGGGTTGGGACCCCAATGAGCAGGGAGAGACAAGAGACATTGCCTCAATTGTTCCTAGACCTGGCAGGAGCAACAGAAGCTGCTACAAACCAACAGCCAGGATGGGGGAAAGGAAACGAAGGAAGATGATGAAGATGTGGGAGGAAATCAGCAACCTCATCTCAGCACCTGACAATACTAGGTGACTGGCAAGAAGTCACAAGAGCGAGGGCAGGGACATGTTCAAGGAGAGGTTTCAGGGCAGTGTTTTCCAGGAGACAGGACACCAGGTGTAGGAGACAATGGGAATGTGCCTTAGGGAAAAAAGGACAAGGACAAGAAGCAGGAGACAGTCTGATACAACAGCAGAGAGGCCAAAGGGCTACGGCTAAGGGAAAAGACAATGACCGGTCTGATGTTGGAAGGCAGAGGAGGTGAGGAAGAGGCTTGGGACTGGCCTTGTCTACAAATGAGCTGACATGGCTTACTCAACACACTGTCACAGAGACAAGGTCCCAGACTGCTCTGTCACCAAGCAAAGATGAGCTGGACAGGTTTTTGCCCAGTCTCCAAGCCTGGGGCAAGGACATAACCATCCACAACGTCCTCAGCCGCAAGAGCGCCAGCTCAACCTGCCAGGCTCAGTACTGGCATGTGGAAAATCCTAAGGCTGTACCATCGCTGCAGTGCCACATCAGCACCCTGCAGCACATGGGTCAGGGCTGAGGGCGGGAGGTGGCAGCTGCATAGTTTCCATCCATCCCACCTGCCACTGCTTGAACAAGCCCTGACACATTTCACCAGAAAACGTCAATAAGCATTAAGAGTCCTATTAACACCATCACTCCGCTGTGCCTCTTTACCTTAATGGACACATTCTCATGGAACGGGCACAGTTTGTATTTTTAAACCCTAGGAAGCAGCAGACAGGTCTGTTCTTCATGCGTTTTGCCTCTCGTTAATGTGTGCATGGACTTATCTGGCTCAGGGCCCACAGCCCTGCTGCTGCGGAGAGCCCCAAGAGGTGTACCCTATGGGGAAACACCAAGAGCTGCCTCCTGGTCTGCGTTTGGCAGCAGGGAGGTCTGAGTGGCTAGTCTTAAGGAGTACCTGAATCCACCTTCTTTTCTGTGTCGGTTTTCTATCCTCTCAAATTCCTCAGATGCCAGAACCATCCCACTGTCTGTCTGATTGTCCTGGAAGGAAGCAACAGGAGTTATCAGTAACATCCCTGTCAACTGGTCAGAGTGGGAAGGGAGGAGGAATCATTCAGGAGATGAGATCATGTGTATCTGTGATGGGGAAAAAAGGAGTAGGGGCACTTTACCAGCATGCTCCATGGTCTTGCTGGAACTGATTTTCTTAGGTGCCTTCTTAAAAAGAATATGTAAAAAGGTAGGATTTGTGTGCGCAGTTCAGTGCCACTTTTGGGAAAAAAAACAGTGCTTCCTGCCTCGAAGATGTATTACCATCAAATCTGAGAGAGATGAGATTTTCCTCTGAGACTAAGGGTATGACTTAAGCTTTGCCACTATAGAGGATATAAGTACCAGCCCAGTTCGGAGAGGCCAGGAGGGTCCCTGTTGCACACTGCTGTGTGGGTCAGGATAGGGGAGTTCCAGACAAACACTCTGGATTTATCTAGTCCTGGCTGGATTTCAGTATGCTTAACCAGGCCATATTCACAGATTTGAAAAGGGTGAAGGGCAGGCTCTTCTCTGAGGCCCTTTATAGTCCTTGCTTGTAGATCTAATCTCCCTATTTCACACTCAGGCAGTACAAGCTGTGCTGTAGAGAAACCCCTATGTGCCAGGTGGAGAAATGAATGTGCATAGGACTGGACGGACTGAACAGGAATGACACAGACAGATGGACATTAGATAGGAGCGATCTTCCTTCCACGATCTTAACAGCAAAGGTGTCAGGAAACAGCTGAACATTTCTTTGCCCCCTTCTCAACTCCACTCAGATGCTACTCACCGGGTGTGCCTTGTACATTGTATGTGTCATGGGAAACTCTTCAAATGTCTTTATCCTGGATGGACACCTGATCTGATTTCCTCCCGTCAAACAACCAGGGAATGAGACGCAGTTGTAGTATCTGCTGACAGAAGCATACTGCATTCAGTAAAACCAACAGAGTCGATGTCCTGAATAAACAGGACCTGAACCCAACCTTCTCTCCTCTTCATGCAACCAAAGTATGCAGGGAGACGGATGAAACAAATGGTGGATTTTGGGAGGGGAGTGGGGTCACCTTAGGCCTTTTAACCCCATACTACTTCTGCAGTGGGGAGCACCCAGACTTCCTGATGGAATCAGGTCCTGATTACCTGAATAATGTCGTATAGATCCCAGGCATCCCACTATCACAGCTCCCCGGAGATGAGAAGCCTAGGCCTAATTATTTGGGTTAGTCAGAAACATAGCATGAAGCTCCTGCATTAGCAGAAGTGCAGAGACCCAGCTGACACCTTCTTTCCTCATCTACCTGATGGGCCACGATGCCTTTAGTGGGATGTGATGCTCTGGCAGTGTAGCTGGAGGCAGGAGAAGGAATGCCATAGGCTTACATATCACGGTCTCTTTCTTATCAGCAAAGGAGAGTGATTTTGCTTTTATAAGCAAGATGCTATGGCCCAAATGCTTGGATCACACCTGACCACCTGGGATTTTTCCAACATCTTGCTACTGGGTTCTCCCCATATCCCTCAGGCTCCCTTACAGCTCAGGCTGCTGGCTGCCTGCTGGGCTCTCTCTGCCCTTTTTAGAGGGGATTCACCTTGCTGCTAGGCTGTGGCAGCGTATCCTCACGTCAAAGTCCTCTTCATCTGAGTTTTGCTGGGCAGAGGAAGGCACCTGGGAGAAACCATCATCTTCTGAGCTGTGAGAGTCGTTCAGTGGGATGTAATCCTTCCCTTCCTGGTAGGAAGAACAGTGAGTGGCCTTGCAAGAAGGGGAGGGCTTTCCCACAAGAAAGGGCTCTACAAGCAGAAGCTGTCAGAGCCGGGGAGGAAAAGTTCTGGTTTGTCTTTTGTTTCTCTGGGACGAAATATCCGTCTGGAGATTTCTGTGCCCTCTGCGTTAAGTAGCTGTGAGTGTTGCAGGTGCATGGAGGTGTGCGTGAGCAGGAAAACAGCCCAGTCCTATGGCACCTAGAGTTCTCTATGCGGACAGAGCAGAGCACTATGCTCTGGGGGCACATCATTGTGGCTTAGTCATGCTTGTGCTGGGATCCAGTGCCTAAAGGTTAAAATCAGGGACGTCAGGATGAGAAAGTACTCATATTTAAGCATTTAGCTATCACCTTATGAAATGGAACATCAAGAAAATGTTAAATCAGAGCTGCATGCTCATCACAGTTAAAAGTCCTGGTGAGTTACTGCATGGCAGCGATTAGTAATAGTTTCAGAGAAATTTGTATATATGACTGCTCTAATGGAACAGTTGTTTGGTTCACGTGGCCCTGACATTTCCATCTGAGGATAGAGTTTCAGAAACCCTGGTGAAGTCCTGGTTTTCATTATGCGGGCGTGTGAGAGGCAGGACTGCCAGGGACTTGACTCAGCTGAAAAATTTAAAATAATCATCTGGGGATTAGGATGGAAGTATTGGAATGACGACTGAGAGTGTATCCACCCTGCAAGGAGTGGAGCTATATTAGGATTCAGTGAGAAGGCTACAGCAGAAATGAGCTCTCCGGTACCTCTGGGAAATGGAGCTCTCTGATGCAAGAAACGCTGTGTTATCCCTTGGCCTACGCAAAGGTACTGTATTGGCCAGGGAGTCAGAGGAGGGCACAGGAAGGGACCTAGTGGTGGGAGAAGAAAGAGCTGTCTGGAGCTGAACAGGGACACAGAGAGGTTTTCACCTGCTGGACGTTTTCCTGAAGAAGGTTCCCCAGTATCTCCACCAGGTCGGAGAAAGTTGGTCTTTCCTTGGGATCACTGTGCCAGCAGCTCAGCATTATACGGTAACTGCCAAGAAGAGACGCTGTTTTTATGCAACAGAAGCCCCCTCCTACCCCACTCTGCAGCTCCCACCTACATGGTACCTGCACTGTGAAGGAAAGCTCGGCACCCCCCAGCACTTTGGCCATGCGGACCTACTGGAAGGGGGTTGGTTCATTATGCACTGAATGTAAGAGTGCACAGGGAGCTAATTCAGACACCTTTGATACCCTCCAGAGTCAAAGGCCCATCCCAGTGCGTGTATACAAGGGATTTGATGTTCCTAGATAGCTCTGACCTGCATTTGAACCCATCTGGCTTGCCCTCCAGGCAGCTGCCTGGTGTGAAGGAGGTGTTGGCTCATCCCCCATCCTGGCTGAAAGGTCTTTGCATCCCACAGAGGGGCCTGTCTTGCCCTATGCTGGGATCTGGGAGGTTTCCACCATCCCACAGAGGGGCCTGCCCTGACCTATGCTGGGATCTGGGAGGTTTCTGACTCACATTTCTGCTGTGGCATACTCTGGGGCTCTCATCCTGGTACCGTCTTTGAGCCTCTGGCAGAACTCCTCGTTGATCTGGACTCCAGGGTATGGAGATGCCCCTAAAGGAGGTTCAAAGAGAGGTGGGAACATGAAACGTGCCATCAGAAACTGGTCCTTTCCTTGAGACCACCCTTCCTCCCAAAACACTGGGACATGTGGTCACTTCTCATACGCAGCCCAAGTCCTCAGTGCTGCCTGAGACAGGATCTTCTGCCTCGGTGAGCAGAAGGCCACCTCTGCATGCCTATCTCCCATCACCCTGTTCATGGAGGGATATGGCCTCCATATTTCTTTTGCCCATACCAACGTCTCTTCCCATAACTCCTTAGACATGCTTCAGAACATCACAGCCTCCTGCTCAGACTCTCCCACCACGCTGCTATGTGGGAAGAGAGGTCCTGCCTCCCTCAGCAGCGTATGACCCTCATTAGCACTCACCTAGCGAGAAGATTTCCCAAAGGAGGACCCCAAAGGACCAGACGTCACTCTGGGTAGTGTAGACCTTGTCGAAGATGCTCTCTGGAGCCATCCACTTCAGTGGGAGACGGGCCTGCAGGAGGGAGAGGCAAGGCATAAGCATTCAGTCAGGGACATGTCCCAGGACAGCCCTTCTTGTAGCAATGGGTTAAAAGGAAACTAGAGCTGTTAGCCCTGCTCCTCTCTCCATGGAGGAATGGAGGTTTGGTTAGGCGAGAGGGCGGGATGGAGACACTGAAAGGGGGAGGAAAGAGTATAAAGGAAGAAGAGTAAGTAACGACAGGCTGAGGGGCAGTAGGAACGAGACAGAGGTTTGGTGATGGAGGAGGAGGACAGCACATACATCACTGGGCCAACAGTTCCTGGTCCCAGCTACACAAGTGGTTCCACTCCTCCTTTTTCATCTTTTTCTCAGTTTATTCCAGCCCCAGAGTAGTTTTTGAACACCTCAAGGTGGCCTAATCTATATAGGGTTTGAGAAGAAAGCACTCACACTGCCTTTCCTGACATAGTCAGGGTCCTTGTAGATATCCCGGGCCAGGCCGAAGTCACAGATCTTTACCACGTTGTTCTCTGACAGCAGGATATTGCGAGCCGCCAGGTCTCTGTGAATGCACTGAGGGCACACAAAGCGGAAGGGGCAAAATCAGAGAGACAGGAACCACCATCAGAAAGTGCAGAGCACCCTCCTCCCCTTGCAAACTTGAGCTGTAATGGGGGAATGGTAGAAGTGGGAAGGAGTTAAAAATAAAAATTTCAAAAGGGGATGGTTTGGGAGAGGATGAAATGCAAGAGGACTAATTTCCCATCTTTGGGTACACAGGACTACCTCAGACTTCCTGAGAAGTGTGAGGCAGGTCACTGAATCTCTCTGTGTGTCACCTGTAAAGTGACTGTAGGCAGGCCTTCTTTGGTCAGGCATGCACAAAGGAATAAAGGAGTGAAGGAAAGGGTGAGCTCACCTTTCGGGATGCCAGAAACTCCATGCCACGTGCTACCTGGAAGCTGTAGCAGATCAGGTCTTCCATTGTCAAGGGACTTTGCCACAAGTCATCCACTGTCCAAGAGCACAAGAAAATGATTAGACAGTGAGCGGTCTCTTGTCCTACTTGCCTCTCTCCAGGACTGTGGGATACAACCAGCCCCTTGGTGAGATACAGCTACTCCCTACTGCTAACTGGAGTAGCCACCTCCTCTCTAGGATTTTCTGCTTAGGTGGCAGAAAGCACATGGCAGGAACCTGCTCAAGTGTGAGGAGAATGAGTCCAGCCTCCAGCACACGTCAGTCAGACAGAGTTGTGGGGAGCAGGGCTGGAAGGGACTTTGAAGGTTAGCTCATCGTTCCTGTCCTAGGGAGGAGCCACTGAGATCGCTCTCAATTCTCACTTATTTAGGCTAAAAAAAAATCCAAAAGGATTTAATTCTCCTTTCTGGGTTTCCAGAGTCTGTTACAAGAGACAACAGATGACTCTAATAGTCCTGTCCAGGGAATTGCCATGCAACAGTGGAGTGATCAGCTGCAAGGCTGGGTCCCAGCTCCCCACTGTCATGCCCTACCCATTCCCCAAGTTAGCCAAGTCTGGCATTTCTTTGGTGGGCCAGGTGAGGAGCCACTGCTGAGGCTGGAGTATTACCTTCCTGGATCGGCTGCGCTGTCTGGCTCTTGTGCATCAGAAAGCGGCTGAAGATAGCGCTGTCGCTAGTCCCAGAACGACTCCTCCTGTCTGCTCTCGCTGCCTCCACGATGGACTGGACCTGAATACGCAGCCTGGGAGACTTCTCCTGGCAAGGAGACCAAAACGAAAACCTCAGCAGGCAACAGACAGTGTAACCCCTGCACCCACGAGCTGCACAGTCTTTTCCTGTTCTTAGACTGTAATTCTGGCCTGGAAGCAACTATCTTCCATTGCAGAAAGAAATTACTTTGCTGATGTGCACATGAACTAAGATCACTGTGTAAAGTTGATCTGCTGCTAGACAAAGGGTGTCTTTGCTCCGTTGTCAGATCATGTTTCAGGCTACACATCTTCCTTCCCTAGACATGGGACAGGTCCCATGGGGCAAAGGAAGCTACTTACCCTGTAAGGACTGAATCCTTCCCGTTTGGTCCGCAGGTAGTTGGAGAGGTTTCCATACTTGCAGAACTCAACAATAACCATTAGTGGACCTGGCGAGAAGACATCAAGGGTCAGGGGAAGAGGTGAGGGCTTGGGATGGTCAGAATTTGCCCCAACTCATGTTTTGTGCAGCCCCGCTGAGCTGTGGCACCTGCCCTAAGTGCACACAGACACAGCAGTAACATCCCCACAAGCCTTTGTGGTGACACACGTGGCCAGCAGAAAGGGCACAAGGGATGAGCACTGACTTCTGGGAGCAGGCACAGCCTGTTGCCCTGGGATATTTACCATTGGGTTTGGTACAGGCACCCAGCAAATTCACCACGTTGAGGTGATTCCCGATGTGAATGAGGATCTTCAGCTCTGACATCAGTGCCTTGTGCTCGCTTGCGGTAGCTCCCTCTGGAAATACACAGACCATGTCATGACACTTCCTCACAGCTTTTCACTCCCCCTCACCACCCTTCTCTTATCAGAGTGTTATTGTGAGTTTTGCTGAGGAGGCTGTAACCCCAGAGCCTTGGTACATTTTGTTATTGCATGTTTCCATATGAAATGTCAGAGCCTTGTCTGGAGATCCCAGGATCACTGCTGTGATGCGTAGGGTGCTCCCTGCACGTGCAAAGGACAACACAACCTGTGCCCGACACGTTTTTCCTTGTGATAGCCGTGCAAGGAAAAAGATCACTTGAGGCTTACGTACAGATGCACACATTTGAATCTCTATCCTTTCAGCCTCCAAACAGAGATAACAAGCCATAAAATGATTTGAAGGAAAATTAGAAACAAAAGGCATCTGAGTCTTTTGGTCATGACTGAAGATAGGAACTGTCTCAAACCCAAGAATATCTTTTTATGATTCCCCTCCAATAGCAACCACAGTCTTGTGCCCCTGCCAGCTCTCTGTGCTGCATTTTCTTTCTGAATGTCTAATTCACATGAACTCTTGATCCTTTGTTTTACCCTCAGGGTGTTTTCTCTGGTTTTGCGTGCCTTTTTCATACTTCTCTGTTTTCTCCATATGCATTTTGCCTTACTTGGGAATTTGTAAACATAGTCTGAGAGACAGAAGCATCCTCTTGAGCTGCAGCTGATGGGCCAGGTGACAGCCATGCCTCAAAGGACTGTAAAGCAACCTTGCATGGCCAGGCTTCCCTCTGCAATTGCTGTGCAGATCATCTGTACTCTTGCAGTGTAAGTACTGCTGAGATGAGCCATGACTTGGTTTCCACATACAGGCCACTGCTGGCCAGAGACTACCACGGTATTTTGTTGCGTACCAAATTACAGAATAAAGTTCTGGATGCCTGTTTGAAAGCATGGCCATAAAAGTTTAAAATCTCACTTTGGATTGACCAGGCTTTGGGTGCAAAGCCACGTCAGCCCCCAGAGCTAGGTAAGAGCTGCAACCTGTTTCTTTACCCAGCTGTGAACATGGCCCATAAACAGGCACGTTTGGAAGAAGGCAACTGGGAGCAACACTTCCTTCAGTGACCTGCCAAAGAGGGGCTCTGGATTCTTGTTCGTCCTTTGAGACAGATCTCATTCTTTGCCTTTGCAGACAGCTAAATTTCCTTGACAGCCGAGTTCCCCAAGTCCCTGTTGTCTATTCTGCCACTTGCCTCCCAGTGCAGCTGAGTGGGGCTAAAGCATCCATGAGGGGAGACCAAGAGGATCAAATGTGTTGAGGCCAAAAAGCCATAAATTAAAAGGCTGGTTCCAGCTCCTCTTCCCTAACTCAGGGCTGGCTCAGGCAGAAACACCCAGGAGTGCTTGTGGGAGATAAAACATTTTCCAGGGCTTTAACATGTCTTATGCAAAAGACAGGCATTTACAGGGTGGAGATTCCCTGGCAGATGCCTCGTCCTTTGCTGTCCACTCAGACTGCATAGTCTGCTTCGCTGTCCACGTACCTTTCAGCATTTTGACTGCTACGGTCTCACAGCTGTTACTTTTATTGATCCCAAACGCTGATGCTTCCACCACCTTCCCAAAGGCACCATGACCCAGGACCTTACCTATGGGCAAGCAAAGAGGCAGTGTGAGGGAAGGCAGGTGCAGCACATGCAGAATGGAACGAAAAAACAAAAAACTCAACAGGAAACCATGGGAAGAAGAAAGAAAAAAGGTCATAAAGGAAAAGGAAGGAGTGGAACTTGTGCCCTTCCCAGGTGGCTGCTTGCTCTGTCAGTGAGAATAAGAGAAAGGATGATGGGAGGAACTGAGACAGAGCTGGCATGGACAAAGCAAAGGAAGGAAATGGCCCTGAAGAAGTGAGGGACTGTTTGTTGCCCTCAAGCAGAGTGTGTGGGAAAGGTAAACGTGACACCTTGCAGCAGAGCAGCCAGGGCTAATGTCACTGCTCTGTGCCTCAAAGGTAGTCTGCAGCCCTTTTAACCCTCCCAGGCAGACAGAAGAGACTGCAAGCAGATGTCTCATCATGAGGAGAATAGTGGGTGCAGTCCTGGTCCTGAACTTGGGGTGCCTACTGTGGGCTGGGCTGTTCTGTCCAGATTGCTGGTTGCAGAATATGGGCATGGGTTTTAAAGCATGCCCAGAGGTCTCCTGGTCTCAGTGATGCCTGTCAGGGTACATTGGGAGAGTCTGGGCTTACAGTTGGTTCAGATCTGTCCATAGTCAGACCCAAAGAGATTTCCCAGGCACAGCTGGGCTTTAGGGACAGTCTGGGGAAGAAGACGGGAAGCCTGAGGCAGAGAGAAGGCATTAAACACACAGAGATATGTAAGAAACCTGGAGGGTGAGTTTGAAGGGCTGGTGGGAAGCCCTGGCTGCAGCGCGCAGTGGCAGGGAGGGGGTCCGGCTCACCTAGGCGCAGGCGGTCTCGTGGGAACTCCCACTTGCTGGAATCATAGGGCAGGTACTCGCACTGCTCTTCCAAGGGCACCTCACCAGGGTCCATGATGATGGAGAGGTAGCCCGTCTTGATGTCTGCGTGGGCAGGCTGCAGGAATCAGCCAACATAGAGGGTGAGGAGATGCCCTCCCTGCACTGGGTGCTGACTCCCAGGGGGGATTTGGTTCCTTTGCCTGCCTTGACCTGCTTCCCCCTGGCAAAGGCCATTCCCTGTCACCTCCTTTACCACAGCCCTTATGCACCCTGTCCTTGGCAGTAAGAGCCCTTGAAGCATCACTCGATGACCTCCTTTTAGCGGATGCTGTCATACAGCCCCGCATCACAGCAATGGTGTTGCCCCAAACCCCGCTAAGGCACCTCCCCTGCTCTGGGGCAGAGACAGTCACGTACCCTTTTGATGTTACAGAAGATGAGGATAAGGAGGATCCAGAAGAAAACAGCGATAACCCCAGTCCCAATCAGGATGACAATCTCCACATTAGTCCTGTCATCAGAGCCTGTGGGACAGGAGGGAAATCATAGCTTCAGAGATTCCCATTCGGTGCCCCAGCTCAGCTGTCCCTTGTGGCCTGCTTCAGGCTGTGGGGAGACTGGGGAGGTGTGTTTTCCTGAGCAAAACATGATCCTCCTGTGAGAGCACCATGCCACCAGCAAGGCCTAGGGGCTTTCGCTGCCTGCCACTGCCTGGTGTCACAAGGAAGAGGCATGGGACCTTGGCCATGCTCCTGCTCCACCCCTTCATCCCCAGGGGTGTCGTGGCTACTGGTACCTTCCACGGAGACACTGGCCGAGGAGTTCACACAGCCCTTAGCGTTGCAGACACTGCACAGGTAGAGCCCAGCGTCCTCCTCCCTCACCCTCTGAATGCTCAGCCTCTGGTTGAAGTCTGCCAGGTCGATCCCTGTAAGGCACAGAGGGTTGTAGCGGTCACTCACAGGGAGGGGGGATTAGTATACTGGACTCATTCAGACTCAAAATAAGGCTATTTTTTTTTTTTTTTAGCTGGTTCATTTTAGAGGCAGAATGAAATTGCACCAGCTGGTAGAGGCTCTCTTCTGGGGCCTGATGGCCCCAGAAATATCCTGGAAGAGCCTTCCCCAGGCAGTGTATGGAGGGGACAAAACCCACACAGACAACACTGGATGGGGATGGTGACCAGGCAGTCCAGCTGGTGTGTCAAGCTCTGCTTCAGCTCCAGGACCTGTTCCTTCACCTTTGCAATGTACCTGGATCCTTTCATGGGATCTGGGTTGATCCCTGTGTGCGCAGAGATGCCAGGCACTAGGCTCAGAGTAAGAAGATGAATGATTTATCTCTTTCTCTGCTCTCTAGCTGAATGTGCACATGCGCAGACAGTGCTGAGCCAGGCCCTAGGGCATAGACTTGCCTTAGGTGACACTGCATCAAACTGGAATAGAACATGATTAAAACCAGAGTTCAGCCAATTCAGAGAACAGGCGCCTTTGCCTGGGCACAGCAACTCCCAGAACCCAGCGGCGTTCAGCTCTCCGGCTGCCAGACATGATGCCCTGCCTTTGATTCACCCCCAGCCCACTGTACCTGACACTTCTTCCACCAGTTTCTCGTCTTTGTACCAGCTGATTTCAGGAACGTGGTTGCCATCCACCTTACAGCGCATCTCTATGGAGTCACTGACGTTCACCCAAATGTCTGTCAGGTTCTGCTTGAGGCGGGGGATCTCCAGGGCTGGAGGAGCAGCACAAAGAGGAGGAGGGGAAAACGGGAAACTGATTGATCAAAGAATATCTGTGTTCCCGGGGGGCTTTGGGTCTCTCACCCCTGCTGAAGGGTGTCTTGAGAACCCAGGTGCCCTGCCTTTGCCACCTTGAGTTTAGCTTGCTTGCGTGGCTTCCCCTGGGGATGGACTGGGAAGCTGATGGCAGCAAGAGCACCAGCTCTCCTCTGTCACTCCCGCCTGCCCTGTGGACCCTCACCCTGCACAGAGATGTATTTCTTGTGGCAGTGCTTCTCCCGGGTCTTCCTGTTCTGCACCTCACACACGTAATCTCCCTCCTCGCCCAGGGAGATGTTGGGGATGGTGAGCAGCAAGGTGGCATCGTTGGAGTCAGGCTGGAAGCGCAGCTCCCCCTGCATCTTGGTGGCATAGTGATGGACGTTCTTGCAGTCCAGCACGAGGGGGTTGCCCTCCTCGTCGTGGAGCTTGGAGAGGTTCAGCCGATACCACTGCAGGTTCTCATACGTGTAGTTGTCCGCATTGCAGCTCAGCTGTAGGTCCTGCCCCTCTATGGGCTCTTCAGAGGGCTGGGACTCAATCTCGAACCCGTCTGGAATGGCTTTCAGGAAGGAAATGAACACGTGAATGAGTTTCCATGGCTGAGCTGCCAGACACAATGAAATTGTCTCCTTGGGCTCAGCTCTCTGAGACTCCCCTGTTCTCAGCCAGGGTAAAGGAAACGAATCTAGAGCAGAACTGCGACACACAAACTTCTAGTGATCAACAGCTTAAGTTGCACCCAGTGAGTGCTAAGGGATATGCTGAAGCCCCAGGGTCAAATTAGGATGGAGTCACAAATGAAACAAGCCTGGAAGGTCTGAATTAGGCTGTTTCTGCTCTCAGCTCAGCTGCAGCATTTTGGATTGCACACATGCCTGCTCTTACACTTGCAAGACAGTTATACAGCCAGGCTGGATCACTGCACACGCAGAGAATTACTGGAGCAGTGATTGCAGATGTTCATCTGCCTCCACAAAAGCTGGTGGCTCTAACAGCACAGGTATTACCTATGAGGGCCATGAGCCCAGGCTTCTGGGGTCTGTCCAGAGAGGCATGAAGATAAGCCTCTGCTGTACCCTTGCCAGGCTCCCTGTCCCCAGGGGACAGGGACAGACTCCCTCCAACGCTGCTGGCAGGAAGCTTATGCAGCCATGACTCCAGCCCACACTGCTGGGCTCTCAGCTTCCTCCCACCACCACAACCCCGTGGGGACTCTGCCGGGGGGCTCAGGCCAGCAGGACCCTGCCTGGGAGCAGGTCGGGCAGTGCCACTAGAGGATGCTCTTGGACCAGGCACGTCCCCAGCCCAGGGAGCTGCCTGGGCCTGAGCCAGCAGGACATCCCCAGCCCAGGACCTGCCAGGGCTGCTCCAGGACCTAGGCACAGGCAGCGCCGGCTCATCCCCAGGTCTGCCTGCCAAACTCTGCCTGTGCTATCTGCTGCCAGGGCTCCAGGCTTCTGCCACCCAGCAGAGTTCTGGGGTAGCCCTGCTTTCGTGCTGGTTTCCCAGTCACTGTTTAACTGTGAATGACAGGACTCGGCAGGTCTAGGGACCTGCCTATTTCAAGCAGGGACCTTGGCTGATGCGGATGGAAGGGACGTCTGCTGTACTCACTGGTTACATAGAAGTAGATCAGCCGCTCGTCTCGACCCACTTTATTAGAGGCGATACACTTGTACATGACGGAGACATTGGCCTCCTGGATGGCCAGTTTGCTGACTGTCTGATGGGGGAAGAAAGCATAAGGGGGAGTTAGGACAAGTAAGCAGGAAGAGAAGTAGGACTGGTGCTGCTCTCTGGCAGATAGCAAAGCACACAGCAAGCCTGGCCCCAGGCAGCAGCTGTACCTGGGAAAAGGTTATGCAAAAATAGCCCCTTATTCAATAGCCCTTTGTGCATTTCAAGCCTCATCTGCTGGCTCTAGCAACAGCAACATGGTTTTATTCCTGATCTCTGCTCCTTTTTACAGAGCCCAGCCAGCACAGATGCCTCTCCATGGGAGCAAACTTCTTGCTAAGGCCCTCGAGTCACCATGGGGACAGGCCTGTGCCCAGCAAGGGGGACATGAACACAATGCAGGGCTGAGGGAATGCTTAAGCTCCTGACAAGCTTTATAACAGTGGGGGGAAAGGGAAAGGACACCAAGGCTTTGATTCCCTCAGCCCTCTGCAGTTAAGTGACTACTTAGTGTCCCAGAGTTCAGTGGAGTTTACAGGTACTCACAGACCTGCAAGCGCTCCTTTTATCCATAAGGGGAAATCAAACCTGTGAAAGCACTCCAGCTTTCACCACTTCAGGAGGAGCTGTCATCTTCTCCCTTTAAATTCCAAGTCTACATAGACATGGTCCTAAAAGCTTCCTCCTCCCTCCCTGTGACTGAGATTGGGCAAACAGCCAGGCTGCTGCCCTGAGAGCACAGACCCAGGAGATGCTGCCTCCAAATAAGCCAGGAAAGGCAGCTGGGGAGTCAGGCTGCTCTCCTCCCGGTGGCTCACACTGCACGCGTGCGAGCTGCCAAATGTGTTACAAGCACTCCCCTTAGAGGAGATCTGCGATTTGAGGCACAGGTTTTTCCTCCCTCCCAGTTTGAATGACATGTTAATCACATGCAAAAATTCCCTCTAATGAGAGGGATTTAAAATGCAAAAAAATTGTGTTCCTCCAGGGAGACTACTTTGCCTTTACTATTCGTCCCATAGACTTTAGGAAGCATTTCCGTTCTAAGTGGCAATGTATTAGCTTGTGTTAATCAGAAGGAACAGTCATTCATACAGTACATAATCAACACAACTGAAGTGACCTTATTACGAGTACTTTTGTGCACTGCCTCTTCCGTTTCTTGGGGTTACTCAATACAGCTGAAGTGATCCTATTGCTGGCACTTTTGTGTGCTGCCTTTCCTGTTTCTTGGGGATTTTCCTTCTAATCTGCAGTGTTACGTTTGAGTTGGGGTTCCTGGATTTGACATCATGCTGCTGCCTGCAATGCATGGCTGTGTGCTGCACACCCTATGGCTCATTATGGCCTTTCTGGACAGAATGAAAAACAGAGGAGGATGGTAAGAGAAGACAGGCAGAAATGAGGAGGAGGGAAAGAGAAAGCAGATTTGAGGATGTAGCATCCCACTGCAAGTGGAAGAGCTCTCTTCTCCCAGAGCTCTTGTATGTCCCTGGGCTGCACAACCTAAGCTGGACCTCCAGGACAGTTACAACCAAAGAGATGGAATCAGAAGGATGCAGTTGAGGAATAAGAGGACGACAAGAGGGACAAGGAACAAGGAACAAAGGGAAAGATCAAAAGGGACCAAGAGGAGAGTCCCATCTGGAGGGAAACACAAGAGCTTCTCACCCAGAAGCTCCCATCCCACTACCCCTGCTCACCTCCCTGGGGGACACTAATCCCTGCCTCTCCCTTCAGCTGCTCTGGGAGGAGCAGCATTTGCCCCTGCCACCCTTCTGGCAGTGACGAACTCCCGGCCAGGCCAGGGGACGGGAAGTGCCTTTGGAGGTGTGTAGGAAAACAGGAAGTGACTTTCGGAAACAGGGGCCCATTTGTTTGTTCTGCATCCCTCTGTGAGTGGCTGGTGCCCGACACCAGCGGGAACAGGAACCCCGTCATGGCGTAGACCTGACACTCGCGGCTACCAGAGAGACAGAAAGAAACAGGCAGCCAGCAGTGTCTGGCTCTTCGCAGGTCACACGCTGCAATGAGGGAGGGATGTTCCTTCCAAAGAGGAAACGCTATGATGGAGAAGCGGTCTCTGTGGGGCACACGTGCTCTCACTCACAAACATGCAGCGGATGGACACCAGCATCTCCATACCACCCTTGCCCCCCTGGGATGGGGACAGCTGGATGAAATGCCCTGCTACACACATGCGTGTTCCCAAGGCCAGAGATTTCCTGGTCAGTCTGTGACTCCTGCTCTCCTTTCCTGGTTGCCCAGGCTGCTCTGCGGGGTTCAGCTCTCCCAAAACAGCTGAAGCAGGAATGCTCAGAAATGGCCACAGGAGCTCCCCCAACAGACGTCCCCCATGCCCTCCCTTGCTGGGTGCCCTGTGTTCAGCAGCGATCAGTGTAAACCCTCCTGCGCCGTCAGCCCCAGCAGGAGCCTCTCTGGACGCAGGGTAATTTCTCAAAGATGACAGCTCTCCCTCGCCCTGGGGCTGCCTGGTACTGCGGAGCCCCAGAGCTGGGAACAGCCACTGATGGTTTACTTTAGAAGCAGAGGTGTGAAGCCCTCCCCAAATCTGTCTCTGCCAGGCTTGTTTTCAGGCCACTTTTGCTGGCTGATTGCAAAGGATCCCTCCGAGGGTGCCTGTCTCCAGCTCCCCGTTCTGGGATGGGCTTGGGGCTATGGCCTCACCTTGTTCCGCCCCTCCACGAACTCCACCCAGGTGTCAATGCTCTCAATGGGGTTCACTGCATCCTGCTGTGACACATCTTTCCAGTCTTTGCACTCTGGCATCCGGTCCCGCTGATGGCGCCTTGCTGCCCGGTGGCGGCTGTTGCTAATCCAGCAGCCGGGGAGGAGCAGGAGAAAGAGGAGAGAGATGGAGAGAGGGTCAGCTGGGAAGAAGGCAGCAAAAATAGCTTTGTGTCTGCGAACTGATACCCCTGTTCTCTAACTGCAAAATTTCCTGTGTCTTCTGGTTATACAGTTCTAATGTGCTTTACAAGGGCACTCCGCTATAATGAGTGAGGCAAACATTTATAGATGTGAAAATTGAGGCAGGGAACAGATACTGGTGTCCCGGGCAGTGTCTTCACCCCTGGGTCTGTGGTTTCATCCTTCCCTGCTAAGGGTGGAGAAAGGCAGGGGTGAAATCAGTTCATGTGTGCCCAGGGCAGTTCTTCATGCCATTTTGCTCAGCAACAAGGTCTTGAACACCTGCTGGGAGTGTGAGTTAGGGGACTGGCTGGCTGCTGGCCTGGAGAGCTGCCCCTGAGTCAACAAATACCAGGGGGCAAACATCCCAAGTAGAGGTGCTGCAGGTGTCTCACAGGGACACGGTGATATCTCTTTGGGCTGAGAACAGGTGAGCAGAGAGAAGTGCCCAAATCTGTCAGGGACCTGGGATGCTGTAGCCTGCAGGCTGCTTCTGAAATACAGGTGGGGCAGGGAGATGGGAGGGTCTGCCCAAAATCCAGGGTGGGAGGTGCAGAGGGAGAGGGCTTTTGGTGACAGGAAAGCAGGGGGGAGCTGAGTGACCAAGAGCAGTGGCAAAGGTGCGTGCTGGCAGTGCGGGGCAGGGCGCTCAGCGGGGTGAGCACATCGGCGCGCTGTGTAAACAACAGGAAGCTCGAAAGAAGCCTCCTGCATCCTCTGGAGCTATGCTAGGCAGAAATACGGTGGCCTTGGGAGACAGTGCTCATAATTCATGGGCCCCTCTGCTTCCTGACAGGGCCACAGTGCACTTGCATGCGATGGAGAGCTCTCTGGTGTCCCTGGCTTGGCAACAGCCTGTACAGGGCTGCTGGACCTGGCTTCCTCCACACACCCTGATGTCCTCCACCCTGACCGCTCTGGCTACAACTCCATAGCATCCCTTTTCCTTCTTCCTGTGAGGCTGCTGCTAAAAAATGCCACTGCAGCCCTGCCTGGTGTTGCCCCAGCTTCCCAGGGCACAGGCAATGGGCACGTACCCTTCCTACCTGCCTGCACAACACCCTCCTGGCCAGCTGGCAGAGATCTGGCACTTCCCCCAGATTAAGAAACTCTTCTCCACATGCAGCAGCTCTTCTTCCCTGCCTATGAGCACTTTTGCTTCTATCGTGCAGAAGAAGATGAAGGACCAAAAAGGAGAGCAAAAGTGAGACAGGATCTGGAACACAGCCATGGTGCCCAAGGAGCCCATAATGCCACGCTGGTGGCCTGCTATGACACGTGTGTTGGAAGAAATGGCACTTACAGGCTGCGTCGGGAGAACATCCGACAGGGCATCCATGGCCTCCACTGCCACTGGATCACCTCTGGTGCCGGGATGCCATAGACGGTGCAGGTGAGGGCCTGGGGGCTCCTCCGGGAGTAGATGCTTGGGGAGGAGGCTTCCTTCTCATGGATGCGTGGAGGAACTGCAAGGATCAGAGTGACGCTGTGAGTGGCTGCAGGCTCAGCTGCTGCACCCCCAGGCCAGGCATAGCCCTCCCCAGGTCCGTCTAGAGAGAGACTGGGCACAAAAGCACTGTGGCTCTCAGGGCAACTCCTGGGGAGCTCAGGCCTGCCAGGCAGAGCAGGTCATATTTAGTCAGATTCAAGTGATGTCATTTCTCCTTCCTCTGCAGAGTGTTACTCTCGATGCTGCAGGGCTCAACGCACTGTCTGGCAGCCCCAGCACAGGGCTACAGAGCCTGGTGGAGACAAATCTCCAAGCAGCAGTGCCCTTCCAGCACTTTTTTTGCTGGCAGCTGGCTCCTGCACAACAGGGACCCGTTTCTGCTGGGGAAAAACTCCCTGGGAGCTTCCCACCCAGAGGAACTGCTCCGGCTCCAGGATCCGTGTGTGTTGCATCTGCCCTGCCCTCAAGTCTGCATCAGACAGGGTCACCCTCAGCAGCATCTCCAACTGCAGTTGGGAAACAGCCCCTGAGCAAGGACATATCCTGCCCGGAGTGATGGAGCCAGGAACAAAACTGCTGTATTGCCCAGGCTGTAACGAACCAGCCTCATTGTAACTAGAGCATCCCTCAGCAACAGGGAAGAAGGAGATGATGTAGGTACCAACTGCTTTAGGACAGCAATGGGGACTTGGTCTCGGAGCAGCCCAAAGGCTGGGGCCATGGACTCAGCACTCTCCCCCTGGCCCCAGCCCCGGCCCTCTCTTACCGTTGACGATTAACTGGAGGCTGATGCGCTTCTCCAGCCCCGCCAGCCTGTTCCGCAGAACCAGTGTGTATGTCCCAGCGTGCTGCTCCGACACATCCTTGATCTGCATTGAAGATTGAGATTGCTTGGGAATTAGCTTCCCATCCTTGTACCTGCAGGGAGGCAGAGAGAAAATGCAGCCATGGGGAGGAAGTGTCCCACTGGCAGCTGGGCAGGGATTTGCTGGTCCCCAATAGACCAGTTAGGCTGCCCCTTGCTAGCGCTGAAGACCAGAGAAACACCCCTGGGCTTTCCCTGGACCTGAGTGACAGGTGTGTGCATTGTCTTGTATGGATGTGTGTGGGGTTGGGGATGTTGTAGCTCTGCCCCAAGCAGTGTGCTGGTGCTCCCAGCTCCCAGCCAGCTCTGGTGGAAGTGCAGCACAATGCGGTGCACAACCTGGCCCCCCTGCTGCAGGGGGACAAAAGCGGCAGCTCCTATTGGAGCTCCACTTGTCCCCTCCAGACAGTGCAGAGCTCCAAGCCAGCCCAGGACTTTTGCTCATTCTCCCCTAGACTTTACCTCCTCCCATCCCAAGCTGTGCAGCTGAGAGCCAGGGCAGGTGGGAGAAATGACCCCCATGGGTGAAAAAAAGTGGTATTTGCGACAATTTTGGCCACAGAGGGACCTAGGAAGGAGGCCAGGCTAGGCTTCTCTACTTGGTAGAGGGAAGGAGGAGAGAAGAAGGTGGCTCAGGCTAAAAAAGGTGCGTTACCACTGGAAGTCTGGTGGGGGGTAAGCCACGACTTTCACTGGAAGCTTCACGGCTTCGTCTCCTGCGGTGGCTTCTATCACTGGGCCCTTCCTCCACTCCACGTTGATGAAGGGCTTTTCTGCAAGAAAAGAGGTGAGCATGGAGGAGAGGAGAGCACAAAGGGAAAGGCTGTCACCAAGCTCTGCTGCTCCCCACAGGGCCCGACAGCAAGGACCAAGGACAGGCAGGGTGTTGTGGCACTGCAGTTGAAAATGACTACTTCTCTGAAACCATGAAGTAAAAATAACCAAAACCCACTATTGTCCTGTCTGCCCATATCACCCCCAGCCCCTCTTCCACATTCCTGTTCCCAGCAGGCCCCCCCACCCTGGAGCAGAAGGGAGTGGGTGCCAGGCAGAGCCAGACAGGACAGCACAGCACTGATGCCTCCGCCTTGCTGTTGGGAGCCATCGGGGCTGCAGGGAGGCCATGCTGCCCCATGACTTTCTGCTGCCAGGTGACAGCCGCCCAGTGCCGACGGTGCCTTGTGCACCTGCAGCTGGGTGCCTCCCAGGCTCGCCATGCCGCAGAGGCACTGCATCTGCCACAGGGCCGTGAGACCTGTGTGTCCTGCCATCCCACTGGCATTTGGGCCAATCTGGTATTCGCATCTCTCTTTCTCATCATCTTGGCACCTTGCTGAGTGTGATTGTGCTCCCAGTGTGGGGCTGGGGTGCAGAAGGGCTGAGGAACTGGAGGAAGGCTGGGTGTCACAAAAGCAGAGTGGGATGGAGGTGCAGGAGCCCTTCTGCTGAGCCTTGTGCCAAGCAATCTGGGGATTGTTCTTCTTGCAGCTTGGCTCCAGCTGTGGCTCTGCGAGGGAGTGGAAGGTGCCGTACCGTGCACGATGACGTCGGTGCTCTCCTCCAGCATCTGGGCGCCGTTGGTGGCAGTGCACGTGTACTTGCCCAGGTCCTGCTGGGTGACGTTGTGGAGGGTCAGGATACTGGAGAGCTCTGTGTGCGTCTGCAGGGACCGGCGCTCAGGCTCTATCACTGCCCGCTGTGTCTGTGGGAGATGACAGAGAGAAGGGGACAAAAGACATTAAACAGATTGGGTGTGCAGATAGGTTCCTCCAGTCTGCACTTCTTGCTGCCCAGTGCTTGCCTCTCCCTGGACATGTGTTTCCACCGCTGACTGCTATCCTCAGGGATGGAAAGGCAACGAGCCCTGTGTGAGTGACCACTTGAAGCTGGGGTCAGAGTTTAGCACGTGTTTTGCAAGCCCAGTAACCAGGCTGGGAGCCCTATAGGTACGTGAACAGAATGATGGCCTCAGGGGATGCCCCTGTCTCACTGTTTACAAGAGTCAGAGGCTATAACAGGGGGAAAACACAGCGGGGAAGGGACCTCCTCGCAGGCTCTTGGTAACCAGGGCTGTGTGGCTAGAATAGCTCCTTTTAAGCCAAGGATGTTTGCTCTGTATTTGCACTGGAGGAAGTGAAGCCCAGGAGCCCCCCAAAGCAATAACACCTTGGCAAGTAAAAAAAAGAAAAGGGGTCTTCCCTCTGTCCGCCTTCTGCTGCCGGAGAGAAAAATGGGAAAGCACCCTGACTGAGATGTCCAGGGCACAGCATGGTTAGGATCATGAAACAGAGCGCTGCCAATGATGCGAAGAGGAACAATGAAGGGCCAAGAGGGGATGACTCGGGGAAGTAGCTCAATGCACGAGGAGTCGCCCTGTTTGCTAGTACCTGTTTGCCAGGGTAAGTCCACTGGAAGCGGACTCCGGAATTGAATTCGGCGCACACTGTGCAGTTCAAGACCAGCTTCTCTCCTACTAGCAGCTCCATGGCTTTCTTGGGATACAGCTGGATGTCATACAGCTCACTCCCTGATGCAGAAGAGGCAACAAAAAGACATTTCTGATCTATTAACTCTTTGACTCAGACTACGCAGTTACAGGAGGCTTGGGTATAACCTCCTGCTGCTTGGCCTATCTCTGTCTGGCACACAATAGAGCAGATATAAGCACCATGCAGAGTCTATGTAGCTACAGAGGACCATAACAACCCCATGAGCCACACTGATGGACTTCAGAGCCATCCACACTGTCCCCCCTGCACCTTCCCAAATATTCACCTGCTATATGGATGATGAAGAAATTGGATTTGAAGACTTTCTTGTCGATGACAGTCTCACACTGGACAAACAAAGAGTCCCTGATCAAGCGTGTGGGTACCTGCACCCCTTTCTTGTTGTCCCAGAAAGTGCTTTTCCCGTCAGGGTGGATAAGGGAATTTTGCTGGAAAAATCAACATTTTGCCAACTGAAATAAGAGGGTAACAAAATTCCCACCCCACCCCTTCCAGGCTTTACGCTGGCTAACACATCCCTTTTGTGGGAAGAAAAGATGCCGCATCATGCTGTGCTGGCCTCCCGCCCTCTCCCCCCGAGGGTTTGTCATCTAGGAATCGCAGCCTCCCCGATACCCCGAGCAGCCATATCCTGCACCACAAGCCTCCCCGTCTGCAGAGTGGGCCAGAGACTTCCAGGAATGGAAACTTCTAGTGATAGCTAAGGAAACTGATGCTGATGTCCCAAAACATCAGCCCCACCGGGATGAGTGCTGACCTTGGGTAGTGTCCTTCCCGGGCAAGGGAAAGGCCCCTGGCCCCCAGAGTGTCCCTGGAGGCCTTTGTACAATAGTAACACTCATCCTGGAAGGATGTATTTGCATTGTAAAAAAAAAAAAAAGGCAAAAAAAAAGCAAAAAAAAAAGGCACAAGCAAACTGATAACAGAGTTGTTTTTAGTCATCAGCCCCAGAACTGCAGCCTCCTCCCTTGTGGGGATGCCGACCACCTAAAGGGTTTGTAGATCACAGAGACCAGAGCAAAGAGGGGACGCTGTGGGGAAATGGGATTAAAACAAAGTCTTGTTTTGTTTCATAGAGCTCCAGGGAAGAGAAGCAAGGTTGGCAAGAAACCCGTGGGGTCTGCCCAAGGGAACTGGACAGCACAGCTTCAACCAGCAAATAAAATGAGGAAGCCAGTGGCTTGTACTTTCCATGGAAAATGTATCATCCCATGCATTTTCCATTCCTGGCAGTGCCTGTCCCACTTCCATTCAGGCAATTACAAATGCAGAACAAATGCAATACATGTCGGTCCAGAGTCTCCCACTGGCCGAGTTCTCACCAAGATCAGTGTGACGTTAAGATCTGGGATGGACACAAGGCATGGTACCCAGGTGTTCTCTTTCTTGCTGATGAGGAGGGTCTCCGGCTTGTTGATAAATGGCTGTTCAAAATCTGAAGAAGAGATATAAGGAGAACAACAACTAAACAGAGGTAAGGGAAGAACTGGGAAGAGGGATAAACCAGAAGAAAAGGAGGCTTTCTAACTTTAACATGGCATGAGGTTGCCAGAGGGAGTGGTGTTGAGCTGGGCAGCCTGTCTGCAATGTGTGACAGTCAGAGGAGACACCTGGAGCTCGGGAATGCAAAGGGAGCCACCGAGGCAGGCTCCTCTGCACCAAACACCATATCGGCAGAGCAGCACTTATGTGACATTTGGGCAGTGCTGGAAATGGCCTCCCCTTTCCTGGCTGCCTCAAGGTCTCTGCCTGGGTTTGACCCTTTGTGAAACTGGCAGATCTTGTCCTGGGCTCAGCGCCTGCCCAGCTGGTGACTGTGCATGGCCCCACGGCGGGGACAGCGCAGGGCTGTGCCGCCCTGGTGCAGAAGCAGCAGCGCGACCTCGCAGGGCGAGGAAGTGATCCGCAGCAGAATGGTATGCAGATGTCATCCTGCAGCCATCCCGGCCGGCAGATAAACAGATGAGCTGAGCTTTTTCCAGGGCTGCCACCCCACTGCCTCCCAACCGCTGCAAGCACAAATATTGACAGGAAGAGCAAAACCACCCAAAATTAATCAGTGAAACAACTTAGCAAGGCCAGGGTTGTTACACTAAACTCCACGCGGAGCCAGCACCAAGAAGCAAAGTGTCTGAAGAAGGGGCTGTCCTGTCCTGCTCAGTGTGTTGCCTGTGTCAAATGAGACAAACCCAAGCAGGGCTCCATGGTGGAAGGGAGTTGATGGCAGCATATAAAGGAGATGCGACATGGCCCTGACCCATCGTGCCAGGCACCATCCAGACCAAAGTCCAACCTGATCCCAAAGAGATGGCAAGCTAACAGGGCAGCACGGACGCCATTTCTGGTTCTTTCTCAGATACACTTGAAAGAGCTGGTGAGACCAAGATGCAAAACACACTTGTATCGCAAGCCATGGCTGACCAGAGGGTAGGAAGGGTGAAGTTTGTCTTGCAGTGCCTCATGCCAGCTGTGTGTGAGGCACCTGCCCACCTGTCTGCTTGGCAGCGCTTTTCTAATATTTCAGTTTGAATGTTTTTTCTACTCTTTGTAGAGTTGGTGGAATTGCCCAGGTTGACTAAATGGAATGAAGACAAAATTGGAAGAAGACACAACAAATTACGAGGCTGCTTGGTGTCCTCTGGCAGTGCCTCACTGATGGATGACGACTTCTGAAATATCAGCCCCTGCCTGCCCGTTTCTGCAGGGACACATACCTCATGGGATGCTCTGAATACAGACTTGTCCTTAGCGTCTCTGATGCCTGCTGCTGCCAACGTCTTTCCTCTGAGAGAGTCATGTCTCTGGAAATGTCCATCCAGCACGTGGTCATGATTGGCTTTGTCAATGGAAACTGTCCCCTGGGTGAAGGGGGCTCCATAAGGAGGCGGTGGGGCTGCCCCAGGGACCTGCTAGGGGAGATCTGATGGATTCTGGTGTGCTGGAATCAGAGCAAATGATCCCGGTGGCCTTAAAGGCTATTCTTTATTCACTTGTATTACAGCTAAACCATTGACTTAAAGGGACTGTTGCATGAAGATGTCTGTTTGTGCAACCTGAGACTCTTTCCCTCTGCTACCCAATCCCTAAATCTAAAATGACAAGTCAAAGGTGAATTTGGTAATGATCCCCATTTGGGGATCCTGCTGTTCAAATCACATTGGGCCCAACTCAATCCAACCCAGTACTCCTACTGTTAAGTCCATAAGGAAATTCCTTTAATTTTTGATTTATAAAGCTGTTGCTTTGATGATAGTCAGGCTGCAAAGACCTAGTCTGGGTGAAGTGCTTTTTTTTTTTTTTTTACAGCTTAGGTGAAACAAGCCATGCACAGGAAACATGTTGGTCGGCTCTTATGAAAATACGGTTTGCCCAGAGAATTCTTATCTCTGTTTCCTGGGGTTTTGTGCTGCCACAGTATTGCTGTCTTCCGAAACCACAGATTCGTTTCCGAGTGTGAACATGTTCCTCATTCCCGCCCTTAGCTGTGGGCACGTGAGAGGGAGGAGGCGCACAACTGCCAGAGGTAAGAGACGATGAGGTCCCCTCCAAGCTCAGATGGCAGCCAAGAACTAACTGATTTACTGGGCTGGTCCTGCTGCCAATGAGCTTGTGATTCATGCACTAACTCCCCTCTCTGACCACATCACATATTTGTCTGTAAGGCTGCCTTAATGGGTCGGATGGGAATAATTTAGCATCTTCTTCATTAATATATGCTAAACCTTATGAGATGGGGACTGTACGTATCCTATTCCACCCTGATGAGGCATTCTGTATGTTTACAGCACTATCTGTAGCTGTAATAAAATACACACCTAACCAGACACATGGGAAATGAGACATACGCGTGGAGAGTTCATTTGAGAACTGAGCTGCAGGTAAAACACAGAAGAACCCATTTTTCCAGCCAAGCAGAGATATTTTGTTCCTGGCAATTCCACCAAGCTCTTAACATGAGAAATGAGGTTGATGGATAAATCTGTGGTCTGATCACGCTGTCTCCAAATATCCCCAACACTTACATCAGCCCTTCCAAGCTCTCGAGGGACAGTTTCACATTGCAGCCCAGTTCAGCAGGAACAGCCAGGGCTTTATCTGGATGTTCTGCAATGGCTGCGGTTACCGTACGCCTGGGTTTTTCTGACATGTCCCTTCTCCTGCCTGAAAGCCTGTCCTGTCTGGAAAGGCGGATTCTGAGGTTTCCTGGATGTTTGATAGCCATAACAGGGCACAGCCTGATTGGAATGAGTATGAACTTGTGCTGTGTAGCCATGTGCACAGCAACGCTGCGAGGTGTTGGCTGGATCTGTTGCACACACGCTGTCCACAGGCACTGTGAGTCCCACAGGCCCTGACAATGTGGGATTTATTGCCCCTAAGCTACACCACACGTGCACACTTGCTGCTCTCCGGTAAACAGGAGAGCCATTATTGACCTGCAGATGAGGCTGGAGGTGAGAGAAGGTGGAAAAGGGGGCAAAGGAAGTAGCATTTACTGGATTGCACAGAAAATCAGGCTCTTGCAAATGCATTCCCTGCATGTAAGCCTGTTACGTTGTACTTATTTTCAGCAAGTGTAAGAAGCTCTCTGCCTCCACCCCAATACAACGTTCTAGAGTGTCTGAACACCCCTGCCCAACACGCCTGGGATCTGGCAAAGCTCTCTTGTGCTTTAGGATGGGCAGCAGAGCCCGTGGGAAGAGGAAGCAATTGCCCAAACAGACCCCAGTTCCTCTCCAGCAGCTGCCCAGCTTTTCCGATTTGCCCCTGCATTTTTCTCTGCATAGTTGCAGAGGCAAATTTGGCTTTGCCCTGGGACTTCTGAAAAATGCATTTTGTGTGTCATGACCTGCCTGGCTCATGACAACTGCACCAACTAATAAACGGGGGCGGAAAGAGAAATAGCTCAGCCAACTGTTTCCAGGGGACAGTGCTCGTTTATCTTGCTGGAGAGCGCTGCGAGCAGTGGGGGAGACAGCGGAGGAGGAGCCCCTGGGGTACGGAGAAGCTGAGTATTGGCCCTGCAGCCACTTGCTGAGCTGAAGTTCTAGTTTCAAGCATAGTGGACAGCCCTCCTCCTCCAAAATACATCTTATAACCCTGCCTGTGCGGGCAGCCCCTGCGCAGACAGTGTGGAAAGGAACACCTGGGTCTGCCATGGTGGAGTGGCTCCAGGGCCATCCAGCCTGGGGACAGGAGGAAGCTGCACATAGCATATTTGTACCACTCCTCCTCTCCCTCTCTTGGTCTCAGCTTTACAGAACATTATCATCCCTAACCACTAGCATCTCGGAGAGCCCCCAGCTGCCCAAAAGCTAACTCTTGTGCTTTTTTTAGCAGTGAAGCGTCTCTGAGGCCTGGCTCTCACTCCTTAAATTCCTGCATTCCAGCCTGGCTGGAGTGATGCCCCCGGGCCTGGACGTAATTGAATCCCAGGCGCTGACTCCATCCCCCAGAAGTGGACGGATATTGGTTCCCTCGAAGTGCAGGGAGCCAGCCGTTGGCCCCCTCCCTGAGCCTGCAGCAGCCACGCTCTGCCCTGGGAGGCCGGGGGACACATCGGGCTTTTTAATCTTTCTGATATTACGCTGGTGCATAGGTTGCCCCTGAGGTCCCCTAGCCTGAAGGCACACATTGCTGGATGGCTCTTACCTCTCACAAACACGTAGGTGCTGACTGCTGTGGTGCCCTCGATTTTGGCATCAATGTACTTGTAATAGCAGCGGTAGTAACCCGTGTCGTTCGCCTGGGCCTCCGTCAGCACCAGGACTTTGCAGTATGGCTTCGTGCCGGTCCCCTCGCAGTCTTCTTCTCGGATTGCCCGGCCGCTGATGGGGGCTGTTGAGGCCACCAACTCGGTCTCCTTCTCCTTCCCTGCAGGGTCCACCTTGCCTCCGGGCCACGACCACTCCAAGGGGTGCTGGCCTCTAGACGTGGGCAAAGAGGATAGTTAGCTTTGGGCTAAGCAGGGTGAACACAGTGGGGGTTTAACTTACTGGAAAGAAAATTGGTTCTGTTTTACCTCAAACCAGGACAACTGCCCTGTGTGGCTCTGTGCACATCTGCACGTGGCCCAGCCAGCCAGCCACCACTCTTGGGCTGTGGCATAGAGGAATGGCCATCCTCCAAGGAGAAAAACAGGCTTGAGGAGATGGCAAACAGCTTTACTAATTGCTGGGCAAGCACAGGCTCGTTGCCTTCCCAAGGCCACCTCTCCGGGCATGCTAGGCTCTAAGATATCAGCCCACTCGCAAGCAGGCCTCCCCCTCCCATGAATTTGTTGAGGTATGGTATGCCAAGACGGGGAGCCACAAACGGCCCTGAAGGAAATGCTCCATTTATTCTCTATTCCCTCTCATTATTAAAAGGGTCCAGAGCTATTAAGAAAACACACAGATGTGATGAGTTCCCTTGGCTCAGTGGAGCTGCTGGCTGGGGCTCATGGTGTGATGAATGGAGTGGGATGGAGAATGAGGGAAGGAAAGCAGACTGGAAAGAAAACAAGAAAGAGAAAAGCAGGAAGGAGTCAGGGATAAAAGACAGCGAGGAGAAAACACGGGGAGGCTCAACTGATCACCTTCTGTCCAGCTGCCAGCTCTGTTTCCTTCCCCGCTGCTGTGGGAGGGGGCTCCCTTGCTCTGCACAGCACCCTCAGCCCCTTCAACCCCCCAGCCCCCTCCCCTGCCTGGCCCAGGGCTGCTGCCCCTTCCCATCTCTGCGGAGACACTGCGCTACAGATGCCCCTACGAGGGCATGACCGCACAGCCTGTTCCCTAGCAGCCCAAAGACAACGGAAAAGTCCAGGAACTGCAAGAAACCCCCAAGCAGAGCGTGCACGTGTGTATTTATATATAGCCAAGGATCTCCAGAGCGGGAGGCTTGCCTACGCACATGTACGCACACGCCACCATAGCTTGCTATAACTGTGCTTGTTTACTACAAACAAAACAAGCTTTTATTCCATGTTGGAAGTTTCCTTCTGTGAAATCAGAGCCCCTTTCAGAGGAAGGCCTAGTCCCCACTTGAAAGTTTGCCAGTGTAGCTGAAAGTCACTTAAGAATGTGCAAAAAAAACCCAAGAAATGGGAAAAAAGAGGACATCGCGAGAGACAGCTGTGGGGGTAAAAGCGGCCTTTTGTCAGCACCGTTTGCTCTATTAGGGGAAACTGGGTTCATCCATTATGCAAGTTGGTAATAGGCATGTTGGCACACGCAGCTCCTCTGCCAGGGTCCCGCCAGGGCAGCTCTGTGGGCTGATGCTTTTAAGCGCAGCCAGACCGTGACCATCACCGATAGCTGGATCCAGACAGCAAGGGACAGTGAGGAGGAAGCGAGATAAGGTGCCATTGGAGGGCACAATGGCTCAGACGCAACGAAGACAGGATTTCTGTCCAAGTGTAGGGGAAAGACCTGCCTCTTTGTGTTTGTCTTCAGCAGCTGATTTATCTTCCTGCAGACTTTGCCCTCCTCTAGCTCCCGCTGCCCGGCTCGTTGCAGAGGAGTTTGGAGACAACGTGCTGCGCTCTCCCCTTGTCACCCGGCACAAGGGCTCTGGAGGCAGTGATGTGCCCTTGGGGACAGCCACGCAGCCCCTCTGACCCAGCTCAAACTTCTGCATTCACTAAAAATGCCATCAGTCCCTAAAGGCAGGACTGGAAGCACAGCTCCGGTGGCTCGTGTCCATGTATCGCAGCAGGCTTCTCCAAAAGATCAGAGTCTCACAAACACTTCAATAAAAATAAGACTCCTGAATTTTGAGTTTTTCCCCATTCTATGTGTGCACAGGGAAAAACAATAGTAAATGTGATCACCAAACTAGTAACGCTCAGGGGCCTCTGCCATGCCTATTGCTCTGCTGCACTGGGCGCAGACCGGGAGGCTGGCCCCGCTCTCAACCCGGAGCCGAGAGCTTCAGACCCCGACTGCGCAAAGGAGCCCCAAAGCTCTTTGCCTTTGCTCAGGCATTTTTGGCGCTCCATGTGGAGCAGGGTAATTGTACAAGTCTCCAGTGTTTCCGCTTTCTGTTTGTTTACCTACTGGGATTTTCACGCATTATCAGATCCACTTGTTTTATTAACCATCGAGGCTAGCAGTAGCTGAGTGACACGTATTTATATAAACACGGATGGGCCAGTACAAACAGACCTGCCGACCAGCCTGCGGGCAGCTCTAAACTAAGGCATTCCTTGCATCATGTGCTGCTCGACCAGATTCAATGGGGACACAGAAGGTGTAGGCATTAGTGTGAGTCCACATTAGTGTCGCTGGTGTGTTAAGAGGACCAGAAGGCAGCAGGGACGAGGGCATGCCAGGCTCACTTGGGTTTATTTCTGAATCTACCCTCTGCATTTGGGGAAAGGTCCAGGCAGCAGTTTTGGGTGTTTCCCTCCCTCCTATCTGTCACCTTCAAAGATTTGTTCCCAAGTTGTTTTCTTTCAGCTCTCTGATAATGTGCCTCTGGGCGATGGAGCCTGCTGATGCCAGCTGGAAACAGATGCACTGAAGGCTTCTCCACAGCTGTTTTCCTAAATCTTTTCAGGACAGATGCTCTTCAAGGGAGACGTTGCAATTGGCACCACTTTTCTTCAATCCTCTTTGAAGCTTCCAAGTGTGGTATGATGGGCAAAGCTGGCTGTGGCTTTGTGGCTTAGCTGGGATAAGACAGGTCCCTCCTCAGCACCATGGAGGATGTCCACAGCAGTCACGCACGTGTAGGAAAGAGCAGCAGGTGTTGTGTGTCCCCTTCTCCAGAGCAGTCATGGTGGGGCATTGCCTTATCCTCATGCTCCTTCAGCCTTGCCACAGCGCTCATTTCCTCCACAGGAGCCAAGAGGGCTTTGGGGTCAAATACTTCCTCTCTGCCAGAGTAGGGCTTGTGCATCCGCAAGCATCTGCGAGTCAGCTCTATTAACAAGTCACTGGGCAGCAAAGGACAACCTTGCCCTTCTTTTTCTAAATAGCACGGCTGGGTGATGCTCCTTCTCCACCTGAATGCTCAGCACCTGCAGGATGGGATGGGATGGCTGGGGCTGGGCTGGCACAGCCAGGACCAAGTTGATCCCTCCAGAGGTTGCTGCGGTTGTGCAGCCGGCTCCTGCGGGCTCTGCTCCAATATTCATGAGCCGGAAAGCACAAGCTCTCTGCTTTCCCCCAGCACAGGCTGCCGAGAGCATGAATGCGGAGATTGACAATATTCTTTTTCCTTCTCGGGATGGAAGCTCATAAAAGATGCACTGTCCATGTGGGCATCAGCCCCTTTGTTCTGCTCTGACACATACTTAGAGCAAAACATCACTGGGGCTGTCAGCCAGCCTTGGCACAATCTGTATTTTGGGGAATGCTCCTGCACTGGTCCCTTGCTCTGTATGGACCTCTCATTGCACTGGGTGACAGGGGTAACACCCCTGTACGTGACATCATTTGCAAAAGCAAAGACCCAGCATCCAGTGACTCCTTGCGAGTGTGCTGTGCCTTTGGGTCTCTGTCAAGGATGTCCAGCTTCAGAGGCATCGCTTATTCCATGGCCTGGCACAGACTCTTGTCACCGATGAGGCTAGGCGGGCTGTGGAGCAGGAGAGGGGCTGCAGAGCTGCGGGTGTGTGAGATCCAGGCTGCTGCGACGGAGCCTGAGAGCGCAGTCAGCTGCGGGACTCTCACGCTCGGTGGGTGAAGCTTGAAAGGTCTCCAGGGAGTCTCACGTGGGGGGTTTTGAGCTCAGCTTTCTGCTGCAGCACTGCTTCAAGCAGGCCCATAGTCCTGGCTCCAGGGCAGCTTGAAGAGCAGCCAGAGGACATTCTTCTTAAGGGAATACCAGGGTCAAACTGAAGCCACCTCCAAACACGATGCTTAGCAGGGAATCCCTGGATCCTGGATTTGATTTCATATTTGTTTCTGCCCTACCCTGCCCCACCACCCTCTCCTTTGCTTGTTCTCTTGGTGGTCTGCATGTTTTTCCCCTCAGCTCCCATTAACACAAGCCAGGTCTTCCTAGGGTGGGCCATGGTCCAGAGAAGAGGTTGGAGAAACAGCTGGGTGTAATTAGAGATCCAGGGACCAGGAAAGATTTACTTTTCACTCAAATGAAGTAATAGTGTCCCACAGTCAAAATCCTCTCCTTAAGACATTAGACGAACACAGGGTTGAGAGCTCAGAGGAAGAAGGAAAACCTCTGAGCCACACAGAAGATGCTGAGACTTATCTACCTGTGGATGGTGTGAAGGACAGTGCACAGTCCCCGAGGAGCACATCTGGGATAGCAGGATGCAGAGGCAGGGGGGCAGCCAGGGAGCAACATGGGCAGAGGGTGCATGGGTTTTGGTACTGTCTACAGATGGCCCTGCTGTTTGCCGGCTGGCTAGTTCAGTCCTGCACGGCACCTGGGAGCCAGGGGTAGGGATGTTCCTTATCTCAGCTGTGTCCATGCCAGCACGCTGCATGGATGCCGCCTAGTGAGCCTGAAAGACAAGCCTTGGCACTACAGCAGGAAACAGGGGAGCTTGCTGCTGCTTGGAGAGACTCTGTAGCTTGTACGATGCTCCTTGCAAGGGCAGGCCATACAGAGTCTGTACTGGAAATAAGATTTTTTTTTTTCCACTTCATGTGATTTTCCTTCATATTAATTGATACATAACAAATGCACAAGGAAAGGGCAATCTTGTCCTTCCCAGTCCGAGACTTTCGGCTTCATGGTGCTAAGGAAGTACGTTCATGCTTGACTGCAGAAGACACTTTCTTTAACCACACCTCTAACTTCAGCATGTCCTTTGGCCTTGGCTCAATCTGCAGGCAACACAGTCCTGAAACCACTTTCTGTGTCCCTCCCCAGGCTGCTGCTAAGAAAGAGCCTGGCCTGATTATAAACTCATTTGGAATAATCTCACTGAATCTCCCTTCTTCCAACTTTTAGCTCCCACACCCGTCTATGGAGGGAACTACCATGGCAGAGCACTGGAGTACCCAGATTCCTCCCTCTTCCTCTATGCCCCCCACAGCAGCTATATGGCTGACCATGGTCCTCCAACTCACACGTTTCCTACAACCTAGCACATACCATGGCACCTCAGGCCACCATATGAACAAGCCCACAACCACTTAGCTTCCCAGACCGAGTGAAATCAGTTCAGTACAGCCACCAACAACCTCTCCTCTGTCCCTCTCCCCTGCCTATGAACTGATTCACAAAGTAAAAGCAATGCCATCTGTTCCAGGAAAAGTTAAATATGTTTGTGACAAGACACGAACACAATGCCAGCCAAGTGTTTGCAGTAATTGCTCCATGGTTATATATAACACCAAGAAACACCCATCTGAGGCCCACGCTGAATTTATACCCCCATTGGGCCCTCGCACTCAGCTCCCAAGCATGGATCTGCTTTCAGCTGCTGAAGGGAAACTCCAGCTTTGTCAGGAAAATTGACCTTGGTCGACTCTCCCACTTGTTTTTGGTTTTTTTCTTTCCAAGATAGGGGGTACTGCTGAGAACATGTACAGCCAAGTGTCCCAGCATGGGACAAATCAGTTCAAGCATGTCACCTTCTTGGAACCACAGTCTCCAAAACGAGAGGTTCTCCAGCTCCTCTCACAGTTATTCACCTGGCCTGGCTGGGGCTTCTCTTCACCCCACATGTACAAGGCAGAGCATTAAATCCCAGCTTCCTAGAAAAGCTGGAAGCCTCTCACAGCCACTACTAAGTGCAGCCTTGCCTTCTCCCATGGATATTTCTCAGCGTCTCCCAAAATGACTTGCCAGATTTACAAACCAGACCTACAACCCTAGCAGCCCCTGGTGAGGTGAGAATAAGCAACGTCTGAGAAAGACAAGGAAAATCAGGAAGGCAGTTTCCCTGAAGAGCTTACAAGAAAGCTATCAGATCATGAAATGTCTCTCTATCTTCCTTCTGCCTGCAAGACTACAGCAGAGGTTATCACCATATCCCCTGAGATGCCTCCAGCTTCTTTTTCAATTAATTAATTAGATGGATTCACACTTGGTGAACGTGGCAGATTTCTAGTCAGCCATGCTAATTTGCAGGTGTACTGCAGCCAAGATCTCCCCGGTGGGCTCTCCCTGCCTGGTCCTCCAACACTTGCCAGGTAAGAGAGTCTAGGCAGAGCCACACGCCTTACCTGCAGGTGATGGTCAGTGTATCCTTGGCGTTGATGACGTGGTCCTCCTCCGTGACGCTAAGGGTAGGGGGAGTCATAGAATAGCTGTTCACCAGATCTGTGGAGAGAAAGGAGAGGGGGGACGATGCAGACATCTGCCAGTCTGGACCCACCGCTGTGGACAGCAGCTAGCTCGGCATCATGAACCTGGAGAGGGGCAAAGCCTCTTGAAGGAAACGTCTTGTAGGAGTCTGGCCTTCAGCAACAGCTCTAGGGCTGAGGCCGGAGAGCCCCCGGGGCTCAGACAGACAGACTAGCACAGATGAAGGCCAGAAAAAGTATGGAAGACCAGAAATCAGGGAATCCAGGTGTGGCCATTCCACACCAGGTGACTGAGCTCACCTGGACTACTGCTCTGAAATGATGTTATCTGATAACTGGGGGGAGTCTGTTCTATACACATGTAGCTTTCTGTAGCCAGGGGGACAAATCAGGGGCGCCCAGATATCACAAATGCAAAACTCTTGTGTTTGTGCAGAGATACTCTCATAAGGCAGCAGGCGTTCACTGAATGCCCTTCCCCTGCCGGGCACTCACTTCGGACACAGGCAGTCACCTGAACATGCCCAAACCTTCGGGGATTACCGCAGCCCCCTTCCCTGCACCGCAGCTGGGCAGGCATTCCAGGAGTGACATTATCCAGGCTCAAGGACGGGCAGTTAAACATTATCACGCACTTCTCCCAGCTTTTGTCTGGGAGAGTCCCACTTCTCATGTGTCTGCATCTCCGGCATGCCAGACACGCACCCTAAGCGAGCTCCTCATGGACAAAACATCTCGAAGTACCGGTTACCCTCAGAGAGGTACCCGTTGTTTTCATTAGCACGGTGTTGCTGACTGTCATTACTTCGTGATCTTTATCTTAAAACTCCAGCTTCTGGAGACGTGAGATAATTCAAAAGAAAAGTCTTGGTGGCTGCAAAAAATAAGCAAGTAAACTAACCAGAAATAGAAGACACAAAAAAAAAAAAAGTTGTGAAATGTGAAGCTGTGACTCAGGTAGATGCTAAACGGTAAGGAAGAAAAGAATGCAAAAATATGTTGCTAGCTGAATTTTTTACAAAAACGTGAGGTTTTTACAGCTGTGTTCTGTGCATATCTCCTTCCCTCGTAACACTCAAACCCATTTATCAGTTTCGGAGAGATCTGGCAGAGAGGGAGAGGTCTCAAGGATGTGGTGTTTCCATGAGTTTCACAAGCAGTAGGCACGCCATATGCCACCTCTCCTCCAAAACCGCGGCCTGAGGACCGCGGGCCTTGGAAGCCCTGTGGTAGAAGCTGTGAGATGAATGTTTCTCTATGGGGAAACCTGCCCCAGGGGAAACGAAATGGCTGCCAGCCCCTCCGACACAAGGCCTCTGAGGGGCGGCATGAGGAGCCAGGCCCCGGGGGAAGCCGGGGTGCCCAGGGCTCACCGCCATCATGAGAGGCCGCTGAGGGGGACGTGGCGGTGGAGTGACGTGCCAAGCAGCACCACCAGCACGGCCAGGCCAGGGCCGCCAGCCTTGTTCTTCCCGATTGTTCTCCACTTCCTTCCCGCCTGCGCGCGGCTCTGAGGCGGCCGTCCCCCCAGCTGCCCCCATGGCAACGGCGGGGCGCCGGCCATCTTCCCCCCAGCCCCGCCATCTCCCGCCTCCTCTTCCCTTGCCCGCGTGAGGCGGCGTCAGCCCAGGGGCCGCCCTGTCCCACCTCTGCGGGGGTCCCCGCTCCCCACGGCCCATCCTACCAGCACCCCTCTCCCACCCGCTCCCCTGTGAGGACCCAACGACAACAGCAGCCATCGTTCGTCATTCAACACGCAGGTCGGATCAGCGTCACCGCGGACCTTGGGACCGGGCGGCGCTTGGCCCCCATGGAGGACACCCTGCCTCGTGCCTCCAGCCTCCCCTTCCCTGAGGGAGGGGACGTCAGATGTCACACTCAAAAATGTGCCCTGGGGCTGTGAAAATAAATGAGTGCATTTTTGGTAAAATCCCTTCAAAATGTGATGGGGTTTATTAAAAAAAGGGAGGGGTGGGGGAGGAATCTGACCGCTAAGCTGCATTTCCTATTAATGCCGGACACCCTTATCCCAATGAAAACACCGCTCTCCCAATGGCCAAAGCCTGCCAGTCCATTGCCCCGGCGAGCAGCCGGGGGTGCCTGCCGCCCCCATAGTGCTCAGCCCAAAATGTGAAAGATACAGCTCGCCATGGGGCTGGCTGGGGCCAGCAGACCCTCTCATCCTGCTGGGGTCCCAGGCAGCGAGCAGAAAGCTAATCTCCAAAACCCTGGCACAGTCATCCCCAGGGCTGGCTGCGACAGGCGCCGAAGCACGTCTCACATCGGAGCCATCCCCCTTGCTTGAACCACTAGAAAAAGTGGTCCAGGGCGGCAGGACGCTCTCAGCCGATGCTGTGCACCACATCTGCCCCACCGCCGGGCTTGGGGGGAGCAGAATGGCTGCAGAAATAACCCCCTGCCTCCCTTCACGTGCCTCTTGGTGACCTGTTAGCAAACAACGCTGCGGGGTGGAGGGGAAGAAAGAAAAAGTACGATCTGTGCAGGTTGAGGCTGTGGGATTCCTGCAGATGCATCCTGTCCGTGGCCCTCCGCGAGTACAACAGGAAAAGGAACCACTGCTCCCTCCGAAAGCACCGCGGCGCAGGGCTGGGGACGCTCCTGCTGCTGGCAGCCCGCGCCAGGCCAGCCCTCATGGCCGTCCAGCCTCCTCCATGGCCCCAGACTGCCAGAGCTTCGGGGACTCTCTGCATCAGGCACCGATTCATGCTGGGGACTCGCTGCTCACCCTGATGCCCCATTCCAGGGTCGGCACCTCGGGGTGCTGGTGCCCACAGCCTTCCGTGGCATCCAGGAGAGGCAAAGGGATGCCCAGGGCCATTCCCAGCCTGCAAAAGCATCTTCAAGGCCATCAGCTTTCCCCAGAAAAATTCTCCATCCCTCCCTGTGTTGGCCAGCTGGATCCACCCCATTGCTGCCCCTGCCCTTTCCCTCCCTGAGGGAGCATGTGCCTTGTTATGGGTCTCTCCTGTGTCTCACTCTCCCCAGCACTGAACCTGGTGCTGGGTTTGGCCATTAAATGTCCACTAACCGACATACAGATGGTTTGTGTCTCTGGCAAATCCCAGGGTGCGAGGGAGATGTCTCCAGAGCATGGAGCGTCTCCTCTCCTCCGAGTCCCTCCTTCCCCACCTCCAACCCCGGCGATGCTTTATCTCCTCAGCCCTCCGAGCAGACCCCGCTCTCTTGTGCACACCAAATCGCGCCCTTGCACGGGGAGAGCATTAATGTAATTAAAAAGGTATGCGGCAGCCCCGGCAAGCTTTGTTTTTTCAAGAGGGTTTCCAAGCAAGTTGGCAGCGGGATATTAAAATAAACAGAGGGGGATTGATGGGTTGCGGGGAGAGGAAGCAGAATCCCACAGCCACTCACACCTTGTCTATTTTCAGGGAAGTGTGTTTCCCAGCAGTTTTCCTAGCCTTGATTTCTCAGCACGCGGCTCTGAAAGGGGCCAGGCTGCACCAAGGGCCTTTTCCCTATCGAGGGCAACTCCTTCATTTTCTTCAGCCCCCTCCACCTCTTTCTGCACCCCGAGATCACTGCTGCTCTCAGCATGGCAGGGCTGCCGGCTGGGGACCTGCATCCCAGGGCTCTCCCTGCCTGGTGGGGAAACGACGCTCGCCCTGGAAATTGCTACCCACCCCAGGCTGTCTCGCAGAGACCGAGCAGCCCACAGGCTCCAGCCTGGTGCCCGACTTTGAGCATGTTGTGGGAAAGCCTTGCCAGGGGCCTGGTTTTCCCTTGTGATGGCTTGCAGGTGGCTAAATCACTGCAGAGCAACATCTGCGCGAGAGCCAGCACCGCCACAGCGAGCGATGGCTTTGGAAACCTGAGCAAAGGTTGCGTGTGGGTGGAGGTGCTGGCACGGTATGGCACGGCATGGTATGGCACGACACAGCTCCCCCTCTCCGTCTGCTTCCACTCGCAGGAAGCCCTGCACCGGATCCTCCCTCCAAGCCCCCGCACACCACCTCAGCCCCTCTCCGCTTCCCCTTCCCTCCCTCTCTGCTGAGTCGGCCCCGCTGACTGATTAACGGGGCGCCTTTCCGGAGGGATTTTTGTTCACACTCTGTCCTTCTCACTGACTTCCTTCCCCGGTGCTGGACTGGATCGCTCTGGCCAGGGCTGCCGAGTGTCCCCAGCTAACCGGCACAGCTCATGCTCCTGCCACCAAACTTACTGCTTTGGGGTTTTGTGACCAGAGCTGCAAAGTAACATACACAGAGCAAAGTTGGTCCACATGAGGCTGCGCGCCCCCCCTTGTCTCCCTACACCTCACATAGCCAGCCCAACCCAGTCTGCCCACCCCAGCGCTGTACTGGGGTAAAAGATAGGCTGGAAGGGAAAAAAAGAGTGTTCTTCCCCTAGCAAAGCTACCCTGACCTTGCTACCACCCCATTTCTACTTTGCTGTATTCAGGAAAAAATTCCCAGTCAATGAGCATCCTGGCAAAGCGAGGCAGGAACTTGAGATTTGGACGCTTTCTACCAAAGGGATTTCTGGCAGATTTGTACCAGGTAACCGAATCCCCAGCCCGAGGCTCCAGGTTGAAGCCCCTGAATTTACCCATATCCTGAGTCTGCAACGCAAAGCACCACGGATGAGCATCTCCCAGCTCACCGGGCTCAGGCAGCTGCTCTGGCCTGTCCCTGGCCGGGGCTCCACAGCGCTCTGAATGCACTGGGATTGCTCAGAGCCCAGGGCTACCACAGAGCCCGATGTGGCTCATCTTGCAAAGCGTCTCCCCTTTCTTTTGGGTTTTACCCGCAGCCCAAAGCCTTGGCTGCCCTCAGCTGCCCCGCAGGCTGAAAAGCTGGTGGTGGGCTTTTCCCTTGCAAACAGGGCAAGGCAAACACTTAGACATGCAATCATGCACCATAGTTACTACGTAAGCAAAGACCTGCTCCTGGAGAGCCAACAAAATTTCCGGTACCTCGCTGGCAATGGGGCAAACAGGGACCGAACAACCTTTTTTGATGCAGAAGAGCAGCAATAGCTGACACTGGGGCAGAGGGAGGAGAAACCTTGTTCTGCTCTTTCTGCAGACCTCTCCTCCTGCTTTCCAAGCTGGGCTTGTCCAAATTAGCAGCATTTGCTGGCAAAACTCCATGGGCACCATTTCCCCTTGCCCTGTAGGAACTAACCCCAGCACCACAGGTGCAATCTTCCCCCTCTGCTCCAGTTACCTCTTCCCCACCTGCCCCGTGCTGGTATAACTGACTGCCCCAGAGCCTGGCACTGGGGGATCCGCAGATGCCTGCGGACATACAGGAAGTCCACGTGCTGGAGGCAGAGCCAGGACAACTTCCCACTTATGGGGCTGAAGTTCCCCCACGGAGCAGAGACTCCTCACGCACAGGGCAAGCATCCAGCTGTGGGTCGGAGAGGCAAAGCGTGAGTGTCGCGTCACGCAAAGAGCAAGCAGCTGGCAGAGCAGCAGGGGGAATTTGGACGTAGGGCTGTCAGCTCCTCCTCTTCCTCCTCCCAGTGCTTGCCAGCACGGAGGAAGGCTTGTTTTGCAGAGAGGTGAGATATCGCATGAGGCCGAGAAATGAATGGCAGGCTCCCGCCAACTTGGGGATGAAACATCAGGTGTTTTCTCTCCAGCCTGACAGTGGGCAGGGCGAGCCCCAAACTGTGGCAGGAATTTACACCAAAATGGAGCAGGTTCTGCTCTGCAGCTTGCACCGGGGGGAAAATGGAGAGGCGGTGTGCTAAAGGGCTCTGTGGGAAAGATGGAAACAGGCTGAAGCAATGAATAAATTAAAAATGATAACGACGGAAATCCCTCAAAACCAGGCATTTGCACAAAGGGCAAAGGAAGCAAAGGTCCCTTCTTTTATGGGGTTCCTTTGTGGTTGCCCATCACTTCAGACCTGTCCCAGCAGGGTTAAACGCAGGGACTGTGCTCCTCTCTGCAGGATCAGCCCCCCCTGTGCCCTGTGCTGTGCTACAGCAGCATCGCTGTCCCAGCCATGCACCTCCACACCCCGACAGCTTATTCAGGTCCAAGGAAACACCTTTCCCCCTCTCACAGCGAGCAATGCCCATGATGAGACTCCCCTAGTCTGTAGATTTTCATCCACGCACCTTAAAGCCCTGAAATGTCATAAAATCCAAGTGTGGTGGTTGTGTGCCCTCACCATTTTGTGAGGATATTCCCAAAGCATCAGATGTTCCTTTGCTCCAGCCAGGGCAGGCAACCTCTTTCAGGGGAAACAAGGGACTAATAATTATAGGAACTGAGTCAATACTCACAAACACAGAGGTGATCATCATTATTGGGAGTCTGATCCCTCCTGTCCAACACCAAAAGTATAACAAGACATTAATTTTGCCTCGAGACACCTGTGGGTAAGGCAGGAGCCCCCCGAGCAAGGTCCAATATGAGGGGTGAGGAAGGGGCCACCAGGGCTGGTGAAAGTGCTTTCTTCTTGGTACCAGCCTCAGGGATGCCCCAAGCAGCATGGGTCTGCAGTGATGCCACGTGAGGAGGAAGGACGTGTGTCCAAAGGGACAGGGAATTTGCAGGGATGCAAAAATCAGGGCGCTCCTCCAGCTCAGCACCAGCGGCCAAAGGAGACGCCAGCCAAAGCATTTCCCTGCCTGCCAGCTGAGTGGGATGGGGTGGGCAGAGACACGAGCAGTGCATCCTGCAACAGCAGCGTGGTCCTGATACGAGCAGAAGAAGCCACAGCCGGACCAGCAGCACCACAAGGCCAGGCATTCTGCTCTGCTCCCCCAGCCCCCGGCACTCCATGGCAGCATGGCCGCACATCCAGCAACCCCCGCCAAACAGCCCCGCAACCTCCAAAAGGCTGCTCTGGCCTCAATGCATGCACCCTGACAGGTCCATTTAGCCTCTCAGTGCTCATAAACTTTAATTAACTGGTTCTTTTCTGGTAAGGCACAAAAATCTTATAACTACCCACACCGATGGGGAACAAGGCAAAGAAAATCATGAGACCTCTGGGCTCCTTCAGCTTTTGGACTTCCAAGCCAGCAACCTCATCAGGGGACAGAAGCAGAGGAGCTCGAAAGCAGGAGCCACTTTCAAGAGAGCTGGGCTGTCCTGAGGAGCAAAGTGACCCTTGTGTCCATCAGTCCTGTTCCCTTGGTGCCTCCAGGCAGGGATTTAAATCGGGGGATTTCGCAAGCCAGCTGCCCTGAGGCAGCACAGCACGGCTACGTCCAACACCCCACCACGCTGCCACCTGCTCTGGGGACTCTGGTCTGCACGGGCACAGCCACCCATGCCCTTGGGACCCACCACCACGTCATCCCAAAGCATCCCAAAGAGGGGTCAACAAGCGTCTGTCTGGGAGTGTTTATCTGTCTGCCTTTCTCCCTCCGCAGGAAGCACTATCTCACCATCGCCCTGCCTTGCTCCAGCCCGGTTTCCTGCTCCATCCTGCCAGGTTTACCCTGCTTTTTCCTCCTCCCCTCCCCCTGCCCCACCACTGTCAGGCCATGTTTGCATTTCTGTCTCCTGCCGTCTTTCCTCTCCCTACACCCCCCCGCGCTCGCTCCCTACTCCATCCTCCCCAAGAGGCTACGTCCTGAGCCAAAGTTAGCCTCTGTCAGGTAGCCACATGTCCGGCCTGGGGCAGCGGGTCAGCCGGGGCCACCCTGCAGACCTCCTCCAGGATCTCTGCTGTCAGCAGCCTCCCCGGGCCCCGGGGGAGCCGGCTGTTTGCTGCTCTCGCCCGGGCAAGGGATGCTCCCGCACATCAGAGAGTTCGTTTCCCCTTCGGCGGGCTGCCGGCCCACCCTTGCTGCTGCTGGCCAGGGGCTGGCCAGACGCCGCTTTGTTTGGTCCCCCATTCCCTGAATCGCTCTGGGTTTGTTGGCTGCCTGCTCCTGCCCGGAGAATCCTTTTCCTGCCTTTGAGATAGAGGATGCTCGAGCCATCTGTGTGTTTTATTTCCTTGTAGAAACTAACAAGCCAAAGATTGCTTCCTCTCCCTGACATTTCGGAGGGCAGCTCCGGCTCAGCGGGATGCTCAGGGAGGGGAGGGAGAGCCCAGTGCCTTCAGACAGGAACAGGACCTATTCTGTCCACAGGATTCACTTCCCAAGGGGCAGAAGTCCTCAGACCTGCCAAAATGCCTGTGGCAGCTCCCATTGGCATGGCTCTGCAGGAGCCCGGGGCGAGCCGCCCTGCTTTGCATACACAGCCAGCCCTCTTCCAGTGGCCCCTATTAACTGCATGGCTAAACCCTTGCAAAACTCAATTAAAATTATCCTCCCACATCTTAAGGACTGTCAGGTCGCTTCTTTTCCTGTTTTAATTTACTTCATTCAAAACCTTGCCCTGCTCACATTCTCTGCCCCCGCAGGATGTGATTAACGTGGCGTAGAAAGAGCAGAGGGATCGGATGGCTTTAGGGGACCGGTAACAGAAATTAGCACCATTCATTACATCTCTAACCTGAAGGAACGCAATCACAGGTGAATGGTCCACAGCTCGTGTGAAATGAGCGTTGGTTCCAAATCCGGTACCTGGCAGATAGGCATTGCCAGCACAAACGGCTGGCCAGGATGGGCCACGGACATCCCCCCATGGGCCCTGGGGGTCTGGGATCTCTGGGGAAGTGGCTTGGGAAAAGCTTCTACTGCTGCTACCTCCAGTTAATCTGTTTGGGACTGCTCAGGAGTCACCTGGCCATTGCAGGATTCAGAGTTTAATTCCACCCTGTGTCTATCCAGGTGTAACCCCAGGGGCTTTACTGGGATGAAATACCTCTGGTAGCAGCGGGTACAAACCCATGGGACACTAAAGAGACATCTTTGGCCACTGAAGAAGAAATGATAGCCCATACAGTGACAAAAGGTAAACCACTGAAGAGAGTTATCCACTGCTTCTCATGCTGTACCTGATGAAGTTATGAGGCAGCAAAAAAGTACCTTTTTATGCAACAGCTAAACTGTGGATTTTGCCACTGTGGGATACCCACGGAGAGATTCCCAAAGAGAGGGATAAGCTCCCGGAGGACAAGTCACCACTGGCTCTTACACACAGTGATCCAGGTAAGGTATCCAGGTCTAGGAGTCTCTAAACCAGCCATTGCCAAAACAGAGCGAGTGAATCAGTGCAGGATCCCCCTGCCCACGCCAGGGCATCGTCCCCTTTCCCGGAGCTCCAGCTGCCCACGCTGAGGCTGGTGACAGCCTGGGCAGAGCCAGGACCAGCTGCAGTGTCTGTGCTGGGGCTTCCACACACAGCACCAGGGCTTTGCGGCACGGACACAGATGAAGGGAAAAGCCTGAGACGCAGCAGAGATGAGACCCTCAGTTTGGACATCATTAACTACAGCTCCACCATAAGCCGTTCCCAGAGGCTCAAGTGAAGCTCCCGTCAAAGCAAGCCACTGATGTGCTGCTGGGGGAGACGGAGTTCAAGCTAAGCGAGGCCTCAGCATCCAGCTCTCACTGGGAGATGAGGAGGCAGAGGCAGCTGACTGGGAAGTCAGACAGAGCCCGAGGGTCGGCACTGAGCACGGAGAGAAAAGGGCAGCGGCATTTGGAAAGAAAAAAAGCAAATCGCAGGTTTGCTTTTTCCTTGATGTGTGTGGGCTTAATTGCTGGCCTTTGAAGTTTAGCTCTTCCCAAGACTGTTGGCTTATGGACAGGCTGAGGAGGACACTGAAGACGCCCCCATGCCCCGCTCAGGGCAGGTTTCCCCCATGCAAGCAAAGCCTGCAGACCCTGCCTGCCTCTCGCCCAGGCTGCTGCGGCCAGCCTGACCGTGCCGGGCTTTTTCAGGGGTCTGCAAGCCATGCAGCTGGACTCGGGGGCACCGTGCCAAGCGGAAAAGACCTGCTCCTCCATCTTCGTGTCCCTGGAGTTTGCATCCAGATGTTTGCTACTTAGCTGTGAATTGAAATCAACTCAGAGCCCTCAAACCAAACAGCTGCCCTGGAGCTGGCAGTGCCTGTTCTCCGCTGCAGTACAACCCACCCTCAAGTTGATCTCCAGCTGCTGAGTGCCAGAGAAGCTGATGAACAGGGTAAGTGAGGAAAAAACAGTTTTGCAATTAGATGATTATCTTGGCCTCGTAAAACCTGGATTCAATTCCCCATCTGCTCCAGGCTCCCTGCAAGCCCATGCAGCCTCTTTGTATCTCCATCCCTGCCTGAGCCACAGAGGGGAGGGCAGCAGGAACTGGGCTGCTTTGCCTTGGAAAAAAAATAGTCAAGCAAGAAAGGAGGACTCCTTCTTCCTTCTAATGAAAGATAACAAGGAAGAAAGAAAACAGATTTATCCCAGAGCCAACGTGACATGAAAAACCTACATTAAATGAAGATGGGCCCAGAAAGTAGGAAGCACAAGCACAGTGCAGGAGGAATTTAAACTTCCTGATCATCAAAGCAGGGTTTCCAAACATCAAGTACAATCTAAAAATAATAATAATTAAAAAAAAAAAAAAGCAAAGGGAAGAGTGATCACGGGCATGAGAGAGAGCTGCTGCCTGGGGAGCGGGAGAGCACGGACGCTCCTCCACGGCGCAGCTTCTCGCATGCACACCCGCACGTGCGCACCCGCGCGTCTGCACGGCCCCTTCTGCCGCCTCCGACGGGGTGGGCACAAGGGGAGGCAGGAAGATCACAGGCACAGGCTCTTCAAAAGAGAATTAGTCATCAGAGGTAGCGGCAGAGGAAGGAAACCTCAGGTACGAGGTCAGACGTGCGCAAGCAGACAGGGCTGCTGGAAGAGCTGGAAGCGCTTGCTGCAGATCTAAGAGCCCTCCTGGCATCCGCGCGAGCAGGACAAGAGAGGTGCAGTTCCCTGGGGTAAACACATCTACAGCAACATAGGAGATAAGAAATTTCAACCCTCCTGGAAAATACCGCACGGCTTGGCTTTCTGCCATCCTTGAAAGCAGCCGGAGCTGGCCAAACCCAGAGCCTTCCCTGATGTGGTTAATAAAAATCTTACGCTGCTCTCTGCAGGATCCCCAAGAGGGACGGGCTCTAGAGAGCACAGCAAAGCTTTCTCCCCACACAGGGCTTTGCTGGGTTGCTCCTCACCCCCGGGTCAGCGATCCCATCTGCTCCCTGCTGGGCAAAGAGACTTGAAGATGGAGAGAGACCCGGGGCACTGGGAGGAAAGCTGGCCCTGTGGGGCTGCCCAGGGCATCCATGGCAAGTTACAAATGCACGCACTCTCGGTTTGTCTTGGCGCAGAGCTGTGACCGCAAGCCAGGACCCGCTGCAGCAGGAGATGATAATCATCATCTCCAAGAGCCAAAGTGTATCAGGGCACTCGCGTCACTTGAGATTAGCTGGCTGTTTAACATCTGCACAGATTTCTCTCTCCACCTCCACATAACACCCCTCACGCAGCTATGAAACTCATTTAATTCCCTTCCAAGAAAGGCTGAGTTGGAAATGTCACACTTTGTATATCATAGCACAATTCCTACGATGAAACACCCAGCCTAAATGGCAGTATCGGACTCTGGTGCTATTCGAAGGCCAGTGAGCTAAAACACCTTATGCTGCTTTTTAAAAATAGCTTACAAGAGGGTTACCAAGTTTCATAAACACCCAGTTACTCTCTTGTTAATACTCAGAAGTTGACTGTTGTTTTCCCGTTCAAAGGTGCTTCCCTTGCCACGCAGCTCAGCGGGGAGAGCACGCAAGCAGACGCAATGGGAAGGAAGCGTTTACACATGCTAATGACTTCCACCGAAGGAGCACAAGTACTGACGGGGAAATTGTGCTAAAAAGACAACACACCACTTCCTTGGCAGTCCCTATTGGGTCACCACTAGGTACTTGGTGCTTAGAGCCGTGGGTGAGGCTGGGGATGGCCTCCACAGCCCCACGGGAAAGCCAAGGCATGAACGAAGGGAAGACGCTTTGGCTTAGGCTGCAAAAGCAGGAGAAGCTGTTTGGCAGCGGGGCTGTTTTGGCACCACGCTGGACCAAGGGGCCAAGGACAGACACGGGCTTTTTCCCATTCCCAGCAATGTGGGCCTGGGGGCCAGAGCCCTTGAAGGTGCTGTTCAGGCCATTTCACCAAGCGCATCTCTCGTCATGCCAGCACAGGTTTCCTAAGTTCACATGGGGCCCTGTTTATTTTTCTTCTTCTTCTTTTTTTTTTTTTTTTTTTTTAAAATCTACTATTGTATTAAGAACTGTTTTTCTTTTGGCAAAGGTTACTGCGGGGCCAACGCTGCGCGGAGTCTCCTGCCTTCCATCACTGCTATAACCTCTGAGCGGGAGCTTAGCCCGGCCAACACCGCTTATCTTCAATGAAGGCAGGTTTGTATTTCCACCGCCATATAAAAGAGAGATCCCGGCGCTCCCCCTCTCCCCCAGTGCATTCTTTGAAATGCCACCCAGGCCTTGTTATTGCTGGGAGGCTGGAGAGCCAGGGATTAACTGCCGCAGGCTGCATTAGGCTTTATTTGTCTAAGCAGCCAAGGGTGAGGAACGGCCATAAATATTGTGAAACGCCAAACGTTGTGGAGAGGCAACACTGGGCGATGCAGGCACCACAGTGGTGGGCATCGCATCTTGGGCTGGGCACAATGCTGGTGACATTGAACCTTTCCAATGTTGGAAAGGTTCCTGCCCTGTACAACACAGGAGGTTTGGGTGACATTAAAACCCATCCTCACGTGTTCAAACAGGGGACATCAAGCTACCTCCCACGCCTTCTGGTTGCCTCTGTTAGTCCCCGTAGCACGTGAGCAAGACCTACCTGACCAAATGGGAAAATGCCACCACAACACTGTCAGCCAAGGGGACGCATACCAGCATCTGAGCCTGTCTGCCCAGACCGGGGCAGCACGGGGTATGCTGTGACACTGTGGCTCCCCTTCGTTTGCGCACTGGGATGTGATGGCACAGGGAGGAGATGAAGAACAGGGTATGCCCCGATCCCATCCCAGCACCAGCGGTACTGCCAGAGCCAGCACTTACTGCCAGCAGCCCAGGACATGCTGAATCTGATAGTTTGGCACCAACCAACAAACCAAATGAGGAGGCATCAGGCCCAGATGCACGCTACATTACCTAAATTACTCTACAAAGGCATCGCTGGGTAACTCTGCAGGCAAGGCGGTTGCTTCCCCCATGTTTCCTTCCAGCACAAGGACCACGCACTGCCTGCCCAGATGCACAGAGAGTTTCTCGGTGCAAATGCATGCATCTCCTGCAGGAGCATCCCGCACCGCAGCCGGCCCCCACACTTTTGGGACATGCCGTTAAACTTGTGCCCTTTGCTTCCCAAGGGCTGAGCGCTGCAGCATGACGAAGGGATGATGGCCACTTAGACCAAATTATGCCTCACTGGGGACTCTGCTCAGGCAGGGTCAAGCCAGCGCCTGAGTGATGGATTTCTTCTCTGGGCACTGGATGCCGTCACCTCTGCTGGATGCGATTTTGCTTGCTGCCATCACTCTGAGCTGGCAGTTGCCAAATCTGAGTATAAACCACAATTCGTGCCCAACCTTCTTTCCTTAGTAAATATCAAGATTTACTGTCGTCCATGGAAACTATTGACTTGCCCCTCACTTTTGTCAGTATTTTTTTTTTTTTTAGGTCACTATATCTAACATCCATCTCAGCAGACAGCAGTATTTCAGAAATGGGGAAAACAAGTCACAGACAGAGAGCCAAGCCTGGAGCTTGTCACTGTCAGCACACGCGTGTGTGTCTGCGCAGACATGGACACGCTTCCCCCAGCCAACGTAGGACCTTCCATATGTGGGGAAACCAATGGAGGGTTTTCCAGGCTCCATTACACAGCCCTGCACTTTTTGTAGCTTTTTGGGGTTAACATGGGAAACCAGTAAACCTTTTACAGACTTCCCTGCCGCATGAAGAGCCCATGTGCCTCCATAACTCAGAAAGCTGATGGAGGACCCTAAAACCCTCCGTGGGTCTCGCGAACATGCAGACAGAGCTTTCACAAACCTGTGGAGCCACTGCCCAACTTGGGGAACTCGGTTGGACCCTGTGGGGTCTGCCGAGCCCTGTTAAGCCCTGCCAGTGGCCGAAATGGTGAACCCACTGCGGGATGGGTGCTTTGTGTCCCCAGAGAGGAAGGGGACGGTGACCCAGGCAGGGGGCCTGGCTGCCATGGGCGCTGCTCGCTGGCTAGCACCGGCCGCTCAGGAAAGCCATCATGAGCTTGCAAATTCTTTATAAGCTTCCCACGTGACACAATTACCCAGGGGCCAGATCCTGAAGCCGTTTCTTCTCTCTTTACTCAGACCAGTCTCCACTGAAGTCATTGAGGCATTGGCCTAAATACAACCGAAGGACTTCAGGATTTGGCCCAGTAATAAAAACTTCCTTCCTTTGTCTACTGCTCACTCCGCGTGATCCCACTACCTCCCGGCCTCCTCCTGGCCACGTCTCCCGAGACTGGGGCCATCAGTTGTTTTGGTTGATGCTGCTCTTTCGGTTTACTCTTCGCCAGACCGTGCCTGTCCCCTCGTGCGGCTGCAAACTGCCACAGTGGAGGGAGACGGGGTGGCTGGTGAGGAAGAAGGTGGATTGTGGGGTGAAATGCAAGCCAGCAGAGGGGCATCGACAGCCCCAGGCACACACACGCCTCCGGACACCATGCAGGCTGGGAGCAGTCTCAGCCATCGCCTGGGGACTTTCCCAAAGGCAATTCCTTCAACATCTCTTTGAGGATGGGATGGAGTACCTCCAAAAAAGCTTTTCTCCCCCACTTCTCCGGCTGACTGTAGAGCAAGCGCCTTAGGCTGTGCACTAGACTTTTACGTGAGGGGACTGGGTGAGATGCGTCCTGCCCAGGAAGGTGTAGCAGGAAGTTAACTCACCTCGCTGCGGTGGCGACTATGCATCACGCTAGGAAATGACACCGTAAGAAACGCGCATGATTTTAAACAAATAACTTACGCTGTAAGTTTTCCTGCTTTTTCTCTCTCAGAATAGCCACGAGGATGCAAAGCCCTGGTATCCCCCATGGGTACCACATCCCCAACACGGTCATCTGAAATGTGCACCGAGGTTTGGGGCAGGAGCTCCTGCTTCCTTCCCACGTCCACCAGCTCTGCACACCCCTGTGGCACTGACAGAGCAATATATAAACACAAATACAGCAATTCCCTGTGCACCAGTCTCCCTGCCTCTGCTGCTTGATGACAGAAAGCAAACACAAAAGGAGTTTGAACTTAACTGAAGTGAGAAGCATTTGGTCCTGAGCTACCAGCAGAGCTTGATGACCTAAACCTCAATCCTGCAACTCAAGGATGCTCAGATAGGTGACCTGGGCATATAGTGGATTGCTCAGAGAGCACAGAAACAGCCCCTGTGAGCTCCTGCTGAGGTCTCCAGCCTTGCAGGAAGATTTTTAATATTGCTCAGCTGAAGCCGTCAGACACGCACCTTGGAGCGGGCAGCTCTAACCACCCCAGGGAACACGAAACTCTTCGAGCGGCAGAGGACTGGTGATGTCGGGGCTGCGAGGCTGTAGCGTGGCCTTTGCATCCCAACACAAAGCACAGCGCATTGCACAGGGTGACACTAAGTGTCCAATGTCCAGTCCAGTGGCGGGGGCTGCCTTGCTTAGGGCTTGCTCTTTAAAAAAATACAGTCTTGCTGTACATTCTGCCCTTTTTAAATACATTAATTGCCATGGAAACAATGCTCTTATTGGTATGGGAGCAGCCTGGTGGCCTCCACAGACGCAAGATAAAAATCAATGGAGATATTGAAATACGGGCTGTATTTCAGGACCTTTTGCGGTTTTGGGGCTGGTCACCATGGGCACGTCCATGAGAATGGCTCAGACACTAGCAAGATGCCATCTTCTATGGAGAGAAGGCCAGGGACAATAAAACACGCAGTAACATCCCTTTTGCTGTATTTATCTGCTCGGTCAGACCATCCTTGTATGGAAGCTGGTCCCAGTACTCCTGAGGGTGCTCAGCTCCCAGCAGTGGCCAGAGCTGGGAGTAGCTCCTGCTGATGCGCCCCAGTCCCAGCTGCCCTTCACGTCCTCATTGCCAGCAAGTGGAAAGCCTCACCTAGTCTCAGACCTTGGCAGGGCGGCTTTGCTCCATGCCTTCCCTCTCCTCATCCATGGCCCTTTCCACCAGCCCGGCTGCCCCACCATAAAGAAGGAAAAAAACACCAATGTAATATGCACATGCCATGGCTTCTTGGCCTTGAGAGGCTTTTAAATGGCACTGAGGGGGTTTGTACACAAACCAGCACAAAGGGAAGGGCTGCCGGTGCTATTCCCTCCCTACTCGCAGCCGCCTCCGAAAAGCCGGTGCAAAGGGCAGCCCCGGCTGCCCAGCTCTCCCCTCCCGGCGAGGAGCAGAGCTGCCCCGTTCCCTGCCGTGCCGCCCATCATAAAGGGGTCCCTGAGCTGTTATCAGGCAGTGACAGTTTCCGCCATCAGATTCCTCCTGTCCGTCAGGAAAGCTAAATAAGGAACGTCGTTCAGGCGGCTGCAGGAAGAGGGGAAATGCAGGGACATCCGGCCCAGCTGCCAATTTTTCCTTTCCCATGAACCACCGCTGACCTCCGCCAAGGGAGAACCTGGACACCCAGCCTGGCATCGGCACTGCTCCTCTTCGCTTAACCCTTCCCCAGGGGGATGCCCCGGCCCCCGAAGCCTGCCCGGGCGGGCGGCCTTGCCATGCTGTGCAGTGTGGCCTCGGTGGGGTGGCACACAGACACGGCACCACCGGCGCTAGCACCGCAGACCGAGGCGGGCGGACTCGGCGCACCGGCTGGCATTCACCCAGCCAACGGGAGCCACAGCCAGGAGAAGGCTTAACCCCTCCGCGCCTGCATGCGGGTGGGTGGCTACACCTCGCATGGCAGCAACGGGTCCCGAAAGCATCGTTGAGCTACTCTGATGGCTTCCCTCTTTGCATGCACTGAGACCCGGAGCAGGGTTGGGCTTTTTCCCTCGTTTTGCCTTCTACAACCGCACTGGGGTTTTCCAGGCTCTGCCGAGAGCTGTAACCAGCTCTGGACTGGCTGCTGCAAGCAGGTAAAATCTTATCTCCTCTTTTCTCTCTGCTCACTCTGCTCATCAGTAATGGGGGATAAAGACCTGGAGGGTCTGCAGCCTACTCAGCCCTTTCTCCTGGTCCTTCCCGGGGACAGCCCTGGGGTCCTTGCTGCCTTTCACTGCACAGAAGCAGAGCAGGGGAGCCGCAGCCGCCTGGTTATTACGTGCTCAGAGGAGGGGAGACCAAAGCACTTAATCGGAGTACCTCTTGCCTTTCCCCACCACCCTGTTCTCTGTGTTTCCCCAGTTTGGAGGCTTTTCCTGACCCCCTGAACCGATCCTCCCTCAGCACATGATGTCCGTCCCACGGCACCTCCAGGTTTGGCCCGCAAAGCCTGCGCTGAAGATCCTCACCCTGGAAGGAGGGGGCAGAAACGCAGCAAGAAAAACAGTTCACACGTGGGAGAAGTTGTAAGGTGAAATACAAGTCACTGGCTGAAACCTGTTTCTGCTACCTCAGCAGGGAAACAACTCCAGGAGAGACTCCCCGTTTAATATCCTCGGATTATAAAACTCGGTGGGAGTTTCACCACCGGCTGCGGCAGGGACAGGTTTTCACCCTCCTTCTGCTGAACTTGCACCTAGAGATGGAGCGATTTGCCCGCAGCCGCTCAACAAAACCAGCGGTCACGCTGGGCTCAAGGGCTCGTGCCTCCTCGCCGACTTGACCACAGGCCATCTCCACTTCCACTATTTTGCGTTAACAATGAGGCACCACAGATGGGCAATAATACTGTGTGCCGAAAACATCAGAACTATTTTGACCAGAGAGAAAAAGCCCCCCTGGGACCCGGCTAACCCTCTCTTTTAACAACGTGAAACAAGAAACAAAGGTCTGGGATAGCCAGAGGCAATAAAAACCCTGGAATTCATTTAACCAGTCACTAGATGCCAGTGCAGCTGCAGCAGTATTTCTTTTCCTAATGAAGGACAAAAGACAATTCCAGCTCTGGCCCAGGGCAAGGCTTAGCTCCGGCTTCCCCAGCAGACACTGGCGTGTATCGGGCGGTCATGGTCCCCCCCATGGCACCCAACTGGCGTGGGACCCTCTGGGGACCATGTGCCCGGCTCCCCGCTGCCCCTTGCCCAGGTGGAGATTTGCAGGAGCTCCCTGGGGCAGGTCAAGGTGAAACGTGGTGCTGGGCACCCCTGGCTCACAGTCCAGGGTGCAAAAGGGGACCTTCAGTTTTAACTAACCACCTGTGGACTTCTTCCTTGCAAGCCCACATATTTTTCTATGCACAATTGCTTTTGGGTCCAGGCAAACGTGTAACACTCCCAAGGCCCCGTGGTGACGAGCTCCACTGCTGCATGGTGGCATGCAACAAGCCACCGGCCCCCTGCCACGCTCCTCATCCTCCCAGCATGGGAACCCGGCAGGAACTGCCTTCTCCAGGCAAGCTGTGATTTTGCAGCCCTCTGTTGCAATGCCCCAGCCCGTCTTTTCCAGCGGAAGATCCCTGCGAAGTTTAGTCATTCCTCACACGGAAACCACCACGGCCGCTGCTCCTCCGGTCTGGCTCCCCACCCTCCATGGGCAGCGCAGCCTGTGGGGTCCGGCCATCACAGGGCTTTCTGCTTCTCCCCACACCTGCAGGAATTCCTCACCCACCCCCGCCCAGGATCCCCATCACCTCGGGCTTACTGCAGCTTTCTCCTTCCACTGCTTCCACTGGGTTTAAATACACAGCCCCCCAAACTGGGGGTGAGGGAGCCCCCCACCTTGCCCCCATTGCCTGGGGCTGTTTCAGCCCAGCAGGCTGAATGCAAAGATGCCACGTTCAGTTGGGAACACCTCTGCTGCGCCAGCTTGAGTGGCTGCGGAGAAGGTGGGTGGGGTGGGTGCTATCTCCAGGGCTCACGTTGCCCCCCAAAGCTGCCGAGAGCCAGACAGACCCGGGGACCCATAAAGAGCCCCCTCCTGCTCAGCAGCCGCTCTGCAAACCCACCTCCTGAGCACCACAGATGCACCACACACCATTGGAGAAACTGCTGCCTGGCCACGGCCCCCTCCTGCCGCCGTTCCCGTGGGATCCCGCTCTCCCTTTCCCTCCCCAGGAACTGCCCAGGGACGCCGGGAACAGCCTGTTCCCTCCTGGCCGACTGGGAGCACCTGCCCTTCCCACGCCTTCCCTGGAAAACACCGCACCAACACAGGGCCAAGAGACACCCCGGGGACAGCGATCCCACGTGGAGCACGCCCACGGGAGAGGGGCAGCAGGGAGGGGTGGGACACGCCAGAAGAAGCCCTCTCCCGCCTGGCCCATGGCGGGGGACATTGTGCTGCCAGGGGAGTGTCCCCTCGACCAGACGTCAAATTGAGCTCAGCAACAAACACCCTCCTGGCTGTTTGTGCAGGCAGCGAGCCGCGGGCTCGCGTGCCCAAGCCAAGTCCCAGGGCGGTATTTACAGCCCATTGATCCAACATTGTCCCTAAGCAGAGAGGGGGGCACAGGGGCCGTGGCTGCCCCCTCCCTGGCAGCCCCCGGGGACCACGGGCTGCATCCCTCCTGTCACCCACCTCCTCCTTGGAGGCCCTGGCTCTGCTTCATCACGAACAAGCGCTTGGGTTAAGCCAGAGCGGGGTTTGTGGTGCACTCGCAGGGCTTTTGCGTGAAAGGGTGTTGCTGAAATGGCCCGTGTTTATTACTCGCAATAAAGCAACTGCTTCAAATCCCAGCTGCGAAGGCGAATGTTGCTGCTGGCACGGTGAGCGTGGGGCTGTCCGAGCACCCGGCCGGGGAGGTCTGCGGGATCTTAGAGGAGGGCAGGCAGTGGCAGCCAACATAATGGGCTCAGGTTCTACACAAGCAAGGGGCAGATGCTCTTGAAAGCGGGAAGCTGGAGTCCCCAACGGAATTATTTGGCTATGGGGTGGCCAGCATTGCTCTGTGCCCAGAGCACGGTGGCTCAGGGGGCACACGCTCTCATCACCATCCTAAAGGGTTACTCCGAGATGCGCTGGGATGCTGGGGCCGAACCTCTGTCTGCTCCCCCCATCCCACCACCCGCAAAGGGCAGCTCCCCAACTCCTCTCCATCCTGGGACACAGGGAGAGCCTGTATGCTCTTACACACGGCATCCCCTCCTAGCACTGGCCTGTTTAACCAGGTACTGGGGTGCAGGAACAAGCAGGACACAGGACTCAAAGCCAGAACACACCTTTCATGATCCCGAGATTAATATTTCACCCTTCCCAGGTGGAACAGTCTCACACGCCCATCCCTGCTTCCAAAGGGAGCAAATATTCACACCCAGCTGGGATTATGGTTAACGAGGAATTTGTGGATCCTTTACACGCTGACAAATTGGTCTCAGGTGGAATGGAAGAAGAGGCAGCAAATCCCCAGGGTATGGTCCCCGACTTGAGCTACGCATCATCCTTCATCGCTGCACTAATCAGGCAGAGCTGGAGAGCTTCAAAGCTCTGCGCAGCCCTGTGCTGACGAGGCCCACACATCACACCGCCGCGCTGGCCAGAGCCTCCCCGGCACCGCTCCCCGCACCTCCGGGAGATGAAAGAACCTGAGAACAGCTACACGATGCTTTACAAATTGCTAACAAGAGAGCTTTGAACAGCTGCAGCTCCCGCCGCGATGCCACCAGCAGCAGGTCCCCTTCTTTCCCCCTGAGCTCCAGCAGCCGGATGGGTCCTTCAGCCCCACGGCACCAGAGCCACCAGCAGCATTTTGGGCAGAGCAGGTTGACGGTGCTGCTGGCGGTGACCTGGCCGTACTGCACCTCTGCGGCCAGACCTGCAGCCCTCCGGTGAGCTCACTTCAACGATGGCAGCAAACGCTGCCGGTGACAGTGAGTCACTGAGCTAAGGCTACAGAAAATTCTATTTATGCTCCCAAAATTCATCTCCCCACGTTGCAAGCTTCCAGCGTTACTAACTTTCTGTCGGTCTCGCTCTGATCTGGGCTGTAAATGCTTTACCCGAGCAAGCAGGAGCTTCCCTGTGGGAAGCTGGTGGGGCTGGTGCCCCATGCCCACCGCCCTGGCAGTGCCCACCCAGTTCTGCTCTGCCCCACCGTCTCTGCTCTCTGGAAGGGCACTGCAGCCCCATCTCTGCCATGGTCCCACATTCACTGACCCAAGCCACGACCAGGGGGTTCAGCTCGCTGCCCAACAGCCTTTGGCCCCAGAAGTGCTACGGGAAGGAAAAAACATTTCACCAGGATCTACCTTGGGTGACTTCCCTGGTGGACCAGAGCTGCCAGCGACCGGCTGGGAGAGGCAGGATGGACGGCATCGCATTGACCACCGCCTCCGTGTGCCTTCCTCCCCAACGCGCTGCCCGGCGCTCACAAACTAATGACTCCGTGCATGAAAAAATAAATAAACAGAGCAGGGAGCCGGCCTCCAGGCTGCCCTGCCGGCCGGGCGCTTCCCCGCCCAGAGAAATCCCTCCTGCAAGAGTCCGATGTGGATTCTCCCCGCTTGCAGCGAGACCCCCCCGGGGCACGGGCACAGCGTGGGCTCACCCACGGCCCCGGACCCCGCAGGGACGGCAGCAGGGTCCTCCCGTCCCGTGCCCCCGCTGCGGGGGACACTGTCACAGCCGTCGGGGACACCGGGCGGGTACCGCGGCGCGTCCCCGTCAGGGATGGGGGATCCCGGGACAACCTGTGTCTGGGCTGGGTGACTGCGGGGCGGCCTGTGTCGGTCCCCGTCGGGGATGAGGGACCCCGGGGCAGGCTGCCTTGGAGATGGGGACCCCACGACGGGCTGTGTCGGTCCTCGTCGGGGCTGGAGACGTCGGGGTGGGCTGTGTCGGGGCTGGGAGACCCCCCGAGGGGTTTTGTTGGTCCCCGTCGGGGAAGGGGGACCCCGGGGAAGGCCGTGTCGCGGCTGCGGGACCCTGGGGCGAGCAGCGCCGGTCCCCGTCGGGGAAGGGGGCTCCCGGGGCGGGCAGCGCCGGGGCACGGCACATCCCCGTCCGGGATGAAGGACGCCGCGGCAGGCAGTGCGGGTCCCTGCAGGGTCTGGGGGACATACGGGCGGGCAGCGCCGGGTCCGGTCCCGTCCCGCCGGGGCAGCCCCCATCCCCGGCGCTGCCGCAGGTGCGGGGCGGGCGGCGGAGCGGGCAGCCCCGCGTCTCTCACCTGCCTCCGAGACAATGCCGAGCCAGAGCCAGAGGGGCAGCGTGTAAACTCTCTTCATCTCCGGGGCTGCGGGCAGGTCCGTGCGGGGCGATGCGGAGCGGTGCGGAGCGCCCCGCGCACCGAGCTCTGCTCCCGCCGCGCCCCAGCTGCGGCAACGCGCGGCGGCGGCGGGCGGGGAGCACCGGGGGCCGCTTCCTTTTCCTCCGCCCGCCCGGGCCGCCCGCCGCCCTCCGCCGAGCCCGCGGGGCGCCGGGCGGGCGGCGGGGCGGGCCGGGGCGGGGCGGGCGGGCGGTGCGAGGCGGAGGTCGGGGCGGGGGGGGCTCCACCTGCGGCTGCGGGCACCGGCCGGGTGTCTGCACCCCCCCGCACCGGCGTGGGTGTCCCGCGGGTGAGCGGGTGCGTGTCCCGCTGGTGGGTGCGGGGGTGTGGGCGTCCCCCCGCAGCTGGGTGTAAGTGTGTCCCGCACCTGTGTGCCTGGGGGTGCATCACCCCTGTGCCCGCCCCCTCCCCGGACACACGAGCACCCCCACAGCTGTGCGCATATATGTGGAAACACCCCTGTGCATCCCACCCGCATCCGTGTGCGGGTGCACCACCTGTGTGCAAATGCCCTCACATCTCCTTCTTGTGCGCACCCGGGCGCTCGTCCCGGCCTCTCGGACCAGAGGGAATGGACACAATATGGACACGATTCCCTCTCACACCGGTGTGCGCACACTTCACGCGAACAAACACATCTCACATCTGCCTGCACACACACCTTCACGCCCGCATGCACACCCCCCAAAGCCCACCCCTCACTCCTGTGTGCGCACTGTCCTGCACCCACCCCCCCCGAGCCCCCACTCCTCCTGCACCCCCCCCCAGGGGTACACAAAGATGCACGTGCACTTTCATGCAGCTGTGTGCACACAGTCGCACCCCTACCCTTTTGGGGGTGCACTAGGGGCCCCCACTCACGCTGACCATCCATGCACACTGCCAGCAGCATGGGGCAGCCGTGTTGCCCCCCAGCACCGTTACATGTGGCACACGCACCCCTCTCTGGAGGGTGTTCAACAAAACCCATGCACACGACCGTGGCGTTGGCAGCAGGATGGTGACGGTGCCACTCCACGCGTGCCAGCAGCACTGCCCCCACACCGCTGCCACTGCCAGCGACAGCAGCTCCGGCTCGGTGCGAACCAGCTGCGAACACGCTGGGGATGGAGGCGATGGCAGGGCTTCGGGAGCACGGCGGCATGGCGGGCACAGCCTGTGCACCCAACGAGCGCTGAAATTACCACAGCCCTGGAGGGTTATTAATTATGCACGCTTACAGACAGCGAAGAAAGAGCCTGAATGAGAACCATGTGCTCATGGCTTCGAAAAGCCATGAAAACTTCTTGTGTGCTCAACTGCTCTTTTTGCCAAATCCGTGGAAGAAATCACTCTGTCCCTCCCCTGGAGCCATCAGAGGGGCTCCAAGCCACAGAATTTATTTTACCCAACTCCCCCTGGCCCAATTAGTGAGTTTTAAACCCTGAGAGCGCCAGCTGCATTGCTCTTCAGCACACTCATCTTGGACCATGTCCCTCCTGGATCCCAAAGGAACAGAAAGTGATGGTGTCCCTCCATCCCAGGAGGGTGCTCAACCCCTGGAACCTTCTGGAGCAAGATTTTTAAAACTTGCCGTGTTGATGGGGTGATGGGGCCGAGCTGGGGACCACACAGAGGTGCAGCGCTGCCCACTGCCGCAGGGAGAAGAGCTGAGATTGCGGGATCAGACCCCTCTCCAGTGCCAGGTGCCGTGACCAGAGATGGGGCAGCCATGGGTCTCCCCACCACGGCAGCGTACCCACGCTTGGGACCACTGTGAGCATCAGGGGTCATCGATCTTGCACCTGAGATGAGCAGCGAGGTGGTGAGGTGCAGACAGTGACGGAGGGATAAATCACATCGCACCGCTGAGATGCTGGACAAAATGCACGGCCCAAGGGCTGCCTGGAGAGGCTGAGTGCGAGAAGAGCAAAGGGCCTGACCTAGGGATTCTCTGGCACCCCAAAAATCAAGGGATTTTGGCACCCTCCAAGGGGTTTAGCAGTCCAAATGTGGGGCTGTGCAGGCGGTGGTGGCCAGGACCAGCCCGTCCATGGTGCCATCTAACGGCGGGACGCCGGGGAGGGCTCGCCCCGCAACGACGGGGAATTTTCCATCACAAACACAGGGTGACTGTGGGACCGAAGGGACCTTTCCATTGTTGCCACCCTGGGAAACAAAAGGTTCTTATTTTAAAATCTTGTCCCCCTTCCAGCACGTGGGGGGACCCGAGGAAGCAAAGGCTTCCCCAAAGCACAGGACAAAGATAAACACATCGCAGCGGGGGCCAGGAGCTGCCGGACACTACCCAGCCCCAGGCACGGCTGTGGGAAAGGCACCCTGGGGTGGCTCTGAGGACACCCAGGGACAATACGACAACGTAACCTGCAGGAAAATCCAGCCTGGATCTGGGGACAGTGGCGAGATCCAGCCCTGGCAGGGGCTGAGTCCGGATGCTGGAGCAGAGTCGAGTCCCCACTCTCCATCCCTGTCCCCTCCTGCCTGAACCCAGGGCCAGGCCCAGTCGGTCACTGCATTCACGCTGTACCTGTGGTTTCTACTCTGCATTTTGTCAGTGAAATGCATTTTTCAGACAGCATTTAGCGGCAGGCAGTGTTTCCTCGCTGGGCTAACGCTGCACGTACGGCAGCTCAGAGCAGTGTTTTCCCCACACGTCGGAGCTGCCGTACGTGGTGTGCGCGGGGCAGGGGCTCTGCCTGCCCCAGCCTTCCTGCCGGAGCCCTTCCCCGACAGCAGGAAAATAAAACTGCAGCAGACCAGGACATAATGCCCCAAAACGTGGCTCTGCCTGGGAGCGGCACGCCGCAGCCACCGCAGGCAGGAGGAGAAGGAGGAAGGACGTGCTTCTTTGGGAGCCTGCTCAGCTCAGGGATTTGGGACAAGCAGGTTTCGCTGCTCTCCAGCTCTGCCTTTGGCAAGGGGAAGGTGTAGGAGGTGGCAGCGATGGCACTGGCACACGTCGCAGCGAGATGCTCGCAGCCCGTGCCGTCGCACCGGCCCACGCGGCAGCGGTGGGCAACGGGAGATGGCAGCTGCCGAAGCCCGGCTGCGCTCGCCGCCTGGCAGATCCGCTCCCTCTCACACTTCGGGGACGGCTGCCTGCTGCTGTGCCCAGCCTTACCCGCCTGCGGTTTCAGGGCAGGTCCGGCGGGGGGCGATGGGTTTCAGCCCCCCCAGCCGCAGCTCTCTGCTCCTCTCAAACCAGCCTCACCTTCCCGCGGAGGCTCCCAGCCCTCGGAGGGGGGACGGCAGCCCCGCTCACAGCAGCATTTCCAAGCCGACAGCTCTTTCTTCTCCACTCTTACTTCAGCTGAGGCTGGGGGGCAGCGAGAGGACGAGGCAGGAGCCGGGAGAGGAGGCTGAGTCCAGCCTGGGGGCAGAGCTCACTGGTCTGGGGACTGAGAGGAAGGAGAAACCCCCAACATCTCCTCCAAGCACACCTGACCCCCAGGTAAAGCTCCACAGGACAATGGCTTCCCAATAACTGGCTTCCCTCTGTGCCCACCTCCACTCCATGCCCGCAGAGCCACGGGCTGCTCGGTGCTCCTGCACAGGGGGGCACGTCTGCCTGTGTCTCGCATGGGTCATTGTCACCTCCAGTGGAGCACAGTCTTCTCCTGCCCCGGCACAGGCATTAGGCACCCCCAAAAGCAGGTGCTGCAGCAGAGCCCAGCCCTGGCACACCGCTGCAGTGGTGCATGGGAAGGGGGAACATCCCTCGTGGCACTGTGGGAGGACAGGGCCCCCTGTCCTGTCCCCGCTGGGCAGGGGGGCGACCAGTGGAGGACTTGCTTTGACAAGTGTCCCTGTGCCCAGCTGCAGGAGCTGGAAAGCCCTCGGTGCCTGGCCCTTCCACCAGCACAGAAAGCTGAGCCTCTGCAGAGGAGGAATGTGCAGGCTCCAGCCAGCGCCGGGGGCTACGCAGGGTGGGGGGAGCTGCGGCCCCTGCTTTGACCCTTACAGTGGACATCAGGGGGATAAACATGACAATTCCACCCACCCCAAGGACTCCCATCCTTCCTCCCACCAGCCAGACTTGGACCCACCAAAGCACCTCCTGCCTCAAGTCGACTCCACTGACTCGTGAGCGAGGTGAGGACACGGCCAGCACAAACTGCAGCAGCCAAATCCACTCATCTTGCCCCCCAGGAGCCCCAGGCCACCCTCCCAGTGGGGCCATATGGGGCTGATGGGCAAAGAGCTGTGCTGGGAGCACCTGCTCCCTGCAGCGAAGGCTGCTGGGGCTGTTGTGAAGTTGGGCTGAAATGGGACTTGGCATTTTTCACGTATACAAATCCTTAAGACCCAGCCAGGCCAGAGGAGGTCAAATCTTAGAATCCAGGAGCCCACGGCCAGGGCTGGGCTCAGACAAACCTCCCTACCCCACGGGGCTGCCAAACCCCCACCTCCTGGGGTGGAAAGGGCAGAGGGAGAGCGGAGGCTCTTTCGTGCCTCCCGTGTTGCCGGCAGAGGGAAGGAGCCTGGGCTGGAGCAGGGGCCAGGTGGCCACTCTGTGCCCCCCCGGCTGTGCTACACCCCAGTGCAGTAGACACCGCCCTCTCCTCCCAGCACACAAACCACGACCAGGTCCAGCAGGGAGTGGTCTTTCTAATGAGCTTTAATAGTGATTGCGTACAAGGGAGCCAGCGCCGCAGTCCCAGGGCTGCAGTGGGTCCCATGGCGTGCACCGAGCTCCCTCTGCCGCCGGCCCGGAGCCCTTCCCCATGAAGCTCTTCGAGCAGATGAAGCCCACGGCTGGGACGCAGGGCTGAGTGTCAAGAGGCACCTGATGGTGCTCCGGGCCCACTGCCCTCCTCCACAGGGTTTATGGGTGGCAGCATGAAGAAACAGGAGGTGCAAGGAGCCTACAGCCACCTCCACTGCAGCCCTGGGGCTGCCGTTACTGAACTGTGCAAAAACCAAAACAGCCCCTCCAACACCCACCAGGTCCGTGTGTGCAGAACTGGCCTCCAGCATGGCCCCAGGCAGCCAGCTGGCAGAGACAAGGAGCCAGGCTGGTGTCCCCAAAGCACCCTGCTCCTCCTCGTCCCTCACAGGGCCAGGTGGCAGAGGCGCATGGGTTCTATGTTGTCCCTCCCGTCGCTGAAGCAGGTGCTGAAGAAGGGGCAGTATCTCTCTGCAGAGACCTGGTGGAAGGTGAAGAGGTGGGACATGTTCCCAGCATCGAAGAAGGTGACGGTGCCCTCCTGGCAGTCCAGGAAGACCCCCACTTTCCGGAGGGGCCGACGGGGAGTCAGGCGCACCCAGGGGGTGGCAGTGGCCCAGTACTCCGTCCTGTTCCGCAGGCGAAGCGTCCAGTAGCCATTCTCTGGGCACAGCTTGACCTTCACCGCCCGGTCCACAGCCTCGGCGGCCACCCCCAAGTCCCACTTTGTTTTGCTGCCCACCCAGACCTCCCAGTAGTGCCGGCCACTGTCAAAGGTCTGTGAGCTCAGGACATTGACGCACTGACGGAAGCGCCGGGGGCTGCTGGGGACAGGCTGGGCTCGATTCCCCTCTGTCACCGCTGTCAGGTCTCTGGAGAAGACCAGGTTGGGGTGAGCTGACTCAGGGTCGAAGGTGAGCGGGGCAGGAGCTGTGGAGACATTGAGCATGGCATTTTACCGGATGCACATTCCCCTCTGCGGAGCATCCACGCACATCCATCCTTCACCCCAATCCGCTCACCAGGGCAGATGGAGTGCAGCATCCGTCTCCAGAAGATGTACTGCAAGGGGCCGCTGTGGCTGTCCCTGTAGTGCTCCAGGTTGAAGGCAGGCTGGGTCTCAATGCGCACCGAGGGCCTGGGGCAGAGGGAGCACCAGTCAACCCCTCTGCCACGCCGTTAGTGAGGCGTGTGGGAAGAGTGTGGTCAGGACTACAGCACGCTACCGCACGTGACGGATTTGGTAAAGATGGGACACAAACCTCCCTGGCAGCTGCTCGCTCCCCCTAGCACGGCATGTGGCTCAGGGCACAGGGGCTGTGGACCGAGGCAGATCCGGCAGCTCCGCTCATGGAGCGGTGACTCCCGGCAGACCAGCATGCCCAAGCAGGACTCCTGCATGGGTGAACAGGCCAGGCCTGTGGAGCTGGGCTGCATCCCACTACAGAGGGATGGTGGGGACAGGGATGTGCTCCCCTATGGCAGTTCTGGCCCTCAGCTACTCGCAGTCTCAGACAGACCTGCACCTTGGGGTCAGTTTTGCAGCCCCGGGAGTTGTAAGAAGCTAAAAATGGGCAGGGGGAAGCCAAAGCGTCCAAAGGCATCAGCCTTGCTCCTGCCTGCAGCGTGCATGGCTCTTGTACCCATTCCAAACCAGCACGTCTCCTCCACACGCTCTTCCAGCCCATCCGTCTCAACACGCATGCTCCCTGGGGAGAGCATCCAACATGTGCTGGGGATGAGCCACCACACAGCACAGCACCAGTAGCTCGCTGAGCAATTTGTGATGCTTTTAAAACTTGAGATAAGATCCCTCCCCATGTGGTCCCAGCCAGGGACAGAGATAAGCTCCCAAAAAGGGAATCGGCTTCTTTCATGCCAGACACGTACCTGATATCCAGGCTCTCCACCTGCAGCCAAGAGCAGAGAGAATTAACAGTCACTGTCTGTAATTCATGCAGCTGCACAAAATAAGCTCCCTGTCCTGCCTCCTGCTGTCATAAAGCACAGAGAGAGGAAACCAACCCGCCAGGACCCCGACCCTGGGGGAAAATGCCTGGGCACTGCAGCCAAGGCAATTTCACGGGGGTGACAGAAAAGGAGGAAGGCTCCTGAGACCCACCACATTGGAAAGATCACCATATCCCTTGTGGCTAAAGCCTCCAGACTCCAAGGGAATGGGTAGATAATCCAGAGGGATGGCAGTGACAGTCTGGTGCTCTCCCCCACCCCAAATTCAGATCCTGACTCCTCATCCTTCTGCCAGGGTCGGCCAAGCACACTCACCTCCAGCAGTGACACTTCTTCCACCTTGCTCAGGGTCTGCTCTATGCGCTCTATGTCCCTCTGCAGCACCGACACCCCCTCCTCCAGCTGGTGGATGTCCCCGTGCAGGCGTGTCAGGGACTGCTCTTCCTTTTCGCCCAGCTCTACCAGCACAGCTCTCTCCTCCTCCTCCAGGATCTGATGAAGGCGGGCAAACTCTGCGCGGATCTTGATGTTCAGCTCCCCGGACACCTTCTGAGCAGAGGGAAAACGCAGGAGATGAGTGTGACAGCATAACCACACAAGCAGGTGCACAGGATGGCTGGGCTCGTTACTCTGCTTACAGAGTTCAGGAAATTCAAGGGTCTCAGACATACCCACGACTTTTTGGCGGGAGAACATGACACAAGGACAACTTCTAAGACTGCAGAGCCAAAGGGGAAGGAAAAAAAACAAAAGAAAAAAAAAGAAAAAAGCTCTACCGATGTCTCGGTCACCTTAACTAGAAATCCTTGCACACAGCCACAGTGGGAGCCCACAGACCTCTCCCACACCACCAGGAATTTGCTTGTGTGCACAACTGGAGCTCTTTCGCTTTTCTGGAGCTGCAGACTCAGCTGTTCAGGTTAGTTAGGATTTATTTCACATCGTGCCAGACCCTGGGCAGAGCCACCTGATACCGGTAACTTGCTCTTTTTCTCCGATGTCTCCATCTCTCAGGGCTCCTGTTTGCATGGGAGACGGGGGAGATGCACAAACTAATCTCTGTAGTCAAGGCTGATAAAATCCCATTCAGCTCTTTTCAGATGTTATTTTTTTTCCCAGTTGTTTAGTCGGCCAGCCAACCTTGTGGTGCTCTCACTGCCTTCCTGCCTGTTTACAAGAGACAGCCAATGACTTTATTTACCCAGTCTTTAAGCTTTTAACCTCTAAGTGCAACCTTAGCCCTCATTATTTCTTGAGGAGTGCTTCCTGAAATGCACATCCCTTTCTACCAGCAGGAAACCCATCTCCCCCAGAGCACATCTGCAGCTTCACCAGCCGGTCCAGCATCCAGCCCCACTTTGCTCTAGCAGGTGCTTGTGCTGACACACCAGAACTGCAGAAGACATCAATGGCCTCCCCGTTCGGGCCAGCAATTTGCTCCTTTACTCTTGAAACGCCTCTTAGTCAGCTCTTCCACTGCAACAGGACAACAGCCGCATGTGCTTCTTTGATAACGCTTTGTTAACCTCAAAGGTCTATTACAAATCTGGCGGCGGGATAGAGGTGTGAAACAGTGCAGGCAGGGGGATCAGAGACTCCTGTCGGAAGACAGTCTCCCATCAGTTTTATCTCACCTCTGAACTACTTCAGTTTTCCTTACACTCTCCTTCTTTGGCTTTTAATATTTTTATGCCACTCAAGAAGGAAGCAGTCAGCCTGTGGCTGTTCTTGCTTCATTGATCAGCGACAAGTAGGCAGCCTGGTGCCACTTGAGCCCGGAGACAGCACTCAGGCTCCTCACATTGTCTCAGAACTTCACAGGGAATCCAAACACAGTCCTGGTGACAAGGCCACCGCTCTGCAGCACCAGCACCATTGCTGACCCAGCTCCTTCCGCTTTGCTGTCACCCCTTTGGACACATGAGAGGATTTCAGAGCTTCCAAGAATTAACCCTCTCCCAAAGCTGCTCATCCGACAGCTCTCACCACTCACAGTCTTGGCTCCACTGCACCAACGGACCTTGTAAATGCTGCATTAACAAGTGTTTAATGTCTCTTCCCAAAGCCTCCACTGACTATTCAGTAGTGGTGGGCTCTGGCCTACGTGGGGTGAGTTTGTTCAGATCCCTACATAGTTATTCATCTAGATTTTTAAAGGAAGCTGAGCTAAATCTCAGCTGAAGTGATACACAGATCCTCTATGAACGTTAACCCTGAGGCTGTACAAAAAGCAGCTATCACAGGGCATTACCGTCAGGCCACAGATATTTTCCTGTGTCGCATGCTTCCTCTGCAAGAAGTTCTCCATCTCCTTCTGACGAGCTTGCAAAGCATCTTCCAGGTGCTTCTGTAGGACGGAGGAAAAGAAGGTAAGGAGACCATTTCACTCCTCTGCTGTGATTCAGGAGCAATCCCAGCTCCTGAGGCCAGCATTAGGGAGAGGCTGCAACAAGATTTCTTACAAAGGCAGCTGGAGAAGAAAGCACCAGATGCACAGACTTGAGAACTACACATGTGTGCACATAATGAAACAAATTTATTTTTAAGACTGGGAGCTTCATCCTGGGATATTGGTTTGCAGAAGGTTTAAACCCCACGTGCTGTGAACTGACTTGTGCAGGGACTGACTCCACGAGCAGCACACCCAGCACAAGCAGCCCTCACAGCCCTTGCCGCGTGTTCCCTACGCCAGAAACAACCAGGCTGTGATGGAAGTTGGACATGGCAGTGAGGGAGAGAAATGCAAGAAAAGAAGTGTCCAAAAGACAGCTGGAAGGAAACAAAGGGAATGAGTAAGGAAGAGACACAGATGTCACTGCACTCGGGTCAGGTGAGGCACACACAGGGCTCCCTGGTGGGGGAACCGACTGCGGGAGGAGGGGGTGGCGGGCTTGCCTTGGCCGCACGGGGCTCTCGCAGCTCTCGGACTCTTCCTTCCTTAGCCAGGCAGAAGCCACTCACCTGCATCTTGTGCTGGTGCTCTGCAGAGCTACAGCGCCGCACCTTCTCCACCAGCCCCGACAGCAGGTAGTGGGTGCGGACAGCCCGGCTGGGGAACTCTTGGCGGCACTGGGGGCAGGAGGGGACGCGGGCGCTGCTCTCCCAGTAGCCCTGGATGCAGGCCTTGCAGAAGTGGTGCATGCAGTCCAGCATGACGGGCTCGCTGAAGAGGTCGCAGCAGATGACACATGTCAGCTCCTCCCACAGGCTCCGCTCCTGGCTCCTGCTCGCCATCCCTGCTGGCACACAGGCCCCAAACTGAGCTTCCTGCAGCCACCATCCCCAGATCCCTGTCCCTCTGGGCTAGCGCAGAGCTCTGCCTCCCCTCACGCTGGGCTCTGCTGGCTGCTCTGGGGCAGGGTTTGGTTACCAGACCTCGGGCAGGAGGCACAGGACCTGCCCGGGTGTATCCAGCCCTGGAAAGCCCCAAACGGTGGGAGTTACCGTGAAGCCCCAGCCGAGGGTCAGCCCCTTTGCAGAATAACAACTTTCCAATTATTTCAGCAAAACCACCCGCGGGGCCCACCAGGGACGGGCCGTGTGCCCTCACGGGGCCCCAGGGAAGGGCCGGCCTGGCTCAGAGACAGCAAGCAGCCGCCCCACAGCCCGGTGGCCCCGTGTACTCCGGCCCCCCTGCTGCGAGGGACACCCCCCCCCCCCCGGCTCGGGGCCGCCCCGGGGCTCAGCCTTGGAGCGAGCACCCCAGCCCACGCTCTCTACCCCCCGGGACACAACCCCGACCTCCCCCGCCATCCCGGGGCACCCACCGGGCTCCCGGCCCCTCCGCGTCCCGCCGACGGCCCACCAGCAGCAGCGCCGCCACCGCGCAGCTTCCTGCCGCCCGACTCACCGCCTCCGCCCCGCCCCTCCCGGCGGACTGACGCCCGCCTCGACCAATCGCCGCGCGGAAGCCGCCCCGCCCGTCCGCTCATTGGATGAGCGCTGCGGCCGTGAGGGAGCGGTGGGCGGGGCTTCGGCATGTGACGTGCGTCAGGTGCGGGCGGGCCCGGGGCGGCTGCCGGGGCCTCGCGAGCCGGCCGCGGGAGGGCGCGTGCCGCCCCGCCCCGCCCCGCCCCGCCCGGTATGGCACCGCTGGGTTCGGCAACCAGAGCAAAGAACGGACCCCCCGCCCGGGGAAGCGCCCGCCCCTCCCGCCCGCCCTCCCCCGGTTGCCCCTCGCCCACGGTCCGTGGCTTTGCGGGGGCGCAGCCGGCTCGCCCAAGCCGCTGGGCAACTCCCGGGGGCGCGGCTTCAGGTCTCGGTCAGGAACCGCGGGGGCCACAGGCGTGTTAGCAAAGCAAAGGAGGGAGGGTTTTCATCCTTGTCCTGGTTTCTGTTTCATTATTTCCTTTTTATTTTATTATAAATATTTAATTAGAGTAGTTTAGTTCCTCCTAAAGCTGTAAATCTCTTTATCTCTCCACCTCCTCTCCTCGGAGCGAGAGATGGGGGAGAGCATTTGTTGTCCGTCATTGGCCAGTCCAGCCTAAACCTTGACAATCCTGATGGCTGGCCCTGAGATGTCGTGGGAAGCAGCAAACGCTGGTGAACATGTGAGAAACATCACGAGAGCTTTCAAGGCTGGAAGTTAAAGCAAATAAAACTGAAACGGGGTGGGGGGGGGACACGACACACAGGGACAAGCAACAGTTACGCAGACCATCTGTCTCCTAACCGCTGGTAGAGCATCCGCCCGCAAGGGCGATGTGCTGGGGACTGTCCATCTACTGCCCTCCTCCTGCTGCCCCTCTGCGCTCTCTCACCATTAGAGCAGTGCAATTAATGCAGCAAACGTTTCCATCCACCTTCATGCTCCTGTCTGAGGGATTTTCCCAGGCTTTCTCTGGCACTGTGTGTGCGTGCTCGCTGGTGTGCAGCAGCCCTGCTCGCTGGGATCGGCCTCCTCCCTCCCAAGGCCAGCCCCTTGGGGTCACACGCTCAGCCACAGCCCCACGCCGATGTTCGGAGTTTGAGCATCACTGACTGCACAAGGAGCAATTGGTCCTGGGGGACGTTGGCTGTGGGCAGGTGAGGCGCACCCTGGGCATCCTCCTGCACCCCCCCGGGCACAAAGCAGTGAGGAGCTGATGCTCCTCGTCACTCACCATTCCTCGGCAGAGCCCTGGTGTAGGGAGCGCGAATGCTGGAGTGAGCATGGTGGGGTGGGATGGGATGGGGGAGCAGAGCGCTGAGCTCCAGGAGGTGCCATGGACAGGGGAGGGAGGATGTGGGCTGCTGTGAAAGTGCTCCAAGGCCTCTGGGTGGCCAAAGCAAGTGGCATCTGTGGATGCCAATGAAGTTAAGTCGTGCTTAACACACTGCCAGCCCCAGCACAGTTGTTCTGGGGGCTCAGGACCTGCTCCAGCTGGCTGAGCAAGGCAGGGGTTGGCTGCACCCTCTTGCTCCAGTCCCCATGGTGGCAGTGGGACAGGGATGCTCAGCACCCGCTGCTCGCCAGGCACTGGGGGATGGAAAGCACTCGCTGGGCAGGAATTATTTCCAACAGGCTGAACCCGCTCCCATCGCTGCCCTTTTCCCCTCTCCACTGCACAGCTCAGCGGGGTCCCCCTGGGAATGTCACTAGGATGGTGACACTGGGACCTAGGGATGACACAGGGATCCAGGGATGCCCAAACAATCTCTGCTTAGCTGTGACTTAGCACAGCAAAACCTCACTCCCCATATTTACAGAGTTTTGTGCTTCCAGTGAGCTGTATCTTGTCGTGCGAATGTGCCGGGGCTTGCTGGGAGCAGTGACCGCTGCCAGCCCAGCGTGCTGCAGCCGCTGTGCCAGCGGGAGGGTGGCACATGTCACCTTCCCGCCACGCGCCAGCAGTCCCTGAAAACAGCCGGCTTTGAACTGGTGGATTTTGGATGGGAGCTGAATCGTCTCCTTACATGCATCCTTTTGAGAGGGAGAGAGCTTCATCATCCGTGCCCAGGCTTTGATCTCTGGGCTTTGCCACCATTTCTCCAGGAGGCACTACAGACTATGCACAGACGCGCACAAACCAGCAGACAAAATGCCCAGCCCAGGACACGCAGCCCAGGGTGAGCCAGGGTGCTGCTCCCTGACCTGCTGCAGCTTGCAGTGCCATGGGCCGTTACTTGCGCATCTCTGCACAGAGGTCAGAGCATCAATAATTGCTTTTGAGCAGAGATCTGGAATGTGCCGCGAAAGGTTACATTCCCCCAACAGCCTGAGCCACCAGTGGTGGGAGATGTCCCTGTGAATCAGCATCTGCGCTGTGTTCGGAGAGCTCATCCCTCCCCGCGGGGCCGGGATGAGCCCAGGGAGGTGACAGCCCCCAGCCGGCGCCTCCCTGTGCCCGGGGGCAGCTGCAGGCCTGCCGTTTGGAGAAGACGAGTCCCTCTGTAGCCAGGTAACTGAAGCTTCACCCTTAAACTGCAGAATTTGTGATAGCTCAGCTGATGTTGAGGTCCCCCGTCAGCTCCACTCTCAGCCCCAGCTGAAACCTGGTCCTGGGCACTGCGGGAGTATCCCCCCGCTGTGGCACTGCGCTGGGACTGTGCCAGCCGATACTGGGGCTGGCCCAGGGCTGCGGGATGCTGCTGTCATGGGAGCGATGCTCTGCACCAGGGCATGGTGCTGCCAGCGGGGTCCAGGTGCTGCAGGACACCCTGCAGCACCCAAGGGCGTCCTGGACCCCCTGATGTCTGGACTCAACTTTCCCAATAACTCCCCTTGTTGCCGACAGCACCGATTGCCCATGTAAAATTGCTCGTCTCCATCTTTGCAGGTTTGAACTGCAAACGCGGGTTTCGGAGCCAAAGGAGGAGCGGCACCATTTTACCATGCACTGCACTAATCCATCAATCCCAGAAGAAAGTTCTAATACAGGCGGGGATGTCCTCGTCATGGCCATTTAACTTTCTGGGACATCAACTATGAGATCTAAAGCTAACAGTGAGTGGCAGTCATTTCCCAATGAACACGTCTCCCGTCTGCGGATTGAAAACACATGCCCGAGCGTCCCCGGGTCTCGAATTCTTGTTTAAGTGCTCCTGGCATCTCCTTCCTTTCAGCACTCGCTTCAGTTGGCAATGTAATGTTTTTCTTTCTTTTTTTAGCATATTCCTTTTGGGAGGCTCCAAGCTCTGGGCTGGGACCGGAGAACGCCCTGTTTGGAGAGCCTGGTTATGCACTGGGGAGATGAAGGATAACATGGATGGGGAAGGGTCTGGCCGAAAACTCATGGATAGGGTCCAAACCCCATCGCGGTTCTCCGCTCCGTGCAGTAAACATGTATTTTTGGAGATGGGTGTCAGGGGCACAGTTTGGCCCTAGAGAAGGATGGGAATGAAGTGGAGAGTGTGGTGGGTCCAGCTGCCAGAGGGATTCACTGGGGTCCCAGTGATACATGAGGAGAAGGGGAAGAAACTGCTGATCCGCAGCATCAGTCCCTCGTGTTGGCTCTCCAAACACAGGCAGGAAAGCTCGACAGGGGTTGAGGAGCTTTGCATTTTGATTTCCCTGTTTCACTTTGGTTTGAGTACAAATAGACACCGAGGACTTGGATTCCTCTGGATCTCGCTCTCCGCTGTGGCTCTGCTTGAGCGGTGCCCGGCTGCGGGGCAGGGGAGGGGGCAGAGGGGTAAATTGGGGCTGGAGCCCTGGGGTCCCACGACGTGGGGGGGTGCTGGGCAGCCCCTCAGCGGGTGACTCCTGCGCTCGCTGGTCCGTGCCCCCCTGCACCCCCCGGCCCGGCCCCTGTAGAGTGGAAACCCGGGGGCAGGGGCTCCTCCAGCCCTGGGGATGGTGGTTTTGGTGCGGCTGTAAGGGAAGGAAGAGCAGCAGCAACGGCAATTCCCAGCTCGGCTGCCTGCTGGGGTTTGAAAGCCCACGTGTGGGAGTGTGTTTTAAACACAGTCGAAAGACTTGTCACTCTTATCCTCTGCCCTTACCCTGGGATGCTTCAGCTGTCATCATTTCCACATTTCAGACACTGAGCTGAATTAAATCTGGTATTTTCCACATGCTGCCCCGGACAAGCCCCAGTGGAAGGGTTTGTGGGGGTGAGGGTGGAGCAGCCTGGAGCCAGCCCTTCCCGATACCCATGGCATCTTTGGCCAGGAGGGAGCATGCTGCTGCTGGTCCCCGAGAAATTCCCAGACTCCCAAAAAGTTCCCAAAAGCAGGCTGCACCCAGGAGGCTCCGCTTCTGTCGGCTCCTGCCAGCTCTCTCCTACACTGAGACCAGGAGGGAGGAAGAAATGGGAAGGGAAAGCAGCAATCAGAAAGGAAAAAGTGAAAGAAGGAAGGGATGAGGTGAACCAAGGTAACAGCTGCATCACCATTAACGAATATTATGCATCCCTCTGTGACCTCAGCTGCAGGGACATGATTTAGAGGCCTCGGGTAGAAAAGCGAGCAGGAAATGAAGCAATGCTCTGAGATATGATATCTTTGGATAAATAGCTGGAGGAGGAGGGTGACCAAAGGGTAGACCATTATTTGCCAATATTTTCTTCCCAGGCCCAAATGACACCGCTGTTTTGCTAAGGCCACAGCCTTGTGCTCTGAAGGCATCCAAGTGACCCCAAGTACCCCCACGAACTGGCAACCATGGTCCAGATGAGAGCCAGATGGAGATGGTGAGAGGTGTTGAGCAGGTTCAACCCATCCCAAACATGCCATGAAAGGACCCAGGTCAAGTAAAGCCAGTGGTCTAAAGGTTTGTGTCATTTTGTCCCTCCTGTGTCCAGGAGTTCACGGAGAAGGGTTGGGGATCAGGATGGACAAATCCATCTCCCACTACATGGAGGGAGGGAGTTGGCACCATGGGACTGGGGCTCTTCTGAGCCCTTGGGTGCTGCATGGCTCTGGGAGCACTAGGGCTGTTGGGAGGGTTTCACCCCTGGTAACGGCGTGTAGGAAACAGGTCCTGGAGCAGGCACAGGAGGATCAACACTGCTTCATCACGGCTTTTTTTTCTCAGGATGCTCAAATGGCTCAATTCCTAGGGACCAGATTCACATGGCTGCTGAAGGTCTCAGCCCAGTCTCCCTCCCCAGGACTCCTCGTGTAAACCATCCCCAGCCGGCCCGCCAGGCGGTCTGAGGCGCCGGGATGTGAGATTCCCCATGCCGCCCCTCCGGGCAGCCAGGAATCCACGTTTGCATTCCACCAGAGTCCTTCACCTCCCCACACCCAGGCGCCAAAACCAGGAGATTTCTGCAAATATTAACATTTCTGACTGCCGTTTGTTTGCCTGATTATTCTGAGCTACGCATGAAACCCCTCAGATATTCCACACACAGGGCTTGGCCAAAGCAGCTTTGTCCTCTCAGCGTTCCCTGCGATGGGACACGCTTCAGCTCCCCAGCCAGCCCATTACCTGGTCCCCGGCTGAAGGATGCCCCGTAACGCTCCTCTGCTGCGCTCGGATGTTCGTGGTGAGGCTGTCGAGCATTCACAGACGTGTCGAGCTGCCTCTGCAGGGCCTGAAGTATGTGGATATTATTTTTTTTTGAGGTTTCTGACCTCAGCTCTGTATAGCAGGGATTTGAGAAAGGTCTTCATGGGCTCACCCTACACAAATGGACTGGACGGGCTTGGCTGCTCAAGATGCTCGAGTCTTTTGTGGGTTATCAGCCGTATTTCACGGTCAGAACACAGTAGCCATGAAATCCAGCCCTGTGGCCACATCACATCCCCAGATTGCCTTCCCCTGGCTGGTCTGACGTTGTTTGCTATAATCTTAAAGGTGGTTACAGAGCTCAGTCCTCTGTAGCAGCCCCTGATGTCACATATGAAAATATTCAGCCCGTTCAGTGGAGACGGAGAGAATTCATTTACCACCATTCATCCTTCAAAAGCCAAGGGATGTTTCTGTAGGAGACCCTGCAAGAACAATAACTCTCAGTGCAACATTTCCTGCAAAGCACAGGTTATTTGGCATAAACGTTCCCCGTTGCTTTTTACTTTGGACTTTGCTATCCGAGAAGGATGCAAGACGTGCTCCAAAATCTCACTCATTTTGGAGAAACTGAGACTCACCACCGCCTGCAGCTGGGCAGCCGCAGCCCGGAGGCACCATCCTGTGACCCCCGGCAGGATTTAAAAGCGTCTCTTCACACTTGGCTCTGCCCTTTCCCCTTCCATTTTCTTACTACCACACGGTGAAAGCCGCAGCCTGAGCGTTACCAAAGTGGCCGCCAGAAACAAAATGAAAGAAATTCAGTTGCCATCGAGCGAGATAACCGTCTCCTTTAAGGAAAACAATTAAAGTGGCTATATCTTTGTTACAAAATCTGGAAGACCCTCAAAAAGATTTTCCTTCTGGAGCTGTTGCCATAACAACGAGTGTTCGCAAAGGATGCGATGGGGAGAGACGTGCCCTCCGTGAGCACATGGTGCCATGCCCGGCCACGCAGACGGTGCCCGCAGGCGATGCCGAGGATGAGGGACAGGCCAGCCGAGGAGGAGGGATGCATGGGTGCTATGGTTTGAGGAACCCACAACAAGTTATTGTCATTTAGACGACTATTCTATCACCCGAAGACCCCTCCCCACCTGGGAATTGGGAAAAAACAAGGAAACACGGGGGTTGAAATATAAACAGATTTAATAAGACTAAATAATGAGGATTAATAATGCTAAAGAACCAATATTGATCCTGACACCAATATAAAATCAGCCCGTTCTACCAGCAGGAAGCTGGGCACTCCCAGCAGGGACAGCCCATGTGGGACACTGCGAGCACTGCGCCTTTGGGAGGAAGGGAAGGGCTCAGGGGTCTGGCACCGGGGCAAGGAGTTCTCAGGATCACAGCCATCAAGAAGAGAGCAACTCCTCAGCAAACTTTCATAATTTATATTGAATGTGATGTTCATGGTATGAAATAATCCTGTTGGCAGCTTGGGACAAGTGCCCGGGTCTTGTTCCTCCTTCTCCCTGCACCTGGTTAACTTGAAAACATTGAGACCTTGAAACCCGCACGCCAGAGCTGGCTATAAAGTAAATATTTTTACAAATTCAGACACTAGAGTCTTCTAAAAGTGCAGTTTTCCCAGGCATTAGAAGAGATATTAGCCCTGCGTCACCGAAACGAGGACAATGGGGATGATGCTGGTGATGGGGAGGAGTAGGGGAGGAGGAGTCCTTTGGTCCTGAGGAGGGAAAGGATGGGTGGTCAAACTAGCGTGGTCCTGGGAATATTGCACAAATCTTCCAGCCCATTCACGGTGCCTGTACCGGTGAGGCTGTGGCGGTGCTTGGTGGGGCAGCTCACTGGCACCCAAGCCCTGTGCCGGAGCCGTCCCGAACAGGGGACAGCCAGGCTGAAGCCAAGGCCAGAGGCGGGGGTGGCCTTCGGCAGGCTGCCTCTTCTGCCTCCGGTTGTGACAGCACAGTAAACACCGAGAGTGATGATCTTACCATGGGGATGAATCGATCTTTCCAGTGCCCTGCTCTTTGCTCCCCATTCAAAGTTCACAAACTGATTTAGCTGTAATAGGAGCTTGGCAGGCTCCTTCCCCCTCCCTTTCCAGGGGAATAAGCCGGGGCACTGCCTTGCCCAGGACAGCTGTCAAAACAGGGAATAACCCACTCCGGAGACGTGGCACCAGGGCCCCTGACACCTCTCCCCCTTCTCCGGCCACCCGGGCTGGCTGCGCTCCTCTGCTTCACCCTGCAAAATGGCGATGCCCAGTGCTCTGGTCCTCAAACAGGGGTGTCACGGGAAGCTGCCCATGTTCTGCCCAGAACAAATGTCACCCTGAAAGAACGTGGTTTTCCCCATCGGAAGCTGAGCACCACGTGCTGCAGCATTTGGAAGCCCTGAGCTCTCGCAGGGGTAACGCTGTGCAAAGCCGTATTTCCCCTGGCACCTTAAATACCTTCAACACCTGGGGAGAAATAAGTCTCTCCTCCCTCCAGCAGGAAATGGCTTTCGAAGTGGATTTGCAGGCTCCAGACTCACCTCCCTCATGTGTCTGGTCCGAGCTCTTTAGCGGAGGCAGAGGGGAAACGCTGCTCATCGAATAATAAATTGCAGGCACGCGCTCCCCTGAGCAGTCGTTTGGAAAGTGTCCCACACGCCTCGTGCCAAATTCACTGGCCAGGGAAGCTCAGCGGTATTAGCATGTTCCAGTTAATTAGGGTTGTGAGCCGTCCTTTTCATCGCCTGGAAGAGCTGAAAGAAGGACAAACCCAGAGCTCTGCCTTTATAAGGCTTTGTGCTTTCCAGCACGGACTCCGCTCGGCTTGTGCGTGCTCCGCTCGTACCCTGGGGATGCTTCTCCTTCTCCTGGGGGCTCGGTGTCATACCTATCGCTCAGTGTCAGACGGTGGCTTCTGGGCCACGTTTCTGGGGAACACAGAGCCAAATGGATCCCCGGCCAAACCCCTGCCTTGGTATCAGGAGTGGATCTGACCCAGTGTGTACTGACACTGCCCAGCACCGCGGAGCTGAGCTCGGCATGGATAAATTGCTCCTTGCTGTCAGCTAATGGGGTCCCCCACAGGACCAGGAAAGATGGAGCGAGGCGGTGAAGCAGCAAGCGAGGTCTTGCTGGTGGTCTCTACGGTGGTGCTGGGCACTGGAGCTCAGCTCCTGGCAACCTGGTGCCTTTCGGCAGCACCAAGCCCATGGAAAACACACCCTGCCATCAATTTTTCCCGGGCACTTGCATTGCCTTCGGTCTTGACACTTGGGTAGGGTTTAGGCTGGGGTTGCCAGCAGCACATCCACCTCCGCCCGCTCTCATTGCCACAACCCAGCATTTATAGCCCTGGTTGGCACTGTGAGAGTGCCAGACTGACCACAGACTTGTAACTTCATCGCAGGACTATGAAGCAGGAGTATCCGGAGCAGAACACCCTGCCTAAATGAGATGGGCAGCTTAGAAAGAAACCCCGTGGGGCAGAAGTGCCACCCCTCTGTCCTAGCAGGGTTGCCACTGCCGCACCCCCGAGCACCCAGTCCCCCGTACGCCCACGTCACCCATTGCTCCAGCCATGCGTGTGCTGGAGTGAGGCATTTTTAGCACCTCTTTTATGGCCAGGGAACCAAGACACATCAAGTGGTTTGCCCAAAGGCAGGCAGGGAGTCTGTGACAGGCCGGGAAATGCGCTCCTACCCAAAACCAGACAGATTTCTAGTTTATCCAGACAAGCGCTGGTGTACAATATATCGTATTTTTGCAATCCGGGCTCTGAAGAGCTTATCTGACTGCAATTATCCTCTTCTGCAGAAGCTGTTTTCTAGCTGGCTCGGTACACAAACAACAAGCAACAACCCTCTAATAAATTAGCAAAGCTTTGAGTGCGGTGACTTGCAGAAATGGCAGCTGAATGCAGGGGCCAGTTCTGGGCTCAGAGGTGATGATGTCGCCCCGAGGAACCCTGCCGAGCTGCCCGGAGTCCTTCTGCCCCGATGTGAGGATGATCAAGGGGATGTTTTGTGTTGGTGGGAGATCCAGGGGTGGGAAGGGAGTGGAAAGGGTAAACCCTCCTCAGCATTAATCGACTTAATCATACGAGCCCTGTCCCCATCTGCTCCCAGCTCTGCCAGGAGCTGAAGCATGGTGATGTGTGTCCTCTTTGGTAGGACACAAACCCTGTTAATCTCTTTCCATACGATCTCCTCTTTCTTGGCTCACTGACCCTCATCCTGAAGACACGCTCAGCACCCCCATCTTCTGCCTGCCCTGAGGGAGAGCAGAGCCCTGGCAGTCCCAGGCCGACCCACGCAGCTCGTCTCTCCTCCTGCTTCTCCTTCAGATCACTCAGGTATTTCAGCAAAACCTTGTCCCTGATGCTATCTCTGCTCCTCCACTAATTCCAGAAATGTTCATATGGGGACAAAAAGCAGTTACGAAATGAGAACCTGCTTTTAAATTCAGAGAGGGTGCAGACAGCTTTCTATCCTCCCTCCCACCTCCGAGCAGCTTTGCGGCTAATTTAGTCCCCAAATGCATCACACACTCCAAAATCCACTGCATCCTTGAACTCCGGGGCTCAAATGGAAAAGGGGCTGTTGGGTTACCACAACATGCTGATGCTTGCTGAGGCCGCTCAGCAAAACGCAGGCTTGACACCGCGGGAAGGAGCCACGGAAATATTTTAGTTACATGCAGGTGGAATTAAACAGATGTTTGAAAAATGAAAAGCTGCTTTTTTTGAAGTATGTCAGTGTTGCTGCTCCAGATGAAGCAGGATGAACTGAAGCATCTGGAAGCCTTGGTAACAGCTTTCTTAGCGATTTCTCCCAGGGAGCGATCAGATAATATGCCTTTCTTTTATGACAGAAGTTGAGCTACAGAGTACGGCTGACAGCTGCAAGGTGTTCAGACCAAGGACCTGCCTGCTCTCTGAGGCAGAGCAGATTATGGGCTGATGAAAAGGCAGCCTTCTCCTCTGCCCCGTTTCCCAGCTTTTGTACATCATTTTTTCTCCCTGGAGCACAAAATTCATTGTTGTATTCTCAGAAGAGCGGGCGAGCACACTCGCTTTTGCCTAATCAAAGCCCAGCCACTGGGAAAGGCTTTTGGGCTGCAAAGATCCTTTGAATGATCCCATCGTGTTTGAAAGGACACGGGGCTCCCGGCACACCCGTGCGGGCGTTTGTGTGTACCCAGCAATCACCCCTGGGTTTGAGGTCACAACGGTGCACGCAGTGGGTCCTGGCACCTCTGCTCGGGGCTGTGCAGCCTTCCACACCCCAGGACAATGCCAGGCACCATCTTTCTATCTCCCCATCCTTGTACTTCAGGGGGTAGTTGCTGGCTGAGGCTAGGAGGACTCTCAGCTGCTTTGGGATCTGTTGGCTGCGCAGGGAGGTCTTTTTGCACCTTGGTGTTCAGGCTGCTCCACTCGACCCACCAAGAGGGCGAGAGGCTCTGGCACAGCAGACCCCAGCTGTCCTTTAGCTGTCCCTTAGAGAAGCCAAGGGCTGGGCAGCATCAGGGCTACGCCGCGTGTACTCGCCACCGGCAGTAATTATGTTGTAGCTGGGTGAGATGAGGCAGGCTGGCAGGCAGCCCACACCGGCGGTGCCGCGAGAAGAGCCTGGCTCCCAGGGAGAGGGCTGGGGAGCGCGGGGGGAGCGAGGGGCCCAACCTCATCCTGGTGACTGCCAGTTGGGGTGACAGCCCAGGCGCGCTGAGAGCTCCACTCTCCCGTGCTGCGCTGCTCCGTGTCACAGAAGGATGGCTCACAGGGGACGATTCGTGACCGCGGGCATCACCGTGGATCACGGGCAGCTCTCCCTTCCCAGGCTCTGTCTGTTCGGCCAAGCACACAGGGGCTCTTCAGCTCAGCTATCTGGCCAGAGAGGTGAGCTGATCCTTGGCAGCATGACAGGTTTTAGTGCAAAACTCTCCGCTGGACCATGGGAGAGGACGGTCTTGGGGACTTGTGCTGACTAATCCATGATTTAAGAGTTTGGATTTGCTGTCATCCAGCAAACACCACATGCCAAAAATGACTGGAATTCACCCCATAGTCCTGATGAAGGTTCATAGCTTCAGGCTGCAGCGAGTTTCTCTCCTGTCAATCACTGCCTTTTCCCCAGGCATCTTATTCCACCCTGGGAAAGAGAGGAGTGGCGAGCTGTAGCATAGGACTCTGGGGAATGGGCAAGAAAAATCTTATGCCAGAAGAGAAAGGAGGAAAAAAATCTCTCTTTCGAGCAGAAATCAACCATCCACTGCTGAGAGCCTGGACAGGAGGAGTATCCATCCACCAGGAAGACAGCGAATAGCATGCACCACTCACTTCCCATTAGCTGCTCTTTGCCTCTCCCTGCGGACTGCTTTGAGACAGCAATGGCCCCTTCCAAGCAGATTTCTCTTGTCCTGCTCCCCTCTGCTCTCAGCTTTCCAGAGCAGCTAAATCATCAGCCTCAGGGAAAACAAAGGGGGAGAAGACCCAAAACTCACACAAAAATGCAGCCGGCGCAGCTGTGGCGAGCCCTTTCCTTCCTGAGATGGGGAGATGGGGAGAGAGGGGGAAGCATGGGATTCAGGAGAACCCTCGTCGAGCCTTGGGTTCAAGTGCCACTTTCCGTGTGACTTCCTTCAGGAATGTTCTCACTCTCGTTTTTCTGAGAGCCACTGGAGCGTCTTCTTTTTCCTGGTGTATCACAAATTTTGCGGCACAGAAAATTGGTTGAAAACCCTCCCTGTTTCCGTTCTCACAAAGAAAAGGAAACCAAAGTCCACTGTGGGGGTGAAGAGCCAGATTCCTCTGATAAACTTCTAGTTGTAGATACTCAAAGCTCCGAAGTGGTGTCCTCCTCCCTAACCTCTGGGAGCATCTCCTAGTCCAGGTGAGTTGCAAACTCATACACTGCCTGTGGTAGAAATCCTGTGCTGGGAACACACCTGACTTCTCCTTGAAGGAGAACCTTTGGCCGGGTAGGCAGCTCTGCTTCTCCTGCTTCCCTGTGCTGCCCTCAGGGCACTTTCCTGGGCTCTGGTGAGCTTGGATTTTGCAGATCTGGACATGAGGATGCTGCTTTTGTGCCCCTCCCTCTCTCTTGCTCCAGGTGTATGGGCAGTGCTGAGCACCCTGAAATAGAAGCTCACATGGGTTCCTAGCTCCACGTTGAATCTGGCTCTGGAACAGACTGAGCCGTTGCCAAGTGGCTAAAACTTCTCACCATTACTTTTATTTGCATCCCAAGAGTACCCGAAGGCCTGTCCCGCGGCAGCAGCCTGCTCTGTGCAGGGTGCTGGACAAGCACCGAGGCAGAGGAGGATGGGGCGAGGTCTGTGAAGGCTCTGCTGAGCTGCAGGACCTGCAGACCTCTTGCCGCAGGGGAGATCCACCCCTGGACAAGACTGTGCCAGTCCCAAACGAGTTTAAAGCCTGAGCAGATGGGAGAGCTGCAGAGTGAGGGTGGGTGGACACTTGTGCAGGTCAGTGGCACAGATGAGGAGCCTGCAGACCTGCAGCTCCCACCACTTCTCCCTGGAGAGGGAACTGGATGTGATGGAAAAGCTTCTCTCTCCTCGATGCAAGAAGCCCCTCAGTGGCTGAACACTGTATAAACAGCAGCAGCAGGCTCCCTCCCCCTTTCCATTTCTGTTTGTTAAACACACGCTCCCTGCCTTTCTCTCATTCAGGAGCTAACACAGCATCCAGCTTCGTGAGACGGGGGCTGTCAGTCACCCGGCGAGAGGCTGCTCTCCGGATGCTCAGGGTGGGATACCGAAGCTATCCCCGGCGATGAAGCACCCTCCGGCAGCCCACAGCCTCGCCTGACTTCCTCGCTTTTCCGAGGACAGTTGGAGAAAAGTGCTTTTCACCCCTTTGCCACAGGTTGACTCCCAGAGAGTGGAGAGGACCAAGCGCTCCATCCTGGCCAGCAATGAGACGATAACTGGAGGGGAGAGGCTCGGTTCCTGAAGGAGGAGGACGCTCTGGCCTTTGCAGGTGGGTCGGGGAGGGCTTGTCTGAGTGGCAGGGCTGAGGTGGGGCCAGCTCTTGGCCATGCCACATGGTTAAAGCAAAAAAAGGTCCAAGCATCTTTTGGGAAACTGAATTTGGGGACCGACAGCCCTTAGAGCTGCAATAGAGAGAAAGCGAACAAGAAATACCAGCAGGAGAGTTTCAAATGGTTCCCGAGCAGAAGCAGGGAGTCTGGGAAGTGGGATGCTGAGCCAGAGCAGTCAGAAGAGCAGGTTATTCCAGGGGAGCTGCAGGAACCGGGCATGTAAGAGCTACAGAGCAGCATGCTGCAGGTGCGGGGCTGAGGTGCGCGGCTGTCTGAGAAATCCTGATCTCTCCCTCAATCTGCCTCCTCGTGGCTTGGTACAAACCTCCCGTTGGCTCCTCCGTGCTGGGACTCCGCACACTCTCTGGCACTCGGCTCGCTGCCAGAGATCAGTGCCCTCAAAGAGAGAGATGCAAAGGGAGACAGGGGACTGCAGGAGGAAAATTGGTGCTTGCTTTCTTTCTGCACTCGTTGCACATTAATTGTTGAACAGAGCGAGCCACTTATAACCCTGTTGCAGCCTGTGTTTCACCTCCAGAGTTTCTGGTCTGTCCCAAAGCAGGATACTGGGTTTGCTCCCTGTTTGTCCTGTTAGCGGGGTTGTTATTTCCCTCCCCTCCCTTATCTCATCTACCCCAGGCTCCTTAAATTTCAGGAGGCAACAGACTCCACAGGTTAACCAGGGTCCTTCCACAGGGTTGTCTCTTCCCTTCCGCAGCCCTGACAACTGGTGTGCCTCTATCGCAGTGTCACCCGCTGAGCCCTGTCTCCCAGCCAGCATTGCTCTGCTCCCATGGTGCACGCCACAGGGCCCTGCGCTCTTCCCCCCTGCTTTCCGCAGGAGAAATTTGCAGGAGAAAGTGTGCATCCCTGCCAAATGGGTCTCTTCTCATCACCTTCTTTTTCATCCTGACCTGACCTGAGTGACTAAGGTATCTTCCTTGCCTCATCCCCTTTGGAGTCTTTCGTGGCTCCAGCCTGGTCAGGGCTGTGCAAATGTTTAGAGTGAGGAACTGCAAGAAATCCCTGGAGTAGCATCTCCTCCTCCTTGCACTTTTTTTCCCAGTGCCAGTTCTACCCTGGGGTCCCCCAGGAGCAGCTCGGGGGCCCTGGAGCTTTGCAAATACAGGGGTGGCAGCGCGTGTCTGATGCCATTAGGTTTCTGCACCAATCGGCCTGATCTGGATAGATCATTTACCAAGCTGCAGCAGATGATGGGCAGATCAGAGGGTCTTCCCTTCTGCCATACTGTCATAGTGCGGCAATTACCCCTTCACTGGAGATGGAAGGACCTGCAGTAATTTCTATTTGTTCCTTGGCTTCAGGAAATCTTCCCAGAGCTGCTGTTTGTCCTGAAACCAGCCCATTGCACAGAGAAGGCAAACGCCTCTCCCCTCCATCACTCACATTTTGCATTTTCATGCAGCTCCCGAAATCTATGTTCAGGTTCTGTCCTGAGAGATGCAGAGCCCTCTCTGGTGGGGAACGCAGGAGGCTGGAGTTTGCGAACTTGGGCTCTGCTCCCAGCCCTGCCCTGGATGTGCTGGGTGGCCTCTGGCAAGCTGGTTAATCTCCATATCTCAGTTTACTGTGTTCTCCTCCCTTAAGTGCTGTGCTGTGGGGTGCAGGGCTGAACACTGCTGCCTCTTGAGTGCTGCAGGGGAACATGAAGGTGGCAAAAGGTGGTCTGCCCCAGGGTGACAACTGGGTTCTGGTGATGAGGGATGGTCTCAGACCTCCTTGCTACGGACACCTGAGTGCTGCCAGATATGGGACTAGGGATGAGATGAGTCAGTGCTCCAGACTGAGCTGCTGGAGATGAAGGGGTTTCATGGAATTGAGCTGCTTTGGAGGAAGGACACAGCATGGAACAAATCAGTGAGCCAAGCCATGAAAGTATACATCAGCCTCAGCCCTCGCACCCCAGCGCTGCTGTACAAAGAGACTGTGGCTGTCATTAGCCAGAGAGCAGAGGCTGGCCCAAGTCCCTCCACTCCCTCCTTTTGAAACAACGATAACTGATAGAATTGTAATTCCTGGCCATGCTCTGAGCAATCTTTGTCCTTACCTCCCTCTTTTCTGCACCCCTTGTCCCCACGCTGCGTGTCTGCTGGTTGTAGCGACCCCAGTCTCGCTGTTTGGGACAAAATGAGGCATTTTAATTAACAAGCTCTGTTTTCTCCAGCCCTCTGCCAACCCCTCCAGCCCTGTTTTCTGAACCCTGCCAGGCTCTGCAGATGGCTCTTCCAGGTCTGGATGTGCCCTGACAGATCTGGACCGGGCTGGCTGCGTGCCTGGGGCTGCAGCAGGGACACGCAGGGAGCCGGGGCATCCCCAGGATGCAGAGGTGTGTGTGAGTCCCAGGGCACCCTCACTGGGAGCCATCCCTGGGTCCCGGTCCTGCCGCAGGCTGAACCTCAGCTGGAGGAGGGAGTGAGGGTGGGATCCAGGCACTGCCCTGTTTCTGCAACCCTTTATGGCAGCCCGGCACAGAGGTAAGGGCATAGGGTAGTATTTCTGCCTCCTCCTGGTCTGCCCTGCTGTTTTGTTCTCCCAAAAGCAGTTCAGCTCCAAGGATTTTTCCATCTAGCCTGGCAGGCCCGCTGGGCACAGGAGCGTGTGCCTGGCAGCAGCCTACACATATGCCAGCACGTCCATTACTTGTTGGAACGGACCTTGGTCCACTCCTAGCAGCATCCCTGCGATCTCCAGGCAGCCCCTGGAGTGGGCACATTTATTATGACCATTTTGTCTCTTAATTAAAATGCCTTAATTGATTTTTAATGGTTCCCCTTTGGAAAAAAAACAAAGCAAAGCAAATCAAATAACAACTCCATTAAGGCCATTTTGTTAGGAAGTGAAACAGCTCCAATAATCACGGTGTTCCTGGCTCCTCTCAGATGGTGGGTAGCTGCCAGTCTCCAGTGAAAGGAAATAGCCTGGGATGTGAACAGGGGAACTGTCAGCCAGTTGGTGGGTGAGATGGGGAAAAAGGGAAGGGAGTGTCCACTGGTGTTGGGCTAGGAGTTGGGTACTGAATATAAATGGGACAGGCAAGCCACAGAAAAAGGGATAATATGTGGTAGTGATAAAGTAATGCTAGACAATCTGGAAGGTATAAAGGTATAAAAGCCCAGGCAGAGAGCAAGCAACGGAAGCACAGCCACGGACAGTGTGCCCAGCCCTTGCGCTGTTTCCTGCACTGACCTCGCTCCTCTGGCAGGAAGGTTTGCTCTGGGGGCAGCTGGGTGTCTGAGGGCTGCCGCCGCCTGTGGGTCGGGTCTGACAAAAAGGCTGTGGCTGTGCCACCGTCCCAGGGCTCCCTTCCCCACTGTGTCGGCTGCATGGGACGGCTCTGAGGTCCTCTCTCCTGCCTTAGAAGCTGGGACCTCCCTTTTGGCTTTGGGATTACCTTTCCAGGGCTGGGGCAGCTATGTCATGGAGGTCTGAGATCACCCTTAAGCAAACCCTCACCCCAGCAAATCCACCCATTTTTCCCTCATGCTGCTTAAAGCCACCTTCTTACCCTCTTACGGTAGCTATATGGTCTCCACTATCATGGTATCTGAGCCCAACAACTTCATTTACAGGAATCATTGGCATAAATCAGCTGGCGGAGTTAGACAAGTTAGGCAAGTCAATGGACATGGAGAGGTCAGGAGAAAGCAAGTGTGCAGGCAGGGAGGGTCTATGGCAGGCAGCTCCATTGCTGGGTCTCTGCAGAGGCCCGGGTTTGCAGCCGGCCGGGCAGATTCCTAGGAGCAGCTCCCAGGGGGGAATTACAGCCCTTGCTCTGAGGAGCAATGAAAGAACAAGCAGCCATTTATTATTTATTGCAATGTAATTGCTGTCACCTTCACCATCTTGCCACCATTTTTTTTATGCCATTTGTTTAAGGAACTAGATGAAATGAAGGTGCTCTGCCCAGAAAGCATTCTCCCTTCCCAAGGACAGGCTGTCCTTAAATATTTTGGCTTGCAGGGCATGGAGCTGCAGAAGCCCACCAGCACCAGGTCAGCAGTGCTCCTGTCTCACCTGGTACAAACCCAGAGCAGCGTGTTCCTCAAGGAGGCTGAGAAGGAGCCCCGCTGCCTCTAATTCCCAGCTTCATTTAAGCCCTGTGCATCCCTCCCTTGGTGGCAGGTCATTCTCTCCTCTCTCTGCAGGTCAGAGAAAACATGAAGCTCTGCAGACCAGCTTGTTTGGGCAGAGCGAAGACTTTTGCTCACTTTTGATCAAGTGTGCAGTGGGAATGGGCCCCCCCCGCCCTAGTGCTGGGGAGAGGGGATATGTGGGGGCCCACGTCCACCCCTCTCCGCATGCCCCGGCAGCGATGCTGAGACACTGAGAGGGAGCCAGTAACAGAGCTGGCTTTTCTCCTGCTGTGTTTGGACTGAATGAAAACCCCGTCGTGACAACACTCTGCTCTAACAACGGCACCAAACGCCAGCCGCGGGTTCCAGGCTGAGTCAGTTCTGGCTCCTCAGTCGGGTTCCCTGATCCCATAGCCATATTCACGCAGAGGTTGGAGCACCACGGGGCAGGAGGCTCACTGACGCCGGGACCTTGGCTCTCGGGCCTCTTTGTGCCTGGCCGCTCAGCAGCAGCTCTGCGGGAGGCTTGTTCACAGCTTCAGCGTCTGTCCCCTGCACATGCACGTCCCTGCAGGAGCTCCCTCCTCTGCAACACTGGCGGATGCCTGGGTGTCACCAACACTGAGGGGACAGACAGGTTCTTTTAGGGATCCTTGGCAGAATGATGACGGCACTAAATCGTAGTTACAATTAAAGCTATATTTTCTTAACAGGATACTATGATTAGCATAGCAGAGATACTATGATTAGAATGGCACAGGATTTCTACAAGCAGAATCAATGTAGCACAATCTGTAAGTAGCGTAATACAGAATTTATAATACAACTTAACTTATTATTTCTAATCACCTAGACCCTAACTTAACTTATGATTTCTAATCACCTAAGTAATACAGAATTTATAATACAACCTAACTTATAATTTCTAATCATCTGGAGCCTCTGCAGATCGGACAAATCATAGAATCATTGAATGGTTATATTGGAAGGCACCTTAAAGACCATCTTGTTCCATCCCCCCTGCCCTGGGCAGGAACACCTCCTACTAGACCAGGTTGCTCAAAACCCCATCTAACCTGGCCTTGAACACCTCCAGGGATGGGGCAGCCACAGCTTCTCTGGACAACCTGTTCCAGTGCCTCGCCGCCATCAGAGTAAAGAATTTATTTCTAATATCTAATCTAAATCTCCCCTCTTTCAGTTTGAAACTGTTACCACTTATCCTATCACCACACTCTTAATGCAAGGTTTGCTGTATCAATTTAACAATCACAATTGAGACTCAAAAATCATATAAAAGAAGATGAGTCACTCACTCCGTCCTTGGAGGAAGCAGACGATGGTGGGGGTGTCCCTGACCATGGGGAATCACGGGTCTCACTGTCCAGCAGTTCTCACTTAGGACTTGTAATTCCTTGGTTTTATGGAGAGTGCTCTGTGTGCTGTTACACTTCCCTGTTCTGTAACAGGGTCATCAACAACACCCGGCTGGCCGGGTGCTTGTGACCTTCAAGGCCAGCAAGGAAGGAAGTAACCAGCCTAGTGCCCAGGAACCTTGAGGCTGGCAGGGAGGGGAAGAAGAAAACTGTTTGGTTCGTCTACTTGGTTCACGGGACCTTCAGGGCCTGATAACGAGGGAAAGGAAACGAATACATGACCCGCTCGGTCACAGAGTATGGCTGCTTGCCTCATAAAATTGTGTCAGTTATACTAACCACATTACCAGGGGTCAGGAGCCAGAGGTACTGGTCTTCGGTGGTGGCATCACTAGCAGGAGCAGTGTTGGAGGCTCATGCAGAGACAGGGTGGCAGATACTTTTCACCCAGAGAGGTAAGAAATAAGAAACTGAAAAAAACCCCTTAGTGCACGATCTGGAAATAAATTGTTATGGAGAGGTGGAGAAAAGCACCTTGAATTTGAGTGTCCTGGTGTTTTTCTCCATTCCTAGTTCTTAAGGAGTTAGGGCTCAGGGCATTTTTATAGTCAAGGAAATCTCATCAAAGATGATTAACACCATCATCGATTTCTTCTGTCAGTCCCCAGAGGTCCCAAATTTTTGGCTTGTTTGAAGCAACTTGCCTGTTTTGCAAAGCCTAGCCTGAAGAAGCAGGAGAGGCAGTGTGTGAAGGGACTCTGCGACGAGGAGGTCTTTTCAGGACCTACCAGTCTTTCCCTGGCTGGTTGAGGAGTTTTTCCCTGTTCAATTCAAATAAACAGAATCGCAAAAACTTGTGTGAAAAGTTGCATTTTCCCCTGACCTTTCCTTGGGGAATTGGCATTCAACTGATCCTAGGCTCTAACAGGAGGTGTAAGAGAGGTGAAAGGCCATTCGGTGTGAGGAAGGATGGGGGCGTACGGGAGTCTCAGTTCTTGCAGATGCTCTGCTGTCTACCATGCTCTCACTTCTGCTGTCTGTGTTCCAGACCTCCTCCTCCTCCTCCTCCTGACAGAAAGTCTCAGGCCAGGCATGGGACCATTGGAGGGAGCCAACAGCACCCTCACTGTGGAGAAGACAGCATTAGATGAGAAGCTGCCACAGGGCTGGCACGCCAAGGACTTAGTCACTTCTAGCCAGGATCTCTCTGGGTCCCGCAATGTTATGATGGACAGCACCAAGATCCTGGGGGTGCAAGTCGTCCTGATTGCTGCCTACTCCCTCATCATTCTGCTGGGCTTCATTGGCAACTCCTTGGTCATCTACATCATTGTAAAGTACAAGACCATGAGGACCGTCACCAACTTCTTCATAGCTAACCTGGCCCTGGCAGATCTGATGGTGGACACGCTCTGTCTGCCTTTCACCCTAGTGTACACGCTGCTGGATGAGTGGAAGTTTGGAGCTGTTCTTTGTCATCTGGTCCCTTATGCTCAAGCTCTGAGTGTCCATGTCTCCACACTAACCCTAACTGTGATTGCTCTGGATAGGTACCGGTGTATTGTTTTCCACTTGGACAGCAGGATTTCCAAGCGGCTCAGCTTCACCATCATAGCTGTCATGTGGCTAGCAGCAGCTGTCCTAGCAGGTCCTCTGGCCATCTTCAGAGAGTACCGGTATGAGGAAATACCTTCCATCAACCTCAAAATGGCTGTCTGCTCAGAAAAATGGCCTTCTGGAAATAACAGAGATGCCACTATCTACAGCCTGTCCATGCTCCTCCTGCAGTATGTTTTTCCTCTTGCAATTATTTGTTATGCCTATACCAGGATCTGGTTCAAGCTGAAAAACCATGTCAGTCCCACTTCTAGGAATGAAAACCAGTGCCGGAGGAGGAAGACAACTAAAATGCTAGTGATGGTAGTTGTGGTATTCGCAGTCTGTTGGCTCCCCTTCCACATATTCCAGCTTGCCATTGATCTTGATCTCGTTCTTATCTTCCATGAATACAAACTCCTGTACACTGTCTTCCATGTTGGAGCCATGTGCTCTACGTTTGTCAACCCCCTGCTCTATGGATGGATGAACAAGAACTACCGGAACGGCTTCCTTATGTTCTTCCGTTGCCAGAACAAGCCAGAAAGCATCCACACTGAAGGCTCAGTCAGAGGGAGGTCGTACATCTTCAGGGCCAACACCCTAAATGGGAGCATCAAACAGACTCCTGGCAATGGACCATTGCCCACAGAGGTTTAGGGATGGGACATCCACCTCCAGGACTGAGGCTGACTGAGCCCAGAGATGTTCTTGGGTGAATGCCTTTTTTTTTGGTGGGACATTGTGTTGCCAAAACATTATAGCTACCACAGCCATGTAGAAATACTCCCCTGTATCTCTCAAAACAATAAATCTGGTGTATTTCTGTCTGACCAAACAAATGAATTTTTCCTTTCTCTGCATTCAAGTTAAGCACGCAGAAGCGTGAAAAATCACCCACAGAGGAGGCTTTCATTTAGCCAGCAAAATACACCCTTTTTGCTATTTCCATTTGCCAAAGTGGGTTGCTCAACCTTTTACCCCCTGACATATTACACATTACAAATGTGGAAATTTTATTGTGTGTGCTTGTTCATCTGTACATCTCCTACCCAAAAGCCTTAATGATCCATCTTTAGCTAATGCCTCCAAGGGGAGTGAGACCTACTCTCTTCTGCAAACGTGGGCTGGTTAGTGCCATCACACCACAGGCTTGGGAAGGGGGCAGGCTGGTGCAGGTTGAAGTGGAACAACCCATGATCTCTTGCAAAGCATTTGCATAAATCTGCATTTGCAGCCCATGGGATGAGCTCTCATCCTCAGAAAGCCCAGGAGGTGGCAGTGACACTACTTACCACAATTTCCTTTCCAAGTGCCAAAGCAAGGCTTTGGGGACACCTCATTAAGACAGGGAGCTTGTGAGCCATGCCCTGGATTTAGCAAGGAGGAGAGCAGGCAGAGAAGCAGATAGGAAAGGAAGGAGCTGGGGCAGCTGATCAAGAGGACTAAAACTGAACCTAGGGGACTGGCAAAGGTGATTTCCTCCAGACCCTAACATGTGGCTCCTGTCATGCAATAACTTGATGGGTGCCAGCATGACCAGAGAGGCAAAACTGTGAACAATACCATTCTCCAAGGCATTCAGAAGGTTTTAAGGCCTTACTCTTTCTGGGGTTGGAGGTAGAATGGGTCTGTACATGGGTGCTTCAGTTCAGAAGACAGATATAACCTGCTTGCATGGCTATCACAGATGTGGTGTCCTCTGGCAGAAGAAGACATGGAGACAAAGAAAGATGTATTCTTTCAAACCAAACTATATGTTCTCATCCCTAAGGCTGTGTCAGCTGGGGAGCATATTTTTAGCTCTGCCATCAAAGGAGGCTTGATTGCTACTGTGATCTCAGCAGCTCCTCAATGGTGGTGTCTCTAAAAGTCAGTGTTCATCAGATCGGAAAGTAACTCCCAGATGCAGGGAAGAGACTCAACAGACCTACTCATTAAAAATAAAAAGAAAAGAAAAACTTTGATTTGTAGGTCTTCACTGGAGCAAGGACGAGAGGTAAGAGGACTTGCAGTACTGGATCAGGCTGCTGGGCTGTCACATCTGGAGTCCTCAAGAGATGAATTGTCAAAGGGCTTATTTGAAAATTCGGCTCTCCTGCCTCCTCCCCTCTGGCCCTTGTTCTCCAGCTCAGCTTCCAACTGCCACACTAGATTTTAATCTCTTTGTTTATTTCTTTCTCTGATGCCCTCCTTCATTTTCCTAAATAGATACAAGAAAGTGGTCTCTGGTTCCTTTCCAAAAGACGTCACTGCCAAGGGCCATGGACCACACTCCACACTTGGGGGCATGGGCATGCTGATGCCTAATAACCTCCCCAGAACCTGATTCTACATATCACAGCTCATTTTAATTTTCAGGGAGCTTCAGGATCCATGAAGAACCTGTCAGGAAGTCATTGATGTTCCAGTGAAAGGGTCATCTACTTCCTGACAGGCCAAGACATCACTGGAGAACCAAGACACAAGTAGACCTTCCCCAGTGCCATGGTGTGATGGTGGGAGTTTGCTGTTTCGTCCTGATCGAAGGAGGAGGATATTCTCCTCCACAGCTCTGGTAAATTCTGTGCCTACCTAATGAATCGGTCATTTCTACAACCCATCCTCCCAAGGAACTCTCCCCGCGTTTCCATCAAACTCCAAGATACAAAGAAATGTTTATGTTTCAAAAGCAGTTTAAATGAGTGGAAAGAATTCAACTATTACCAATAAACACTTCAGAAAGTGATTTAACACTCAATAATATATGTCATAGTAAAATAACACATTCAGCAATGCAAGCTTGGAAGCCAATCACGCTGCCAGCTGAGATGGATGAGGAGCTAAATTGCTCTTCTAGGGGCCTTGCCAAAGGTTTTATCCTGTGACACCACACACAGTATCTGACTGCAGAGCAAGGCAGATAATGACATTATGAATGGCTGTTTAATTTTGAGCCCAGACTTTTAAACTAAATATGGATAAATAAATAAATAGACCCCAGATTTTCACAAATTAATACTGGCAATGGCATTTATAGGCCAGAGGGATTTTTATGTTGGAGCAAACTGAGAAGGAAAAACTATTTACTTGAAGTGTAACAGCAAAGTTCTGTTTGCTTTATTTAATACACTTGTGCAGTTTAACTGATGGATTTCTGCCTGCGAGCTTGAGCTTGCTGCTTTTTCCTTGCCATTGGAAAAAGCTACAACTTTCCACACCCACTGCAAGCAGGAAAATCAGCTCTCCTTTGTGTTTACGTGTCCCTGTGGAAAACTATGATGCCTCTTTTGAGGGAAAGTGGCCCTAGTGTCCACTGCCATACAGAACAAGAGAAGGTGGAGAGCAAGGATGCAAAGCTTCTTACCAAAGGTTGATTTGGGCAAATAAATAGCATGTTATAAACTGCCATGACTGCACAGAAGACAGGAATGAATTTGTTTCCGTAAAACAGATATCTCTTGGAGACGAAGGTTCCCCAAATATTAACACTCTGCCAAAGATGGCCTTACTGCCATGATCAGTTCCATGAAATCAAAGACGTCAGAAGTATTTTTTTAACTATTGAGAGCTCAGAACAGGGTATGACCCTTCTTTATAGATGTCAAGGGCAGATCCTCTAGCAGTTACAGATATTCTTGGAGTCAAAGGCATCTTCTTGCCTGCTCCTTGCCAAAGGTGCATCAGTGAATGCCTGCCAAGCCAGGCTCCTCTCTGCAGAGCTGGCCCTGGTGTTACTGACATGGGATGGAATGACTCATGTCAACAGCACAACAGCTGATAGGGATACGGGATTTCATTACAGAGTTAGAAACACATTGACAAAAATGAAAATTAACAAGTGTTTCATCAAAGCTTATCTGCAAGACAGTGTTGTTCCTGGTGACCAAGAGAATTTCCTCTAGGGCTCCTCCTGACTCTTGCTGATGTCCTTCTCAAAATGCTGCTTCACTGAACTGACCCGAGGATATTTCACAGCTTTTAGGAGGGAGGCTCTGAAGGCCTTGAGAAACACCATATTTCTCATGCTAGGACACTCCTTCTGGTCACATCAGACAAATCCTGTATTATTAAAAGTACTACTGAACAGTTCTTAATTGCCAAGTGACCCCTAGCAGATGATTAACTTTGAATAGACACCACCGGTGGGGATGCCTCTAACTATCCCATGCAACCATTACTCACATGTCAGACAAATACAAGAACAGCTGAGACATGGCAACATCATCATTTAAAAACAGCAGCATCAATAACTGTTGTTCCCTATTACAGGCTGCTCTAAAAGCTCTTAAGAGTCCCAGAGCCTCTTATCAAACTTCCAAGCTTGACAAAGTACATTGAAATTTGCAGAGCAAAGGCTGTGCTTTGGACACAGGAGGCTCTCTGAGCACTTGAAATTTTGCCTTGAAAACACTTGGTTTACTCTGAAAAATCCTTTCCCATTTGAGTTCAAAAGCATATACGTCCGTAACAAGCTAATGCACATGAAGAGAGCAAAGGTTTGGGCTTTTTACTTTTCCTTGTCTTAAGGCAACATATACAGCCGGCATTTAGATCAAGGCAGGGTGAGCTGGGTCCTTCGGTCAGGGCTCTGTTAGAATCAAAGACGTGACACACTCCTGCGTACACCTGTGCTTCATCCTGCTCCTCTAAAGGCCAGATCCATCCCCTTGTGGCTCTCTGCCCTGCAGTAACATGTGCCCTCTCCCGTTACCCGTGGCAGCCCAAGCGAACAATGTCAAATGGCACATGTTTTATTCAATATGCCCACAAATGTATCGGCAGAAACATTGCTCTGAGCTTTTCACAAAGGCTCTGTAGGGAAATACATACTAGACCAGGAGAGAAGCAGTTCCTCTAACATATGCTAATAAGAGGGGCTGGAGAGCTGTTCTGCGGAAGGAGGTCACAGACAGCTCAGCGTTTCCCTTGATATCAGGTGTTAATCTTATCATTGTTACAGCTAACATGGTCTGAAACCAAATTAGCCTTTGTCTGGGCAGGAGTTGTGGAGTTGGCGCTTTCTTTGCATGCCTTTGCCTTTCGGCTCTGTTATTGTGTGATTTCACCAGGGTCTCTGAATGTGCTTGGTTTTAAATAAGGCCTCAGAATCAGCTGCCCTGGTGAAAATCAGGAATTACTGCCACAATCCAGAAAAAAGATAGGATTCTGGGTTCACATCGGTGAGCAGAATTTGGTCCCTTGCATTTGAAAATAACAGGGCTTTGTCTTCCTTTCAGTTTTCCCTTATCTAGCTTGAGATTCTTCAAGTGCCAAAAATAATATTGCATATTACTGCCAGAACGTTTATCTTCTCTTTGAGCTCATTTCAGAGAAGGGATTTGTTCAGGAGGGCCTGAGAGGGGAAGAAGGCTACGTTTTTAAAGCTCATCGTTATCTCTAGTCTCAGTGTTTTGTAAGTTAAAAGACAAATCAGAAGAAGACAAAGTCACTCACACACACCGAGGGAGGTACCAATTTATCTTCAGACAACACAACCTCTATTTAATTTTCTAGCCAGACAACTCAGCACCCTGTGCCAAAGTGTTGCATGTATATGGGGCTGAACGAGGTTGTGGGAGGAAAGCATTTTTCTGCTGCTAATAGCAATACCTTAGTGTCACTCATGATTTATAGCCAGCAAAGAATGCTTTTTCTGGTCTATGTTCTGCTCAGTGTAATGAGTACAGAAGGAATAGTGCGGATGCCTCATGGAGCTCACAGGAGGAGATCTTCATTAGTTCAGTCCTCTCCAGTGTGGTAGCAAAGACTGTGAACATTAGAGGAGAAACCCTTTTGTTTATAACCAGCTTATTGAAGTGCACAAGCATGGAGTTGTGACCGTGTCACTCTGCTAATGTGTCACAAACCTTCAGACACTGTTCGTCTTCAGGATGCACAGAAAGCTCAGCTACAAGGTGCTTCTCCTTTCTGCTGCACGTAAGGACGAAGGAAAATAGGTCACAGAACAGGATTTCAAGATATTCAGGAGAGGATGAGCCCCTGGATGAAATCTGGAGGTTAATACAGTTCTTTATGGAACACGGGGTAGATTGTTGGCTCTATTGGGACCAGGATGAGTAACATTAAAAGGGGAATGAACTCTGCCATAGTGCAGGAAGAACAGAGCCTCTATCAAACTAGAGACAAGTAAGAAACAGTAGTGAACCTGGATCCATCATGTCCAGTATTCTGTCTTATATTGAGGCAATAAAAGATGCTGCTTAGGGAAATCATGCTAACTTGGCCACTTTAGTGGTCCATTCCCCTAATACCCTTCGCAGCAACCACAACTGTTGTATTAGAGATGTTAGAGAGGACATCGCCCTCTAGACCATTTAGTATCCATTTCTAGACTTTTTGTTTCTGATTTTGTCTAATCTTTCCCTGACTCTGACAATTCTGTCTGATTCCACAGCCTCC